>NW_008795126.1:1323209-1325884 GCF_000699145.1 Aptenodytes forsteri | reverse complement strand
TTCATGTTTGTGCTGTGATTGCATGTTTGTGCTGTAATTGCATGTTCGTGCTGTAATTGCGCGCTTGTGCTGTGATTGCACGTGTGCCCAGTGAATGCACGTGTGCCGTGACTGCATATACATGCGTGTGCCGCGATTGCACGTGCATGGGCTGTGATTGCGTGTACGTGTGCTAACTGCATCCTTCTGCTGCAACTGCATGTGTGTGCTGTGACTGCAGGTACCCGTGCGTGCCATGATCTGGGCACACTGTGACTGCAGGTACCCGTGTGTGCATTTGCCAGGCAAATGATGTGCGTGTGCACGTAGGGCCAAAGCGATCCTGTGTGCGGCAACGGGCCACGGGCAGTTGTGTGTGCACGCAAGCACGAGAGCCTGTACAAGCAGGACATGCTTTTCATGTGTAGGTGGGAAATGGTTTTTCCAGCACAGGGGAATGTTTGAGATGTTGAATTTTTTTTTTCTAAATCAGGATTAAAAATGCAAATCATGACCTTCTTTAGTAAACACACTCCCGAAATGAAAATACACTGATTTTTGGACTGAGTCAATCACAGTATTTATTCTGATCACTCCCAAATGTTCCATGATGGGAATTTCTTACTTAAACCCAAAACCTCTAGGCTATTGTTAGGTTAAATTTTGAGACTCAAAATCAACTGAACTGATAAGCCCAGGCTATGCGATTTTTCAACACAACGAAGTTTCGAATCAAGCAGTAAGTTTTGCAGCTGTAATGGAAATAATCTCATTCCTGCCAGCCAGTTTGGAAGGAAATAATGCTCAGCCACAGGATTCCTAGAAAACAGCTTTCTCCTTTTCATCACTTCTCCATATTCACTTCTTTGAACGAAGTTATTCTCACAAGAAGCTTGATGGGAAGCAACAGCCCAGCAAATGCCAGGGTGTGCAAAGAGTTACCCATGAAAACCCGGGCGCTTCTGTCCGGGGAAAGATATTTTTCCCCTCTGTGTCTGCATTTTGCCCTGACCCACTTTGGTTCCTCCTGTGTCTTTGCATCACTGCCAGTTTGAAAAGCTTTTCATTAGTAAAAAGAGTAGAAAGATGATGAACAAGGTGCAGAGTGACATATGGGGAAAGAAATCAGAATTTAGTTAAAATCAGAGCACCCAAAATTCTGCCCTCTGTTAATTTGCAGTTATAGTTTTGTTAGGAAGGGGAAACAAGAACACGTGCCTTCCCAACCACGCAACAGTTAATAACAGCTCATTCAGACTCATCCATCCCCTAAAAAGGTGGGATCAATAAAAACAATGGGAAAAAAAGGCAGAGTGACCATAACCTGTTCAGGGAGTATTCCCAATGATGAGAAAAACTAAGCTGGAAGAAAACCCAGACAAAACCCGAGCAGCGATGTAGGTGTGGATGTGTGTGGCAAAGAGGGGGAAGCCCCCCAAAAAGGGCAGTCCATATTTATCAGTGCTGTTGGCACACGCTGCGAGTGTGCCTGGGCAGGAGCCGGCGGAATACAGCGCTGGGGGGGTTCCGAGTCCGAGGATCAATAGCCCCGTGTGTGCCTGGGCTTTGTAGCTCTAAGTGCCTCTGTAGGGAACAAAGAAAGTGAGTAAAAATTGAATTATCCACTTAAGGTTGTGTCAGCTTTCCATCATAAATCTTTTTTTTTTTCCCAGAGGTTTATTACTCATCTGTAAAAATTCCTCCCAGCCTTAGCCTTTGCATACGCGGTATGGTTTCAGCGCTGGAAAAAGCTTCATAGATATGTAATTTAATAAGGTACAAAGTTATCATTTTATGCAGAAAGAAATATTTCTCACAGCTACACCAGAGGAATGAAATCAGGGACTGGCGGGAGTGATGGCTGGAGGGGAGCTCTGGAAACCTTGTGCTGTGAAGGGGCAGCTTCCCGCGGGTCCCAGTTAGGGCTGCTCCCACCCGGGCTCGGCTGCCGAAGGGTGAGGCCAGGCACCCAGCACGCCTCCGTGACCTCCCGGGGCTCAGCCAGGCCGGTGGCGGGTGCGCGATTTCCCCTTCCTGGCCCAAGAGCCGAGGGGAGACCCCACGGGCACTGGGGATGCTCTGCTGTGCTCATCCCATGGGCTAAAAACAAACCCCTGCCTTGTAAAGAGCATCCTTAGACATCGACCACCTGTGTTGTAATCAACCTTTATTTAAAAAGTGATTCTTTCCCCCTTTTTTTCCCCTTCCATTTTCCTTTTCTATTTTCCTTTTCCTTTTGTCCTTTTATCCTTTTTCTTTTATCCTTTTATCCTTTTCCATTTTCCTTTTATCCTTTTATCCCTTTCCATTTGCCATTTCCCCTTTTATTCTCCTTTCCTTTCCTTTCCTTTCCTTTCCTTTCCTTTCCTTTCCTTTCCTTTCCTTTCCTTTCCTTTCCTTTCCTTTCCTTTCCTTTCCTTTCCTTTCCTTTCCTTTCCTTTCCTTTCCTTTCCCCTCCTTTCCCCTCCTTTCCCCTCCTTTCCCCTCCTTTCCCCTCCTTTCCCCTCCTTTCCCCTCCTTTCCCCCCCTTTCCCCTCCTTTCCCCTCCTTTCCCCCCCTTTCCCCTCCTTTCCCCTCCTTTCCCCTCCTTCCCCTCCTTTCCCCTCCTTTCCCCTCCTTCCCCTCCTTTCCCCTCCTTTCCCCTCCTTTCCCCTCCTTTCCCCTCCTTTCCCCTCCTTTCCCCTCCTTTCCCCCCC
>NW_008795126.1:1322392-1323038 GCF_000699145.1 Aptenodytes forsteri | reverse complement strand
CGTACCCCGGGAGCGGGGCCGTGGACCCCAGGCAGGGGGTGCCCCCCTGCAGCACTTGGGGTTCTTAGGGGCTCGCAGCCCGCCAAGGCGAAAGCAAGGCGAAAAGGCGACTTTCTCCCCTGCGTTCCCCCTCTCACTGCTGTGCTCCTCCTTCTGGTTTGGCCACAGTTTACGGGGGATAAGGGGTTCATTTAAATGGGGGGAGAAGAGGTAGTCTGGGGACAGAAAACTTACAGTCTGGGGGAAAAAAAAATTCTATCACAGCCGGTTGTTTTTGTGAGTCTGGGATGTTTCTCACTGCATCTCGCTCTGCAGAAATCGTGCGTGGGGTGGCACAGAGGGTCTCGCTGCTCAGGGCAGGCGGGGGTTCCCGCCCTGAGAGATGCCACTCCAAAATAAAGAACTTTTTACAAAAAAGAGCCCATAAGGATATCTCCTTGCTGGGGGGTTGCAGCTCCTTTTTACCTCCCTGCTGCATGCACCAGGGTGCTTGGCAGCCCCCAAAGCTCTGGCAAGGGGGAGGTTAGGGGGGTTTCCCCTCCATCCTCCGCTCCCCAGACCACGTTTCTGTTAGATCTTGCATATCCTTTTTTTTTTTTTTTGGCGTTTGGCCTGTGCCCACATTGCTCCCCCCCCTGCCCCGGGG
>NW_008795126.1:1298016-1322355 GCF_000699145.1 Aptenodytes forsteri | reverse complement strand
CCCGCTGCAGCAGGGATGGGGCAGCCGTGGGGAAGGAGGGAGGGAGGGCGGGAGGAAAGCTGATCCTGAAGTTTCCATCATGTGAAATTGAAGCGCATGTGCCTATAATGAAATATTTCCTCCCTCCCATTTCATGGCAGCTCACTAATTCCTGATGGCAGGGAGCCTGGGAAAACAGATCCCCCCATTCCCACCCACAGCGCCTGACCGCACGGGCAGGGACAAACAAGGGCTTCGTTTTGCCGGGCCGCGGCGGCTCCCCACCTCCCGCCTGGACACCTTATAGCATCCTCCAAACGCGGCCCCGTGGGGAACCCTTCGCCCCCTTCCCGCTCCTCCAGCAAAGGGAAATCCGCATTTCTAAGGGTATTTCGGTGCATGGCTTGGCCCCCCTCCCCCGGCAGCACCCGGGTCCCCCCGGGTCCCCGGGGCCAGGCAGGCTGCCTGCGGTGCTGTGACCGGGGATGATGCCGAGGGCTGCCACCCCCGGCAATAGCCACTGCTTTCATTTACTTTTGAATTATGTGGTTTTTCCAGCTCCTCTAAATTTAATTAAACTTCGACCAAAATTCTAAGCAGGGAAAGAGAATAGAAAAGGGGGTTTGTGCCAGAACAAGCACAGTAATAATATTAATAATAACAAAAAGCAACAACAAGCCCTTAAACACTTACGGGCTGGATTGTAGGAGTTCAGGCCACTGGGCTGAGTCAGGCAGAGCACTGGGAGTCCGCAGGCCCCTTTGAAATGCTCCTGACACAGGATCGATGGACACCAGAAAGCTGCTGCAGCACCAGATTTCCTTTTGCAACTGCATTTTCCTAGCAAAGATAAGTAAAGCACTGGTAAACTGGTGGCACAGAAACAGGCAGAGACGAGGGTCAGATGGAAATGCAGCTCGTGCCCGGGAGGAGGAGGCTTTGACGGGGAGCTGGACCAGCTCTTGCGCTATGCTGAGAGCGAGCATGCCATGAAGGAGGAATTCAATGGAAGGATGCAAGACTTCAGCAGCGGCCACCCTCGAGTCCTAATTATTTGTTGTCCCTATTTGTGTTATAGCAACACCCCAGACCTGGACAAAACCCCTGTCGTGGTGGGCGTTGCACCCCTTGTGTGTGGACCCCGTGCCCACCCCAGCGAGTTTCTGACCTGGTGTCCCGACAGAGGGTTTTACACTCATTTTAAGGCAATGCAAACCTGCTCTGCCCCCACCGTAGGTGCCTCGCTCAGCTGGAGCCGGTGAATGGGTCTTGCCATAGCAACACCCCAGACCTGGACAAAACCCCTGTCGTGGTGGGCGTTGCACCCCTTGTGTGTGGACCCCGTGCCCACCCCAGCGAGTTTCTGACCTGGTGTCCCGACAGAGGGTTTTACACTCATTTTAAGGCAATGCAAACCTGCTCTGCCCCCACCGTAGGTGCCTCGCTCAGCTGGAGCTGGTGAATGGGTCTTGCTATGGAAGTTTATACCTCCTAACAATCCACTTCCCGCCATTTAATGTCAAACCAGTGGTTTTTGTAAAAGCACAGATGCTTGAGCCCTTGAAGAAAAATAATACTTTTCTCCCTCCTGCTCTCATTCTGTTCCCTACTAGTTTGATAAAGGGATGGTCAAAGTGTTTATTCAGGCTTAGCTCCTAAGATGCTGCTAACAGGATGAAGTTAGGATCATATAAATTCCTCAGCCAGATAAATGTCCTGTGTAATCCCGTATCTGTCCCTGACAGTAGCCAGTACCAGATGCTTCCCAGGATGTGACAAGAAAGCTTCGCCGCGTCTGCAGATGGAATTACCTGCCCACAAAGAAACCATACTCCTGGTGCCTATCACTTAGTGGCTGGTTTGATGGACTTAAAAAGAAAAAAAAAAGTCCAGAAGGTGAGGGCTTTATGAATTTTATTAATTACTTTATTAATTCTATGTTTTGGGGGTCAGTTGGAGAGCTGAGAGCAGCCTCAAGGCTGTAAGTCACCTGTGGCTGCAGATGAGGAGGTGCGCGGGTGTCGCAGCGGTGACTCCCGAATCCAGAGGCTCTGTGGTCCTTCTGCACATGGGCTTTGCTTTGTTTCCTGCGTGCTTAATGCGTCGCAGGAGTGGGAGGCAGGACCTTGGAAGTGCCCCGCTAACATGAGTTTGTAATGAACATTACTCATTTCTTGGTACAAAACTTAATTGGGGGATTTCAGGACCTGATGCAGAAAGACCAACAGCGAAAATTCCTGTATCCAGCATTTTACATGGCTGCTTAGCACTGCGGAGGCTCACACTTATTAATGCTCTGGCACTGATTAGATCTAAGTTTGATTAAACAATGTCGGGAAAACAAGGCATCCTAGATTAGAAGCAGAAGTGAGCCAACACGCTGCAGAGGAGTGCAGAACACAAGCTACGAGCCCCGTCCACAAATGGAGTCCAACACATTTGTGCTTGCGATGCTCAGAGTCACTGCTTAAGGGACGACCCGCTTAGTTGTTCCTGAATTCAAAGAACTGCAATAAAACGTGTTCAGTGCGAGTGCACCGGGGCGAGCTGCTTTTAGTAACTTCGGATGGAGAAAATCCTGGTGCATTCCCTGTAGCAAACAGCTCTTCTCCTTTTGCTGCAGGACTCCCTCTGTAAAGCACCCTGGCAACATCCCCAGCCAACACCAGTCATGGAGCCCCTTCTTCTAAGGAAGAGGAGCTTATTTAATAGCTATTTGCACGCATGCAGACACACACATTTACTCCTGTGTTCAGCTGGATCCCCACCAAGCTACATTCACGTCAAACCTATCAGCACCACCATCGGCCCTCCAGTCGTGTTCCTTGGCACCATATAACTCTCCTCCATCTCCCACTCTCTTCCTTTTTGGCAGCACAAAGCTCCCCGTCATCTCCAGCTCTCTTCCTTCTGTCAGCAAGGAGCGCGCACCACCGTGCAGCGAGACCAAAGGGGACGGCGATCCCACCGTGCAGAGCCGTCTAGCTCCGCTTTCTGGGGGCTGGGAAAAGCCCCCACTAGAAATATTAACTGCACACACGCACGCATGCACGCATGCTCCTGCCCGTTCGCTGGAGCCTTGGTCTCTCCTGTGCTTATCAAGTGCACTGAGGAAGGATAGTATTAGATCAGGTTTGCTTCCCACCCCAGAAATTCAGTCTGTTCATCCTCCTGTTTCTGGGCACAAACTCTGCTTCGTTTTTTGAGGATGAATCAGTACCTAAAAGCTTATCTGGGAAGCAGCAGGAAAACATCCTCCCCATCAGCTCTTCATGGGAAGCCTTGGCAGGGCAGCAAAGTTCCCCAGTGGCATCCCGCAGGCTGGGAGCTGGTGGCCGTGGAGGGCTGAGGAAGGGCTGGAAGTCAGCCCCCGCCTTGAACATGACTGGGGCACCCTCCCAGATCTTCTCCTGGGTCCCATCCCATTCCCAGGTCCATCCCTCACAGTAAAATGTTGCTTTTCCTGGAGCACCTTCCCTTTTCCCACACCACAGGAAAGTTGGACGACCATCAGCTGGCTCCGAACGCCAAGGAGAGGCAAAGCCACCCCTGGCACCGGGGACAGACACAGGTGCCTTCGGGCATCACCATAACTCTAATAATGAGGAAAAAAAAACCTGGGCTGGCCCTCTTTATGTCAAAAATTGAGCTTGTTGAAAAGCTGTGCCCTCCTCTCCTTCCATTCACTGAGAAGACCTGGAGGTGAGACACCAGAGGAAGGGTAACCAGAGAGCTCATGTAAATGCCAGGCAAGCGAAAACCCTGAAAGAAGCCATTGGGTATTATACTTTGTATTTCTCCTTTCACAACTCACGGTCTGTCTTTGTAAATGAAATAGGAATTACTTGAATGATCGGGTAATCAGTGCTAATTTTCTTCGTGTGAGCAGAGGTGTTCATGGTGCTTAGTTTGCCGTAACTCGTACCTTCCTTTATCCTTTTTTTTAAAAAACATCTGTTCAAATACATTTTGCCTTTACAGCAGCCACCTCTGTTGCTTTTTTTTTTCCCTACAGTGTTTGCTCATCTTCTTACATAAATGCGTTTGCAAGCTGAAAAGGAGGCAAAGAGCAGCTTTCTGAAAGCACAATTTTTGCCTCCGTGGAGCATCACCCCTTTTCCCCTCCGGCTTCAGGAGCGGGTGATGCCACATTTTGACTCGCTCCTATCACTCATTCAGTAACTACTCGCAAGAGAAAAAGTCACGTTCTTTATTTCTTTTTTTTTTTTTCACAATCCGAAGCTTCTCTGAGCCCAGTTGCTTTCCCAACCACCCTATTTTCAGACTTTCCGAGTTGGAAGAACCTCTTTATTCGGTGGTTTACTGGAAAAGTTGTTCACATCTATAAATAAAGCTTACTCTTCCTGATTTTATCTTTCTCCATTTTATTGTTTCCGGTTGTTATTCATTTTGGCCGATACTTCTACGGGGACTTTCCAAAGAAGAGAATCCAAAGTGATATAAAAATGCATCTGAATAACATCCAGGAATAAAAGTGGGGACTGATTACAAATATGAAGCATGACTACCTTTTACTGGAAGAAGTGAGACACGCAGGAAGAAACTCAGGCTGGATGTAATCAGCCTGGGAGAGCTCACCCTGAGGATGATCAGCTACTGTGCTTGGGTGTTTTGACGTCAGCGCAAGATGTAGGGAGAAAAGCCTCAATCCCAATAACGCTTAAAAGTCCCCTACAAAGAACTCGCAAGCCTGGAAGTTTACCTGCTTCTCCCCTCCGGCCGTAGCAGTTGGCCTAATGAGAGAGATTCCTCCGTCCTACAAACACTGCTTCATTCAACCCTTGGTATGACACTTTCTTTTCTTCCATGCTCCGTTATTATCATCATTTTAAAGCACAGTTTGGCTGCACGCTGAGAGCCCAATCAACCCCAATGCAGTCCTGTATGGGGGAAAGGAAATGCATTCAGTCAGTTTGGAAACTTATAAGCATCCCTCTCGTTATGGATCCCTTGGCCAAGCCCTGTAGATTCCATTACACTTCCCCGGTAGTTTTTGCTTCCCCATCCCCTCTTCCTGATTCCCCATTTAAGGAAAATTCATCTGATTTCTGTAGTCAGTGACCCCCATTTTCTCTGTCTTTTAAAAGCCCTTTCAAATGAAAGAGCTCCTGTCATTTACCTGTCAGATGGGACGACGCAGCCTAATTTCCAGCAGGAACTAGCCCCGCACCAACGAGAAGCGATGTAATTCGATGAACGAGCAAACGGGATGGATTGGGAGGCTCCGCAAGATGCAGACCAGGCGGGATGAGCCCAAAGCACCTGACGATTCCTTGCTTTCTCTCTCTGCAATAGCTCCTAGGAGCATCCCTGTTCAGCCCGTAATGCCGCGAACAGGCAGCCCTTGTCCCGGAGCCCTTCCAGTCCCATCAGACACAACCAGGCAAACCTCTGAAGAGGCAGCAGCCATTGCACAGTGGCATATGAGCAACCCTCGTTGCAGCCCTCTGCTTTTCTGATAGAGCTGGGTTGCAGGCTTGTTTTCCTTTTCTTTGATTTCTCCGCAGGAAAAGAGCTCACATCCACCAGGAGCGAAGTGCAATAAATCTGCCTAAAGCAAGAGGAACCAAGCCCAGTAAATAATTGCATGTCTATAAACTTGCAGAGGAGGAAAGAAGTATCCAGGGTTATAACATACACTCCAGCAAGGTTTCAGTGCTGTTAAGGGCAGCCCTCATCGCGCTCCCCAGGACAGCAGCGGATCAGCCCTTCACGTCTGAACCATGTTCTGGCATTTCTGCTCTTCATCTGGCCAATTTGGGATCTTGCGCTTCATCCCCAGCACCACTGACTACGTACATCTACAAAGGGCTTAAAAGTCATGGCTTGAATGAAAATCTGGTTGGGTTTCATTGTGTTTAAAAGTTGCTCATATTTATAGCAGCAGTTTATGGGCAAACAGGATGGTTTAGCTGTCCGTGTAAATTCTTACACACCTGATATATTAGCCTTTACGGAGACACGGTTAAACTCTAGGATTATCAATAATCCAATTATACTAAACAATACAAGTTATAAAGGTGAGACGGGGGAAATAGATCTGGAAGAGGGGTATTGGGTTACGCAAGGGCACTCCAGAACCTGTCTGGATGTCAGCGACGACAAAATAGATCTCAATTTATGGCTTGTCAGTGGTTTATTAGGTCCCTGCTTGAAAGCTGTAGGTACCTTCACCCCGGCAGTCCCAGTTCCCGAGCAACATATAAGAAGTAAAATATGGATGGCACATAGGGAAACTGGGACATTTCCCGGCTGCAGTCCATGGTGGCAGTCCCTGGGAAGGGCTTGTGCTTGAGCGCAGAGGTCTGCACCGCACGGGATGGATGCAAAACCCCACATTCACCTGGGCGAGCCAGCTCTTCTGCAACTCATTACACGGCTGAGATCATGCATGGTGCAGAGCTATTTTCCAAGCCTTCAGGTAAATAAAGCCTTCAAAAGCACCGAAACCCAGCCGCTCTTCCTTCCTCACGTCCCAGGGCTTTCTTTAATAAATCCCATACCGGGGAAGTGGAAAGCAGTGTTGTTTTCTGCTTTTGGAGCATTCCAGCTACACTCTTTTCATTATTTTTTCCCGAAGACTACTAGGGCCAGAAGCCAGGTCTTTTCCTGCCTCTTCCACAAAGAGGAAGGGATCCCCCGCGGGAGGGACATTAAAGATGTGACCCCCCCGAAGGGATGGCCACGTCAGGAGGACAGGACTGAGACAAGAAAGGGCAGTGGTCCTTTTGCTTGCAGGAAGCCAGCGGCTGCTTTGGGAGGCTGTGTTTTGGAGGGGGATTTCTGCAAAACCCCCTGACCCCTAACGTCACCCCTTTCGATGGCAGCAGTGCCAGCTCAAGTCAATCTCTGCCCTTGGTCTTGGCTCTCCCTCTGAGCGCGCCAGGTCTGTGGCAGAAAGACCCATTCGCTCGAGGGAAGGCATTAGGATTTCTATAAACAGGGATTAAATACACTTCTCGGTGACAAATGGGTTTTACTGCCCGTGTCAGGCATCGGCTGCCAAGTGCCAAACTGGCAACCTCCCTCCGGCAATGCACATGTATAAGGCATCCGCGCTCATGGAATTGCTGTACTTTTATGGTCATGGATACGGGAGGCTTTAAACACTCTGGATTTCTGTGCATTAAGATGTGTTGGCTCAGACATCCCTCGGCAGCTCGTAGGTGCTCCGGAGAGGGACGCGCGGAGCTGGCACAAAGCAGAGGCTTTGCAGCGTGCCTGCCCTCGGCTGCGCCGTCCATCATCGAGGAGCTGTGCTCTGCCCGCTAATGGCTCTTCTCACATGTCTGTGCTCATTTATCCAAACAAATCAATAAATACTGCCTCGGGTTTCAGGCCTGCATCCTTAGGTGGTCATGGCAATGACGGTGATGCCCTGGGCTTGTATAGAAAACGGTAGGAAATGGGCTCTTACAAGACAAAGGAAGAAAAACCCAGGAGGAAACTGCAAAACCATGGAAAAACTCGAATGGCTTTGAACGTGACCGCCTTCCACCGCTGTGGTAAAACCAGGCATTGAATCAAAAAAGCAAAAACCAAACTACCGCCAAAAAAGTGGCTGAGAACTACTGGAAAATAGGACTGCGTTTGCTTTCGGTTCTCCAGAAATATATATTTTAATGCAAGGAAAAGCTCTACTTTTTGAGCAAAATTTCAGCAAGCAGAGCGCCGTTTTGCACCGCAAAGGATTTGGATAGGATTGTGACAACCCTTAAAATAAACAGACTACCAGAAAACTACCTTTGCACGTCTCACACTCGCTTCCCTAAGGAATACCGTGATTCCGTAGGTGTCCGTGCCTGCTTTCCTTGAAGGGAACAGCAAAACTTGCACTGACATAACTAAAAGCAAAATTGAGCCCATTAACTGTAAACGCTCACAGGAAAACCCATAAGCACTTCTCTGTGCTTTCCCGGCCAAAATTCTTTCAGCGCGCACCTGCTTTCTGTTTGTTTTGGTGAAAACATGGAAAAGTTCTAACTTTATTGAAAAACAGTTCTGATTTCTCTAAAAAAAAAATAAAAAATTCAAGTAAAGCATCAGTTGCTGATTTATTTCTCTCCTTTGGGTTTTAGCAGGGTCCCTATAAAATCCTCTGGTGGAGCCAGCTCCATTTATTGCCAGTATTGTGCTCGACTGAATGAAGGTCCTGCATGTTTTGTTTGTTATTCTGAGTCATATCGCAAACATTTTAGCAAAAGGTCCAAAGACTTACAGGGAACATAGAGAAGCCAAAATCGCCAGATGGAGAAAAGCACATCTTAAGGGGATGACATTTGGCATGAGAAGCAGAAGAGAATTAGAGTTTGGTTTGATCTGCCCCGTATTATATCACCACTTATACTTTGCAGGAAATTGTTGAGGTTGAACCAAAATAAAGGTCGAGTTTTAGAGCATTTTCTCTTTACACGTTCTTTTGGGACCCCACATCTTTCAGTATGCAACCTATTAATTATAAATACATACACACACTCACATCCAATTTTATTATTTGGGCTTCATCTGACCCTTCAGAGGGAACCAGATGAAAGTAAGAATCAGTTAATTCAGCTACAAAGCAAAAAAACAACAAAAAAAATCAAAGCTAGATAAACATATCGTGTTCTCGTGGAAAACAACAACAAAAAGGGCTGAACTAGCAGGCGAATTAACAGAGCTCTTCCGCACCTCTGTCAAAACGGGGTCCCGTCATCCACCGATGATGAACGACGTTGAGTGGGGACCACGCCGTCCCTGCTGTCCCTCGGGGGGTGCAGGGGGCAGAGCATCCCAGCTTGGCGCTGGCATGGGAACAAAGCGGGGATGCCTGGGGCAGTTTGGGTTGTTTTCAGCCTAACGGCAGCTGCCAGCCCTCAAAATCGGGTTATTGATGCCGGGGCATTGCACAAGGCTCCCGTGTCTTTTCCCAGGGGCAGCGGAGCAGGAGGAGACCTAAGGGCAGAGATCCATTTGCCGATAGTGGCTGGTGGTTTCCAGGATGCCTCTTTGGAGATGAAGACATCGCATCCCAAGCGTCACAGGGCTTGCTTCTCACCCCTGTGCTGATCCAAAAGGGAAGGAGAAATAGGCAAAGGGAAGAGGATGGGACCTGCTGGAAGACTCCCAATTTAATGGGTTTTTCTGTTCCCACAGCAAGCAGAGACAGAGATGCTTTCCTAGGGGCAATTGACAGCACTTGCACCAGACTAAGGAGAGTTTCTGGCTGTTTTAGACAGCAAAATCAAGTTATTCAGTTGGTTGGTGTAAAAATCTTCTCCTAGCCCTAAAAATTTCAGCCTTTTCCTTGCTACAGAGGGCTATGAATCACATCTGTGGTTATTTCATCGTATCAAGTATGATTATTAAAACAACCAGGGATGTTACACTGGTAAAGCTTTAGTGCTTGGGAGAGAGACCATGCTTCCCACTCAGTTGTGGGGCCACGAAGGTATCGTGTCCCCTAAAAAAATAAATGCTTGTACTGGACTTGACTGTCTATCATCTAAAAAAAAGTAATAACTACAAGGGGACCACCTGAGAGCTGGGTAAATCCAGAGTTTTGCTAAGGATGAGGAGCTGGGCCAACACACTTTGAAATTATGTGCATAAATGACTGTGGAGAATTGTTGTTAAGCTGAAAACTGTTCTCACCGTAAACTCCAGTGAATGCAGGAGAGCCTGCAAGGGAAGAGCTGAGGACAGCACATATCCCATTACATCTTTAACTGCCCGGATTCAATTTTAAACTCAACATGAAACCCACAAAGAGAAGCCAGGAAAAATTAGCCTTTCCGAATCAAGAGAAATGTGCAAATGAAAAAAAGGTATCCACCTCCAGTAAAATCCCAAGTTAAGCAACAGCCTAATGCTCTGTGAAGTTATTTTGCCTTCAGTCATGTACGTTTGGCCCTCGCTGAGCAGTTTTGCTGTAGTCTCAGATCAGGTTCACTGTGTGCTAATCTCCAAGGTTTGCAGCCAGTTAAAGTGCACTTGAGTCGCACAGAACAGGGCATGGAAGCAGGGCTGGATTGCAGCTCATGTCATAAACTTTTGCTTTCGGTGGCTTTATTATTCTGCAGCAATAACCTTTTCAAGGACGAGACATGACGTTGTGCAGAAGCACATCTGCGAATGGATGTGGCTGATGCTTTCCATTACATGGGAGTCTGGTAGTAAAAATGAGACTTTGTGCATCGATACCAGACCCAACAGGTCTTCAGCCGGGGCTGTGTCACTTGGGGAAGGGTGGTGCTTTTATGCATGCAAAAATCCCAGCACAAATCAGGACTCAAGCATGCTACGTATTGTATGAATGTCTGGCAAGAGTCTTCCCTGCCAAAGTTTATGGTGCAAGATCCCAGCTGCAGAAATGTATGCATGTACTAAATCAATGGATCTGTGCATACTTGGAGGTACAAATACACGTTTTTGGGGGTATTTAGATCCTCCTCCTTGGGTAGAAGCACCTTCCTGGCCGAGACATCTTCAGCCAAGAACCTGAAGTTTAAAGAAACGCAATGACTTTGCACTTCGCCCGCTCTAGGCAAGTCCATCAGGTGAGAAACCCATGTTTGCTTTGGAAACCCCAGCTCTGCAGAAATCCCACACGAGGCAACCAACAGTGTTTGCAAATCTGACCCTTGGCTTACAGAGGAGGAACATAACCGTTCCCATGGACCAGAATAGCCCTGGGCCTCAAACGCTGCAATGGGTCATGAAGGGGTTTGGGGGAGAAGCAGAAGGCATTTTTTTTGGTCAAGAAACCATCAAGCCGATCATTTCTGCCCCTCTTTGAGACTGACTGAAGATGAGATACACAAACAACAACAAAAAAATGTTTTCAATCTGGACTGTCGAGTGTGGAAGGATATTTGTGGTAATGGAGACATTTGCCACCCACTGCTGTTGCTTTGGTGTACTATTTCTGCGGTTGCTCTTTATTCGGAATCGGTCACTGAAAGAAACTAACACAAAAACAAATTCCAAACTATAAAGAGGGATTTCCAGATAATGCATCATTTCTTAAGGGAAGGAAAAAAAAAAAACTTTTTTGGATCACTCTTTTTCCCTGCTTCGTTGGCCCTTTCATATTTTCCAGCATTTTTGCAGGATCCTCTATCATTTGCAGCTATTACTGAGAAGTCTCCGACCCTCTTAGCTGTCCCCACATACATCCACATAGCAGGATCAGGTCATCATTTGCAGGCCTAAAGCAAAACAAAAACAAAAGCAAAGGTTGTTGCTAGCGATACAGAAACCTCAATGGCTTGTCTTAAGGCTCGGTTCAGCAACCAAAAATTTGGACTCTGGCTTACGCGAACTAGCCAAAAGCCTCCTGAATTTGTGAAATTCAGCTGGAGTTTCTGGAACTCTTGGAAGGAAGCAGGGATGGGGAGACTTTGCTTTTTTTCTGGAATTTTCCACGGTCCCAGGGGTAGACAAGGCCCTGATAGCAGTGCAGGAGGAAGAGGTGGAGGAGCTGCATGGCCACAGTTTTGGGAGATGATGCAAGACCATGCATCGCGGTGGCAAGAGCTACAGAAGAGTTAATGTTCTCTTTGCCCTGACCTGTCCCCCCTAATTTTACCCCTTCATTTAGTCCTAAACAGAGGAGTAAATGCCAAGGTTTCCTGCAGAGTTTGGGGGCTCAGATGTTATTTGATTTATGCTTCTGGTGCAGGAACCCTGAATATTCCAAAGTCATGGTGCTGCTCTCCAAAGCCAGCACTATGTCATGTGCCTCCAAACCCCGTCCAGAAGCTCACACTGGACTTTCCTCTCGGTCCTGTCTCAGCCTAAAATACCCCAAAAATCCGTGCAAGGAGCATGAAACAAACCCTGACCTCACCTGCATGCCTTCGAGGAGAGGGCTGTGAATTACAAGGTCTAATTCTTTCCACCCATGCCACCGCAGATTCCTCATGCCCCGCTGTGCGTGAACATTCTGAAGAGCCTTTCGTTGCCCCTTTTGTCCCCCAAAAAGGAGGACACTAAACCCACGGCCTCATCCTCAGGGCACTCGAAGCGGGCAGTGCGCTGGCTCAGAGGTCGAATTATTTCTCGGTGAGAATTAGGAGGCTTGTAAGAGACCATTCACATATGCCGCGAGCAAAATTTCCTTCCAGAGGGTTGCATGAGGTTTCTGACCACTGTATCTGTGTGTTCTTGAAGATGACGTATCGTGTTACTAATTCCCCTAATTGCATGTCTGGGCTAAAAACAGACTGAGTTTTCCTAAGAAGTTACATTCTTAATAACGTTACTTAAAACACTGTGGTAAATTCAAGTAAATTTTTAACTGATGCACGTATATTATAAATCAGGATATACATGCAGATAATGTTTACCTTAAGCTTGTTTATCTGACTCTGCCGCTCATTTGTTCTGTGTTCTGCCAAAATGCAGCGATACAAGATAGAGTGACTGGAAGAGATTCAAGCCTTCCTTCTTCAGGCTCCTACTGCATGGAGCATTTCCAGGAGTGCAATGCCCCAAAAATAACCACATACCATGCTCTTTTCCCTGAAAACCTCTAGTAGCAAAATGGACAACTAGATGCAGCTACTCCTCTCCAAGACCCCAAATATTGTGCCATGGTGAGGCAGATTTGCTCCCGACTGAGTGCACATTTGAAGAAGGTCCAGAAGCAAAGGGCCTCAGGGCAATCTGGGATGCAGGAGGGCTCTAACTGATGCGCCTATCTGCATGGTGTGTCAGGGATATATGGCCCTGCCTAGATGTATTTTGATGATTTAGGGATTTTTTTAGGTTAAAACTTTGTTGTTGCACTAGAAACAATTCCCTGAAGAACTCTAGTGAGATGCTGAGCACAGGAGGTGGGCACCAGCCCCAGGCTAGGGGTGGCCGCCTTTGTCCCAGGGGGCCTGTGAGACATCCCTGACCCACTGCCACGCCAGCTTCTGTCCCCTCCCACGGGGCCCAGCAGGACGATGTGGGGCTGAGTCATTTGAGGGGAGGACACAGCCTTGGCAGAGGAGAGCAAGATGCGCAGAGGCACTTGACATAGAAGTGAAGCAGTCTGGAACGCGGAGTCTTTGCAGGGGGTGGGTGTTGATTTTCCAAATAATTTTTTTTCAGCCGTGAATATCAATCCTGCAATTTCCACAGAAATCAGGAAATGACACACATGTGCATTGTTGTCACCTCCACAAGGAGTGGGGAGGCTGCTTTTGGCCGTGGCCCAGCAGCAGTGAACACGCACTTTTGGGAAGAGCATTATCTCACCGCTGAAAGGCCGCGTGCAGAGAGAAGCAACTTGCTTTTCTCCTTTTAATGCCAGCATCTTCACTAGAGCACCAGGAAAACAGTGGTAAACACTCGTCATGGAGAAACTCTCCTCTGGAAACACAGAAAGGCAAAAGAAAATACTGCTCAGGAGGCAGCCAGCCCAGGGGTGGTATTTTGGGGGAGATGCCCCCTGCATTTCAGAGAATTGCCCCATTTTTTCTTTCCCCATCAGCACTACTTTGGGATGTCCTGCAGCATGGGTAGCAACATCCAAGGTAAGTTCTCTGATGGATGCCATCCTCTTCTTCCAATGATGGGTGAGTCAAAGGATCACCAGTCGCCAGCAAACATGACAAATCACCAAATGTTTGCACATCCTCCCAAGCACAAGGATTAACTCTGGCTCCGGTGCTGGATATTCATTATTCATAGAGGATCAGTTGCAGTTTCCACGGGCAAAGTTTATTTTGCTGGTCTGAGTCTGTAGCAGAAATGCCCAGCTCCGTGCGACATCTAATGCCAACCCTCCCACTGGGTCCCATCCAGAGACCCCCAGTACCAGGGCGGTGTCGGCTGGGGTGGCATGGACAAGGTCAGGGCTTTGCAAGCTGCGTGCTGGCAGCTCCAACCATTGACTCATCCTCCCCTGCCCTCATTGCTGAAACCGGGGACAGTCCACAGGCTACACAAGTGGCCAGCTTGCAGAGCTCAAGTGCAGTGCAGATTGAAATGGATGGCTCCTGACAACATTTTCCATTACAGTGGGTTCACTGCCTTTCTCAGATCTCCAGCCACCCTCTGCTGGACTCCGCCAATGGAGCCAACCTTCATTTCAAGCACTAGTGAAATACATATTTATCCAGGATTTTTTTTTTCCTCTTGGACAGCTTAGGAGGCAGCAGAGGAGGGAAGGAAAATACTCAAGTTTTACATATTTGAAGTGCATCAGGTGTGATGCCCCTGGAGCGGCCCCTGCAATGCCGGAGTAATGAGCTTATTGCAATACATGGGAAGAAAGATGCTTGCATCACTTCCCAGCAGCACATGGGTTTTCCTCTCCTGGGTGTTGAACACTTCAAATGTGAAAACAGTGGATTTTTACAATTTTTCAAGCAGTGAAGCTAAGATATCTTGCATTTCCAGAGGCCAGTCCTGAAACCAATAGTGACACTTTCTACCATTTTCCTTCTCCTCTCATTTATCTCATCCTATTAAGATTAGCTAGACCCGCATTAGCTAAAATGCTTTCAAGAGCGCTGTTTTGCTATCAAGATCATGATAGGGCAAGGGAGTTATTACGAACATGTCTCGGACCAAAGGCAGTGATGCTCAGCAGGGAGAGGAGGCCTTTTCCACCCCGCAACACGCAGCCGGAGCAGCCGTAGAGACGTGTTTGCACCTCGCTGTTACTTTGCCATGAATAATGGGTTTCCTGTTTGTTGGGACTGATGAGCTGGAGCAAATGATGACAATTAAAAAATAAATATTGGATGGCTGGCCAGAAATCAAGTGTAATGTGCTTTTTAAGGATAGCATGCTTGAGTGGTAAATAAAATTGGAGCCCAGACTGGTTTTTTTTTGTCAGAGCCAAGTGAGTTCAGCTCTGGACAGTGTCCAGGGAACCTTTCTTGTTTGAGAGAGAAACAAGAGGGAGACTTTGATGAGACTCTCCATCCCACAGGTAAGAAGGGAGAGCCTGGATGTAGGCAACACCCTCCCTCCTGTCCGCGCGGCACTTCAGCTTTGTGCTGAGTCTGCTGGTGGTGGCCAGGTCCAGAAAATCCCCTTGAAACCTTTAGGATTATTTTTTTTCCCCATATCCAAGACAAAAGAAGACAAACAAGCTCTTGAATTGTTCTCTGTGGAGAAATCCAAGCCCTCTTCATGAACCAAACTTGAACCTCTCTGACCATGCAGATTAAAATTGAAGACCCCAGCATCTCCACCTAGCAGCCCCTGATTTACACATTCCTCCCTAAAACCACCTCATCATACGGGCTGCTCTGGATGCTGGTGGAGAGACACCATCCCCTGCAGGCACTGCTTTTCAGACCCAGCCGGCTTGGCACGCCGAAAAGCAGCCTTGAAGGTGTTTGCCTGATCTTCCTCGACTGCTGAGTGCAAGGGAGCTTTATTGCGGGCTAAATTAATGCATATCTGGAAGTTGACAGTTCATTTACAGGCCTCAGATGGTCGAAACCAAGGAATTTCTCCCGGTCTTGGTTTGCATTTTGTGGGCAGTGTCGCCGTCGGGGAGAGTTTCCCTCCACCGCAAGCCTGGTCCCGCTTCGCCGAGCTCCAGCAGGCAACCTTGTAAAGTTGTGAAACACTCTCGTCCCATGTGCCCTTAATTAATCACATACATCTTTAATGAGTTATGCACCCCTTTTTTCCCAGCTTTGCCTCTCCTCTCCCGCTCCGGGCTGCAGCGAGCCCTTGGCTCATTTTCCAGCAACGACCCAGGGTGAAGTGGCAGCCGTGGCACATGGTCCCAGCAAGGGGGTGGCAGAGTAGGTGTTAAAATTTACCTATACATCCCCCTGCCTTCCCCCGCCACCGCTGGAAGCAGTTGGGTTGCGGCATCTCCCAAAGCAGCTCCTAAAACACCGAGGGGATATTGATACCAGATGGGTAACTGTGGGAGGTATTCTGCGGACTGGAGACGCTTCCTTGAGATGCACAGTGTCTTCCCCATTTGCCTGCCTCTAGTTCTAAAGTAAGAGATGCTAAACCCTAGTAGAAAGCCTCCTGGTCACACTTTTTGGTTTGTTTCTCTTCCCCTTCTCCTGGCTCCTTCTCTGCTCCATTTTCCCCTAAATTCGTCCCATACTTCCAGCTCCCCTCGCATGGTGGGAACAGAGCTCCCCCAAACCTCTGGCCAGGGCTGAATTCCTCCCTCTGCCATTTGAAGGTGTCTTTCCCTTCTTCCCTGCCCCGCTGTACCAGATATTTTTCTTCCTGCTGAACCACCGTTTGTGATATTTGAGATCTTCCTGAAAAGCCCACCACATTATCTTGCCAGCCCTGCCCACCTTGAGACCCCCAGCCGTCCTAGAAATACAGCAGAGAGTTCATGTCTAACTCTAGTTTTAATCAGTGTTGCACAATATTTAATAAAAGGGCTCTTTTTCCTGTAAGTGATAGCACTGGGGTAGCAACAGCACTCTCCAGGAGACAAGTTTTGTAGTGTGAGGTCAGATATTTTATTAAACCGAATCTGGTAGACGCTGAACAAAACTCAAATGGCTTTAAGGTTCAGGGTCCTTTCAAACTCCTTTTTTTCCCAGTCAAGGCAGAGAAAAAGAGCCATTTGTTAGAAAAACAGTGTCAGGGAAGTTACATATGACATTTGCCAACGTTACATCATCAAAGCTAAATCTCTGACAGATCTGTAAACAATAACTTTTCATATAAATGTCTACAGAGCCTAGAGTATGTGCCTTTCAGCACGGTGTTTCTACATTTGCGGCTTCGGAGAAAATGCATGTAACAGGATGAGGTCTGCTCACACTGATGCTGGTTTTAAACCAGCATGAATTTTCATAGAAAACCCTAAACTGAGGGGTTCAGATTGTTCTTTACAGGTTTTGAATTTGCATCATAAAGTTGAGGTTTTCCTTTAAAATCAGAATAAAATACTCCAGGCTGGGGCAGGTTTCCATAGCATGTTGAGAGCATGCATACTCCTCAGTTCCAGATCTTGGGTAGTAAGGCAGGATTTGGCTGTGAAAGGCAATCTCCCTTCCAAAATAGGGTAAGGAGGTGTCCTGGGAATAACACTTTTGAGATGTCGGGGAGCACCCGTGAGATGTGGGGTGAAATAGTCTCGTCTTTCCTCAATGCTCCGAGGGGTCTCAGGGGCAGAGGCTGCAACACAGGGCTGCAAAGCAGGGCTGGGGGGTGCAAAAGTGGGTTAAAGCCACCCGTTAGCTCTCCCAGGACTCCCCCACGGCTCTGCCAACCCTTCATCGATACGGGACCCAAACCAGGTCCCTGCTCCGCACATGCCAGTCCTGCTGGCAAGGGCAGGACTTGGCTTGTTCTGCCTATCCACGGATCAGGTACATTTAAATTCAAATAAACAAGAGCTTAAGTTATTACAAAAGTCTTCCAGCAAGCTGAGCGCAAGCGGCTTACCTTTATTTTCCATTTTTTGCTTTCCTAAAGGTCTGCTTTTCCTACTTATCTTCTGTGTTCTTGGCTCATCTAAATACTAGTTAAGAAAAATACTTCCAGTCCAAGCTCTTACACCAGAGCGAATACCTAAATGCATTGCGTGTGAACCTGCACTGTAATTAAATGGACGTTGCTGAAAACACCACTCTGTGTCATCTTTCTGATTTTTTTCATAGAATCATAGAATCATAGAATCATTGAGGTTGGAAAAGACCTCTAAGATCATCGAGTCCAACCGTCGACCCAACACCACCAGGCCCACTAAACCATGTCCCTAAGTGCCTCATCTACACGTCTTTTAAATACCTCCAGGGATGGGGACTCAGCCACTTCCCTGGGCAGCCTGTTCCAATGTTTAACCACTCTTTCAGTAAAGAAATTTTTCCTTACATCCAATCCAAACCTCCCCTGCACTGCTGTTTTTTCCCTCTCTGCAGGATGCACAGTCTCAGCCTGCTCTGAAGAAGAGGTGAGATTTTATTCTATTTTTTTTTTGTCCAAGGCAGGGTAACTTTAAGCTCCCACCGATTTGCAGAGGCATCAAAAGGATGCGATGCCTTGCAGGGTTGGGCCCAGCATCCCCAGAATGATTTTCCGTGGGCTGGAGAGACCGTATGAGAAATTCTGCTAAACTGCTGTTGAAGTGACAGGCCCTACACAACAGCAGATTTTCACTTCATCTATATTTATAGCAAAATGGAAACAAAATGTGCTTTAAAGTAAACAATAGTATTTCCAGACTCCGGCTGATTTTCTTACTTTGGTAAGCTCCCAACCAAAGCTTTTCACACTGCAGGCAATGATGAAAAGGTAAAGCAGGGAGAATGAAATCTCAGCCTGACTGAAGTCAGTGGGAAAGTTGCCACTGATTTTAACAGGGCCAAGTTTTACCCAAAAACCTCTATAAATTGAGGCAAGGATCATCTGGGAACTGGAAAAGCAAGCAAAGCAGGTTGCTGAGATCTCTGCTCTTCCCTTTCCCATCTAAGCCGGTGGCATGATCGCTGAGGAGCCTGGGAATAAAAACCGCTCCAGCATCTATTAAACACTGCAAAAACTTAAAACACTGAAAACACTGGATTATAGAAGGAAACCTGATGTCAAGAGGAACCACATACTTGCACAGTTTGTAGTCTGGTGTTTGCATCCTTATGCTATTTGCACAGGCTTAAGAAGGGACAATTTGCCCTGGTGAGCATGAGCTGAAGAACATATTTACTGAGAACCAGTTAAATCAACAACCTCTGACGTCATTGTAGAGGGTTGTTGGGTTTTTTCCCCTCGTCAGATGAGGAAGGTGATAAAGCATTTGTGACCACAAACTGTGTCATCAGGATTACTTGGTTAGCATGCATTTTGGTTGCGGCAATACGGTGAGCGTCCCCGGGGCAAGAGAGAGGACAATGCCTGCACCGTGGGACCGGCTCACAGAAGGGGCAGAGCCTGGAGAAGAGATGAACCAAGACGAGAGGACAAAACAGAGGTGTTGGCCTGCTGCTCTATGGAAGTGTCCCCTCTGGCCACCAGCAGAAACGCAGCAGGCTGAACGGGATGGGTGGTTATAACGGAAGCGCTTTCCCCAGCTAACAGAAAACAGCGTCTGCTTTTACCGGGTTTGATTGATAGTATTGATAATACCTTCGACTCCCATTGCAGCTTCCATCAGAGGCTCTCAACAGGCTTCGCAAACTTTTATCTGCCAGTGCTACTCAATCACATGGAGGGGTCCCCGGCAGACATCCGTCCCATGTCTTAGGGAGGTAGGAACTGCTGTAAGCGGTTCGAGGCTATGAACAATGATCTAAGCAAGGTTTAGTTCCTGCAGACCTGTATTTAAATTCTATGAACCATCAGGATTTACCAAAATCACTTCAAAATTCGGTTGTTACCCTAGGATGAGCATGCAGTTAGTATGACTGTGCCAGTAAGTCAGGTCACGGAGCATCCCCGTGGCCAACGGGACTCATCGGCCCATGCTGAGCACTTGGTGGTGTGTGACTTGGACACCTTGGCATATCATTTTGGAAGAGATTTTGGTGGCTTCTTGGCATCAGAAAAATTTGAAGGAACAGATCCTTGCTGGAAAATCCTCGCTAGGATTGGTTTCGAATCTCGTTTGACCCTAGCGAGCCTCATTCCTCATCCTGATCAGGAGGCAGAAATTTCCATGGGAAAAACCCCGTCTATCTAGATGCCAAGGAAGCCAAGAGAAAAAAAAATAATAATAGTAATGGTAGCAATAAAGGAAGTGAGGAAATAAGCAAAGCTAAATCCACCCACTGCAAGAATAGTAATGGTAGCAATAAAGGAAGTGAGCAAATAAGCAAAGCTAGATCCACCCACTGCAAGGGTGCTGGGGGCTGGCCACCCACAGCACCTGCAGAAGGAAGGGTGCTGGGGATGACACCCCAAACGAGGGGTGGGCTCAGCAGGAACCCATCTGCCCTATTGCTTCATGATATCCCCTACTTACTCATGCCTCTGATGCTTCAACGCATCCTGCGCCCTGGACTTCCCAGCGTGGCTTCAGACGGGGTGTAGGTCAGGGTACAGGACACAGCATCACCTACATGACCCCAAACATCATCTCCCCCATCCTACCCCGCTGGAGGCTTTCAGGGAAACATGACTAAGGCTGTGTGCCCGCTGACATGCATGTTGGACAAGCGCAAGGATGAGCAGATGGGCCGTATCCTGCAGTGTTGTTGCTTGAGGTCATAACGTGAGAGATCAGCACAGCCGCTGGCCGCTGCCTGGTTTCGCATGCCGGGGAAGAGCCGCCCCGAGCAATTCGGGCTTTCTAGCCCAAAGGAGATGCGTCTTCATCCCCTCCACGTCCCAAACCCTGCAGCCCTCCCTCCCCGGCAGCACCCTTACTCGAGTGAGTAATCAGCCTGGGCTCACTTTTTTGCCTTCAACTTTGGCCAGCCAAGCTTCAGGGCATGCTAAATTCAGATATGCATTTATTACCTTAAAAAATGTGGGAAATAGGAAGGGTTGTAATTTCCCAAATTACTTTTCTTCTCGCTAACAGAAGCTGGCAGCAAATATATTTAAAATGTAAATATTTAAATACTTACTTGCAAGCACAATTACCTTTTTTTTTGTTCGTGACTTGATTCATTCAGAAGCTATAAATACCTACTCAGGAAGCAAACGTCTACGCTGGGTTTTGGGGAGCAATTTTCAAACCCTCGTCGGCCGACTGGCTTAATAGTTACAACAAGTAGGTGTACGAAGTGTGCATACGTGCAGGTTTTTCCCTGCGTATTTTCAATCAGCCAGCACACGTGGATATGAAATAAAGTCCGTTGTTTTGTGACGCACAAAAATATTGAGGTGTCCAAAACGGACAATACTTGTTTATAAGATACAGATTAGCGCTGCAAGGTTCATTTAGGCTTTAGCTTTCCCCTTGGCTTATTCTGAGTGTGAAATAATTCCCCCGAATGCCTGAGAAATGAAAATTTTTATTTATTTTGATGAGCAGGAAGCAAGGAAAAAAGTTCCTGCCTGCTATCAAGGCAGAAAAATCGCTGTTGCTTCTTTTCCCCGCGCTGGCCGTAAAATGTACAGAAATGTAAAGCAATAAAAATTTTATTAGGGGTTGTTTTTATAATGTTTACCAACCTCATGCCTCTATGACGCTTTCCAGAAGATAGCATTTTAATAGGGCTTCTTTCAGTCGACCGAGATAACCATAAGGGAAAAACCCAGTTGTAGTTTTTTCAGCGCAGCAAAACAAGCAGCCTGGTGCTGCCGCCTTTTCGCTGTGCAATGCTGCTTTTTTCAGCAATCTGCTCCGCAAATTTCTTCCTCTGTCCCTTTCGCGCTTCACCGCAACCCTTTGGTAATGTAAATGCAAAATATAACATAGATGTAAAATATAAACTTTGCATCTTATCGACAATGAAAAAGCTTAAGGGGGGAAATAAACGCCTGAAAAATGTTTCTAAGGAAAAAGCTAAATTATTGATAGTGTTATTAGTGTTGCTGCTAATTTAAGCAAAGCGCAAAGCAAGATGAGCTTGATTTTGAGAGTTCCTTTGAGCAGCAGTTTTTTTAAAGACTCACATTATTGGAAACGACCGCCTGTATTTTTCTAAACGTAACAAATCCATCTTTTGCTGGTTCGCCGTTAGGCTGCAGGGGCAGAGAATATCTCCTTTTCATAAAAGAACTGTTTATTAGTCTAAGGTTCATCCCCTGATTTATCGATTCGGATTTCCAAAGCCCGATGGGCTGGGTGCACAGCAACCCAGTGTGCCTGTCGTATGTTCCCAGCTGACGTGTTTACAATATTTTTGATTTACACCTTCCAGGTGTTCTTTTGGAAAATATCACTGCCTTTGGTTTACACATTTTTACAATATATTTGTGGTCATCAGCAAGCTTCCACGTTTGTTACAGGGGATGTGCCAAGAAGAAGGGGTTTGTTTTTTTTTTTCTTTAACTTGCTGGCGAGATACGGATTTTTGGCTTTTAGAAAAAAACAGGTAATTGATCGACTGAATTAGTAAAATTCCCGAGGTACATATTTTAGATTAAACGAGGTCATTTTCTCGGAGAAGTGGGTGTCAGGCTCGTGCTTCTGGTGCGCCTCTCTCAATTGCGATGTAAAGCCGCCAATCTTTACCCTAAAATGGGGGGAGAAACATCTTCGGTAGTTCTGCATCTTCACCTTTTTTTGAAGAACACGAACTACCATCATGCGGAAAATTTATGCTACGTATTCCATCTGGAAGTAATTTCTATATGCGACCGTATTTTGCAGTGCGAGGTTTTTCATGTAACCAAGTCAAAATTAACCAGATATGACGTATACTGTGGTTGCCAAGATGGTGCAAATAAAGCCATTTTCTTTGAATTTATTTTTTTTAATACCGTGTACGTTTAGCACAGATTTTTAACGGTGGATTATCGCTGCCTTTTAATTTCGGGTCGGAAGCCAGGCTTTGTTGCTAGAAGGCTTAGAAAGAAAAACTATCATTAATTAGATGGGACAAAGTAACTTGGAAAGTTGGGGGTTTTTTTATTCAGAAGGAATACATTTTTATCCTTTAGTGCTCAGACCACTTCTCTTTCAGCACAGCCAGTAAATTTTAAACGTTTTCTCACTGCTTGCCTCTTACCTACATCAAGTAAATCATTATTAAAATTGCATACACACAGTTCAGCAATATTCTCAAAAATAATACGTGTTAACAGAAAATTAATCCGATCCCTCAGTGTTTTTCTAGAAAAATCTGCATGAAAGCCCACAGGATCTTTACCTGCAACAGATGGTAACTCAGATATTTTACCTGTTATTTTTCTCATTTTTGTTAATGAAGCACTTCACTAATTTAATTTTATTCTCATGCACTTAGAACATCATTAACTGGTTTTGGGCTCCGTGTGATGCGCAAAAATCGGGTGCGCATTTGAGATGAGAAACGGGAATAAAATGCACATCAGAAATGTGAATAACGTGTGACAAGCTGTCGGGAAAAAAGACGTCGTGGCTGCTGCCGTGGCAAATCCATGCCAGAAATCGTGGGCAATGCCGAGTCCACAGTGCTCAGTGTCTTCTGCAGTGCCCGTCGGGGTATTTCTGCTCTAGAGAATATTAGTGGAATATATCTTCCCTGCATGGGTTAAATGAAGGAAATAAAAACAGGGATTATTTGAATCTCTTTCTAAGTGTGCAGTGCTAACAGCTGGAAGGAAATCTAGAAATGCAGATTAAATTGTCTTTATCTATTTATCACCAGTCACTCGCAAGTTAAAAGTTGCCGCTTTTCGTGCACACGCTGCATCTCACGGACACAAACACCATCTGCAAACGCCACCGAAGCTGCCGTTCTTCAAACTTTTCTTCAAACTCCCCTCCTTGAAGAGTTCATCTCAGTAAGCGTAACAGCTTGGGGTTCATTGTATGGTAAACCCTGGATTACTCTTTCCGAGGCAGCTTTTCTTGGTGTTAGCAAGCAAATCCAGAAAGCGAGCGATTGCATGATAAGGGTTATTTTGCTGATTTTAAAAAAATATTAAGCAAATACTTCACTGAAAAGCCAGTAAGGTAAAGAGAAATGATTTGACAGTTGTCAATGCCTGTTAAATGGGTAGGCAGATTAGCAGCCTTACTTTTTAACATATAAACATCTGAAACCCGTTTCCTGTTTAAAAAAAAAAAAATCTAGGTGGATGACCTCA
The DNA here is from genome assembly GCF_000699145.1 of Aptenodytes forsteri. NCBI lineage: Eukaryota > Metazoa > Chordata > Aves > Sphenisciformes > Spheniscidae > Aptenodytes > Aptenodytes forsteri. Next base: position 1,298,754 of record NW_008795126.1, on the reverse strand, counting down.
GGCAGAGCTTTTTTTTTTTTATTAACAAATGTGAATTGTACATCATCGTGAAAAAAAAAAATGGGCCACTCTTGGTGGTCTTGATACATTCTGTATATGGGAGAGTGAGCGAGAGAAAGGGGAGGAAAAAAAAAAATAGAAAAAATAAACTTTACCTTCTCACTTTCAGGGTGGGCAATGCCATTCCAGCGTCGGGGTCCTCGGCTCTGGGAAGTGTTAACGCTGTCACCACAGCCCCGGTCCCACCGTCAGCGCTTCGACAGCGCTCCGAGGAAAAACATTCCCTGAATTCCTCCTCCTTCCTCCTATCTTTGCTTCAGATCCACGCGCTGCAGGTTCATGTCGCTACTGTCAAATTGCACGGGACACGGCTAATCTAAACCAGCGCCGACCCATAGTCCGACTCAGCAGCAAGGAAAAACATTGACAAATTTGCTGTTCAAAATGCTTTCTACTCTTTCCAGTGTGTGTTGGCTGTTGTGTTGTGTTTTTTTTTTCTTCTTTTTTTTTTTTCTCTAAAGCTATAAATACACAGCACCAGCTGCAACATGTTGCTGAAACCCGCTTTATAGATCTAGCCGTATTCTGACATAACATGTTTTACTGGCTTCGGGTTAAAATTTTATATTGGCAGTTAACATTCTGATTTTTACGTCTTTAATGGTAACAATGGCAGCTGGCTGCCGTGAGCTGTGCATTGCTCTCCCCCCCCCCCCCCCCGGAGGCCCCCTAAAACAT
>NW_008795126.1:1292354-1297952 GCF_000699145.1 Aptenodytes forsteri | reverse complement strand
GGTTTGCATTGCCCCCCCCCCCCCCCCGTGAGGATGCTCTAAAAGCACATAAAAGGCACCGTATAAAGGTAACACATGCTCAAGCATCCATTTAGTTATTATATCGTGAGAAAAAAAAAAAGACAGCTATCTTTTTAAAGCAGTGCATATTTCGTATTTATACACCAATTTAATGCAAGGTCTTTGGCAAACCACATAATCATTAAATTTGCCTCTTTTTCCCATCTCTGGAAGCGGGGTTATAAGATTTCACTGAGCTGGGACACGTTCAGGTTTCCTACTGTAATTCTGTTGTGAGGTTTGAAGGCTTTGCACTGAAGAAAAATGCAGACCTTGACCTCAAAAAGAAGGAACGCAGGCTAGAGATGATCTAGATAGTTAACGCTGGCAAAATTCAAGGTTTTTTTGGCTAGCTGAGCCTGTATCCACCAATATTTGTGGGAGATTGCGGGTCTGAGAAGCGCACCGGTGTTAGTTTATAATTTAATATATCATTAAAACGTATAGATAAAAGGTCCACTCTATAGACCGTGCAAGCCGCCTCGTACCTGCCCACTGGTGTCACTGGGCTGTGGATCAGACCCAGAATTTATAGCAACGCATTTATAATTTCATGTTATTATCAATAATTTGCCCTTTATTATAAATAAATTGCCCTTCTTCACCCAAAAGGCTGTTTCGAGGACACCGCTTGGAGAGGGGCATTGCGGTGTGCCCTGACACCCATTCCCCACAAATGCCAGCAGTTATTTTTCTAATGAGAGATTACTCTAACGTTAAGTAAATCAATTAATCTTCTGTGCGCTCTTGCAAATGAATCCTCATATTATCTGTATATGCCGTCAGCCGGGATAGTTTAGAAAATACCAGCTCCTATCTTATCTTGTCAGTTCCTACGCTGATGGGGGGGAAAAATAATGGCTGAAAGAGCCACAGGCTAGGATAATTAGTAAAATCAAGTGACTTGCTGTTTGTTTGCTTTGCAAAATGAACTTTTACCCCTCCACCGCCACTCCTCCCCCCAATTTTCACCATCTTATCATACAGCATTTGACATGACAGGTTAATGAGAAAACCCCCAAATTGGGCTTCTGCAACTAATTGTAGCGATGGTGGCTCTTTGCTGGGACGGCTCAATGATCCGGCTTCTTCCCCCGTGAAATCTGAGCTCTCGGGGGGATGCAAAGGCTGTGATTGCAAATGTATAGAAACACTCACGTACAGACAATAAGTTTCCCTTATCCCCCTCGTTTCGAATTCGGGGGGAACAAAGTCTGCAGATTTTGCAAGATCTTGCCTTGCACAGCATACAGCAGTTTTAACTTCTTTATTTTTCATGCGTTTGATAATTATTTTTTAATATAACCCGCTTATTAAAGTGACTTAAGCATCCCCCCAGTCTCCTCCGCGGTGCGCTCCTTTGGAAATTGCAATTTTTAGACCGCCATGAATTGAACAATTTGGACAACAGAAGACAAACAGTTGCCGTCGGCGTGAGGGGAAAAAGAACCACATGGCGTGCTCTCGCTATTAATAATCCAACGTCGGCATGACGATCTGTCTACGCCGGCCTGCCATCACACACTGCTACCTCCCAGCTTCTCCCATCACTCGGGCTCTCTGCTATTAATTGACTTTTCCAGGGAGGGTGTTTTGGGGGAGTTTAATTTTTTTAGGGATGAGTAATTTAATTTTTTTAGGGATAATGCAGAATTTGGGGCTTTTCGAGCAGAAAAGCCCTTTCGCTGGTCGTGTTCGAAAGTGAAACACCGGTGATGGGTGAGCCACAGCCGCGCTGGACCCGCCGTGCATCCTGCGCCGACCCCCCCTGCTCTCTGCGGGGCATCCCCCCCCTCGCAGCCCCGCGGCGGCGGCTGTTTTCTCCCCATCTGATTTATTTCTTCTCTTCTCCCTCTCTGTTTCCCTTGACAGCACCTCTGTGTGCTGAGATCACCACAAAACAGGCTCTTCCCACTGAAATCTCATGCCAGGAGGAAAATCAGCTCCTGTCCGTGTCCCACGGGGAAACTCTGGAGCCCTCAACGACTGGGGGACATGGAGGTGAGTGGAGAAAAATCCCTTTCTGCAGCTGCCTTTTCTCCATGAAAGCCTCGATACCATTAAATGGCCGCTCTTTGGTGATATCCCATTTAAAAAGCTACTGCCTAGACTTTTTCTCCAGAAATAATCACTTTTACACTGTACGAGGCTACCCAACGGTGTCCACCGAAATCCCACGACCAATGCACATGGCCAAACTCTCGGGAACAAACCACTCAGCCCCCTTCTGCATCAAATTTCATTTCCAGTCACTGGATTTATTGACATTATAATGGCCAGCCCACACAAACTGCAGCCATACAGCCAATTAACAGGACAGACAACAACAGACATTTGAGAAGTTGCTAAACTTGGTCTTGAAAACGATCTAGCTTTCCCCCTGTAAAAGGATCTTGTTCTGTCATCGTGTATTAAACTGGAAAGCTTCACAGTGGAGAGCAGTACGAAATCATATCCTGATAAGGCCTCACAAAATATTTCAGCAGATCATATCTTTTGCAGCTTAATTTCATAACTGCAATGTGAATGCGCGTGTGATTTGCCAAGACGAAAGTTTCTGCACACGCTGTTATAAATTTCTCGGTGGGTTGTATTTAAGAGAGCTTTCTGCCAATAATCACAGGTCTCCGATCCAGCGCTGCAGAGAAGACCCTTCTCAATGAGGGTATTAAATGGGACCTCAGTGCTCATTTCAACCACCAGCTCTGAGACGATGTGCATTTAAAAGCAGTATTACGGTCGCGTTCCCAAACAAGATATGAGTGTGTACGTGTATCTGGAGATCGATCAGTCTATCATTAGCATGAAGTCCACCCCGGCAAGCCCATGATCTGTTTTTCCATAAACATAACAGCAAAACTACTTCAGCCATGGGTTGTTTCCCCCAAATTGAAATGCAGAGATCCAAATTGACCGAAGCATTTTGAAAAAATTGTGTTGATTTTGCTGAATTGTTCTCGCCATCAAAAGACTTTTGAAGGTCACCACCTTTCTTTTTGACGTTAAATGAAGCATTGCAGATAATGCAATGTATTTCTTTATTTTAAAAAGTTCAAAGGTCCATTAAGGCCTTCCATGCTGTACAAAAGGCTTAATTCACCGGAAACCATTTTTCTCTCCCGATTGTTTGGAGCGGCAAGTGAACCAAACAATCTGTTATTCACACAGATCTACCCAGAAACGTGTTTCCCGTGCCCAAGAGGTCTATGCTTTGACTTAGCAAAAATAACTTCTCACTGGGCTACTTTAAAACATTAAATTTGTCCATAAACAAGAGTTTTGTGAGATGATCTGGGTAGCATTTGTAGGTACTTACGGTAGGTGGGAACTAAATCGAGATGACAGGGTACAGAAGAAAATACGTTGGATCTTTAGTGTCCAAAATTCAAGTCCATATTTTGTACCTTAAGCTCATCGCTCCAAGGTGATGTTATCAAAAGATACAGTAAGAGAACAGAATCGGTGTGGGCTGGCCATTTTCTGGTGCAGTTGTCCATTTTTAAGCGAAATCTCTACTTTCCCACCATCACTTTGGAAAACAACCGCTTTCGGCGCTTTTGAAGAGACCTGCCTGAGCACAGCTCGCTATTCCTACATCTAGGCTGTCCAAGTTGCCCTGTGTAATACCAATGTTATTTCCTTTTTATTATAAATAGGATTTGGGCTGAATATGAATAAACTCATACCCATTGGTATGCTTTGTAACTCTAATCAGCGTTTTCCTGCAAAAAAAAGAAAAAAAAAAAAAAGAGGAATGTTTATCTGAAAAATAAAGAGGTGCTAATTTTATCTTGTGAAAGTGGATATCTCCTTACGTCCCTCCAACTTCTAGGAAGATAACCAGAATGTATTATATCATCTAAATCCAGCATCCTATGAGATCAAACAGAATAATGTATACATATGCCAAAGCTGATTGAAGTATTGCTGGTGCTCACTTCCGCTTCACTAAGTATGTGTTTCATTGATATACGTAATTTGCCACCGCCATGAAAGAAACTCAAAGTCCTCTGTTTGTGCCAGTTGATTTCTATGATATCTGGAGGCTTTTAAAATCGGGATCCAAAATAGATGTGCCCTTGTCACCCCTGTGTTTAAGCTCTCTCCAACAGGAAATGGCATGGGTTCAAATTTTTTTATACTGGAAGCCACATGTAGATAGATAAGAATCATGTCTTGTCTATGACTAAGCATTGACATTTAAATGTTTAAAATATAGTCAAAATGATCCATGGCGAACCCACCTGAGACTATTTTTCTTTGTCTAAAGTCCCACTTTCTAGCCTCTTGAAAGGGACGGTGGAGCTCTCGGGGTTGTGACATGACAATGTTATGGTAAGGAAATGGAAGTTTGCTTTATTGTCGGTCTTCAAAGACGAGAGGAGGTTTTGCTACTGGGCACTGCATCGTCTCCACCAGGAGAGGGTTTTATCCCTGTCTTCTCCATCCCCACCAACAGGTTTAAAAGGCAGGATGGAGGAAAGACTTTCGCTTTTGCCAAATCACGGATGTCGGATTCAACACGCCTGAGGAAAAAAAAAAAAAGAAAAAAAAAAAAACGAAATAAAAAAAAAATGAGTGGTATTTCCTTCGAACTGCTGTTTCTCCTAGAGGAAGGGGGCAGCTGGAGGGGTGAGGAGGGCTGGGATGTTTATGAAGTGTGCGGGGACTTTTGAAGGAAGCTCACTGAAGGAGGACAGATGGTCGGGGGAACTGGCAACATGATACTGAGCCTTTCACTTCTAGGTCGCCCGGTTCAAACGCAGCCTAGGTCAAGGATGGCACAGAGCCATCTCCAGCAAATGGCTATTTTGATGCTGCATGAGAAAAATGGCTGGTGAGGCTCAGCTCCTCGCCGGCCGGGGGACAGACCTGGCTTTTTTCCTCCCTGGCCTATTAGCGGAGACGTATGGGAAAACCTGCAGGGGTGTGGAGGCACGGACTCAGTGGCGTTGTACGGGCGCACGGCATCACTCCTCCGTGCCAAGCCGAGGGGTCACCATTGGGTGCGGGTGTGGCTGTGGCCAAGGGGCAGCGTCCCCCAGAAAGGAGGCGGTGTGCCCGCCTGCCAGCGCCGTCCCCCAGCCACTGACTGCCAGACCCTGTAAAGGGAAAATCTCCTTTTATACAGGGCTAATTTCTCATAATGTTCCCATGGACCAGCATCTTCTTCCTTTTCCTAGAAAACAAGGAGAAAATCATGTTTGGTCACTCAGATACAATCCCACCGGAACTGCGGCCTCCGTGGAAATATTCATTGCATGTTGGGAGATTACTCCGTGGTTTAGCCTCACTTTATTCTTACTCTTTACTTTCACTCTAAAATATCCAGGGCTTTGAGGAGTTTATTTGTTTGGGCTTTTTAAAGTTGCAAAATAATTTTTCTTATCGCCCTTTTTATTTTGATTTTATTGAGTCAAGATAAGAAACTATTTTATTAGCAATACTGTTATAGGGAAGGGCAAATCAGAGGAAAGGGAAGGGAAGGGAAGGGAAGGGAAGGGAAGGGAAGGGAAGGGAAGGGAAGGGAAGGAAAGG
>NW_008795126.1:1283928-1290499 GCF_000699145.1 Aptenodytes forsteri | reverse complement strand
GAGGAGAGGAGGGGAAAGGAAAGGGGAAAGGAAAGGAAAGGAAAGGAAAGGAAAGGAAAGGAAAGGAAAGGAAAGGAAAGGAAAGGAAAGGAAAGGAAAGGAAAGGAAAGGAAAGGAAAGGAAAGGAAAGGAAAGGAAAGGAAAGGAAAGGAAAGGAAAGGAAAGGAAATGAAAGGAAAGGAAAGGAAAGGAAAGGAATGGAAAGGAAAGGAAAGGAAAGGAAATGAAAGGAAAGGAAAGGAAAGGAAAGGAAAGGAAAGGAAAGGAAAGGAAAGGAAAGGAAAGGAAAGGAAAGGAAAGGAAAGGAAAGGAAAGGAAAGGGAAAGGAAACTAGGATTCCTTGAATAAAGAGGGGGAAAAAATACTACACAATTTTGTAATATATAGGAATATTCCCAGATTTTTAAAGCAAAAATAGCTGTTTACAGAGCACCTCTTTTCTGCATAAATGCTACTCACATGCATCAGTTAGGATCCTACACCAGTTCAGGTTCAGAAAAGTTCATTGTGCAGTCACTTTTACTGAGAGATTTGACACAATATGTCTCTTATGACTTAAATATTATTTTATGAATTCAGCAACACAATAGCATCCCACAGTGGCTCATCCCAAATTAAACTGCCACAGGACAGCCACAGCCAAAGGTAATGACACAGGGCTTGGTGATTTGGGAGGGAAGGGATGCTGCTGGGCTTCCCCAGCTAAGGGTCTGGGTTTTGGCTATTTAATATAGAAAATTATGAAGCTAATCATGAGTTTATAGCATTGCTGGCAGCTGGATGGTGTCTGATGTCTTCTCTCAGACATCGCTGGTGCCTAAGATGTTCAGGAATGTCTACATCCCTAAGCATAACTGGGCAGATATATTAAGAAATTAGGCTGCCAGGAATTTGTGCCTTTCCAAGTCTTGCCCAGGCTGAAGTCATTGACAAAAGTATCTGGTAGGAGAAGGAGTGATCATCCAACAAAACGCAGGCAGAGAGATAAGGTTGATTCAGAAATAATGGGCAAGAAACTCAAAGCATGACTTCTCACAGTTCTGGACTCCATCATTTCCACATGCACCATCGGGCTCAATCCCAAAACCATTGACGTTGATAAAAGATCCCTGTAAGATTCAGCCAGCTTTAAAGTGAGCCACGGAGCTCGAATACATCTCACTGTGATAACAAGCTATGGGTGACAGACACATGCCAATCTTAATACTTAGCGTATGCATTTTTATTGAGGAATGTTTGGAAGAAGGACATGTAAAGATAAAGGAAGAAAAGAGAGAGATCTCTCGTCTGGCCTTGCAGGGGAATTTTTCTGTGCAAAGGGGTCATCCCGCCAGCAGAAGGAGCTCCAGTTAAAATCCTGGCACTGCTCATTTGGTACTGATGAAATACATACTCCTCATTAAAGAGTGAAGGAAAAAGATGAAATAGCCAAGTTCAGGAGGAGAGAAAGGTGGGACGAAGCTCCAGGCAGAAGCAGGACCAGTGACAGAGCGGTGGACCCACGTTCAGAGGAGCACAGATGGTCCAGTTGGCACATCCTTGTCTGCAGGTACCACAACCTTCTGGACTCTATTTTGCTTTTTCAAACTGGAGGCTAAACTTGCTGGTAGGAGTTCAGCAGGCTGCTGTCATTCAAGGTAGGTCCTGCCAGACAGCTGACTGGTGGTATCCTGCACTCGAGCAAGGACCAAGACCCAAGCTCCTGGTTTCTGTTGACTTCGAGGATGCACTGCAAAGTGGCACGAAGGCAGCAGCACCCGCGATGCCAGGGCTTTGGCAGCCCAGCTGGGGACCAGGACCCAGCCCCACCTTGTGTCCATACCCACGCTTCCAGTGGTCAGTCCCTGCCAACAAGTTACGGCAGCTCAGCTGATGGTTGTATGCATATTGCTCTCTTTTTGGTGGGAAAAGGAGTTCTCTGAAACATCTCTGCTGGCTTTAACATTTGGTGTTAAACAATAGAAGAACGATTATTAAAAAAAAAAGAAAAGAAAAAGAAGGATAAAGCTCAGGGGGAATGTTCCAGTTAGTATAAGCTCACAATTATTATTACAAAGAAGTTCTCAGTTTTAAGGAGAGAAAATAAAGCCACAGGACTCCAAACCAAAAAACCAAATTGCCTCCAGCAGGTCTTTGCAATTAGCCAACATTTATGCTCAAACAAAACTAAGTAATAGGATATGGGAAATACAACATATTGTCGAACAAAGAAACAAGAATGCCTGCAGTGCTGAATTCCATAAATAAAATACACTCCTTAGTTTAAAGCTGATAAAGATGATCTCCTGCCACAAGCTGGTTTACAGGCTGCATTTTCCTGCAGAAAGTTATCCACACAAAGAATTAGCTTTCTTATCCTTTGTTTATATGTGTTGATGATAGTGTAAAGGCACTAAAGAGCTTTGATAAGAGATTGTTACTTCTGAGTCGCAGAGACATTGCAAAAATCTCCCCCTAAAAGTAAGACAAGAAAACTCCGTGAATTGTACAGTACTTTTTCTGCAAGTTCATGCTAATTTGCTACTGCAACATTTATGCCTTCTTCAGCTACAAAATGCTCTGAGATGTCTTTAAAGAGATATTTTTTTGTTAGAACTGTTCAAGGTGTTACCAAAATAAATTCAAAAGGCAGGAGGGATATTCTTCATTATCTTACCGAGTTATAATATCCGAATCCTTTTCTCCCTTATCAAATCAATGCAGAAGGAAAATGAAAAATAAGATACGCATGAAAAGAAGCAACAACTTTTTGTAAGGTTTTGCTGATTTAAATACCTCTCGTGTAAAAAAAAAAATCATATATGTATATATATGTATATGTTATATATATGCACATATCAGGAAAAGGGAAAATGTCTGCTGGCTCTTTTCTTGCGTAGGAAAAAGAAGCAACTGGAAGAAGCAAGTCTTGCTGCTATTACCCTCTCTGCAACACTTCTAAGGTTAAAGGAATAAAAATCCATCAATTTGTACAGCCTGACCTTGCAGTGTTGGTTTTTAGCTGAATTCAGATGTGCAGGATTAACCCAGCAAAGTTTACATGACATTGATTTAAAAGCTGCGTTACAGGACCTTCCAGCAAGTTACATTAATCGGAATCTTTAATCGGGCCTTGGGATGAAGAAAAAAGTTGCTTATCGGACGTGCAACATATGATAAACAGATGTCTCTGTGCATCAGATAAATATAAATGCAGCATGCATTGCTAATCACTGCAAGCCCACGGTCTGAGCAGCGCCAGTGATGGGGCAGTGAGCGATCCCTTAGCCGCGTTTTTGCTAAGACGAAGACAGGACAGAGATGTCTGCGTTGGAAATGTGATTCCTCACCTCCCAGCACACACTCGGGAGTCACCCAACAGCACCAGTTTGAGCGATAGACTCCGGGTACCAACCCAGTTGCCGTTCAGCAGCAGACTTGAGAAATGTCCACCTGCATGGCTGGACCCCCTAAAATAAGACAGTGGCTGGGACTGATCAGCAGAGACCCTGAAGGGTTCTACATGACAGGCACACACCAAGCAGGGAGCGTGGCCCCGCAGCCCGGTGGTTATGGCACTAGAGCAGGAGGGGAGGTGGCTCTGCCCCCAGCGTGGCGTTCGTTGATGAATTTTGCGTTGAAGAGTTCTCCAGCAAAACATGTTGGGCCCTTGAGCAGAAACTTCATTTCAACTCTGGATTTTTAATTTATTTTTTTATATATATATTGGCTGCTCTCACCCAATATCTCTTCTCCTCTTCAGTCTGCAGTCAAATTTAAAACCCCATTTTTTCCATTTGTTTTTTGTCTACCCATTTTTACCCTGTATCTCCTTCTAATGTAATTCTTCCTTTTTCTTACACCTTTTACACACCAGCCAGGCCATCTCCTTTACCAGGGTGCTCGGGACCAGACAAGGACCAAGAGATGCTGTCCTTGCTCTTGGGTCTCATGCCCGTGTCCTCAGTCTCTTGGAAAGTCCCATCCGAGCTCCCACGACCCCAGCTGGAGCACACCCAGCACAAACCAGTATCTCCAGGGAAGTTAGCTGTCAAATCCTAGCAGATCTCCCATGCAAAACACAATTTTTCAACTGTTTATCGCCTTGCTCTGCTGGGGCAGCTCTCGGCAGGGACGGGAAAAGGGCAAACAGCCGCTAGGAAAGCCAGCGCCTGCCAAATCCCCGATCATTTCCACAGTGCAGCGGTGCCAGGATTTCACGCAGAAAAGCTAGCCACGGTTTTCAGAGGTGAGTTTGAAGACCCATTTCCTGAGTTATTAGGATTGAAATTCCCCAAAGAATAATAAGAATATTAAAGCAGCCCGGGGTAAGAGACACGTGTATGGAAGGGTGTCACCCAAGGAGGTAAAATTTCAACCAACTTCTGAATAACCTTAAAGGTCATTAGGTCATTAGACCTGAATAACCTCTAAAGGTCTTAGAACAGGAGTTTTTATCAACTTAATAACAGTATGGCTGCCTCATCCACCTAGATTATACTCAACCCAACTCGTTTTAGTTTTAAATCTCCATGGATTTCTCCATGGAAATCTCCATTGTCTGTCCACAGACCTCTCTCAGATTCACCCTGAGCGGTGCTCCAGGGTCTGTATCGCAAGGGTTTACACGTGGGAGCCAACTTGCAGCTCTGAATTTGGCCCATTTCTTTGGAGGATATGCTGGGAGTAGCCTGTGATGTTGTTTGGTCTCTGGAGGCAGCCCAAATGAGAGCAGAACAAAGCTTTGATGCAAATGAAAACCTACCAGTGAGTACAGCTAAATAAAGAAAAAAATGATTATTTGTTATGGAAACCAGTGGAGGAAATCTTGAATTAGTCAGTGCATCTTGACCTCTCTCTGCCCTCCTGAAAAATGTGCATCTTCTTAAAACGTTTGGACTTTCGACTGCCAAAAAGGAGAAACTGTGTGACATTTCCAGCCACCTGGTACAAACCCCACATATTATTTAGCAGGAAAAAATCATCCCTATTGTACAATATGTATTTGAAAAAAATGAGTAAAAAGCATGACTTCTGCAAAGCTAGATAATTTTCAGTGGCTAAGTCCAATCACCGCACAGACAGGAAAAGCTTGAGTTGATATTGTGAATGAACCATGTGGTAATTGTTTCCGTACATCCTCGTTAAGATGAAAAGCTACACAAATAAACAACAACAAAAGCTGCTCTGCGCCAATCAGAGGGTTATTCCAAAAAAAAAAACCCAAAGGGAAAAATCTGGCTCCGAATATTTCTTCCCATGCTTCCTACCAGAAGGAGTATCCGATTGAACCGGGGCTACACGAGGTGGCATTGCGCGTTTTGCCTTGCTCCCTGGGTCACGTTTAGGTAGTGACCGTCTGGCGTTGAGTCTGCGCTTGGTATGAGTAAGCGGAAGGTGAGGAAGGACATGGGGAGAACCAGAAGTTACGGGGAAACACGACAATTAACACCAGAGAAACTGCCCTTGAGGGACTCAACAGAGTCATAATATGGAGAAACCTTCTCCGGAGAGGTGGATAATGATGTTGCCACCCATCACGTTTTACCGACGTGATGACGGGGCTCATCAGAAAGGTCTTTTTGAACTTTTGCAAGGGACAGAACAAGGGTGACCTCCATCCGAGAGCAGGACGAGCACCAGGATCCCTTACTGCAGCATCACAAGAGCCCCGGGGCACACTCCCCGACTCAACCTTGTCCCCGGGGTGGGGACCGCTCTAATTCGGAGCTGGAGACGATCCCCAGCTGACATCCGCGGTACCCAGACTGCTCTGCTGGCTGAGGGCTACACAAAAGAGTTGTGTATTCCCCATAATTGTCCTCCTTATCAGTGTTGGTGAGTGCGCAGTAGTCTAAATCACACAGTCATGACACTACACATGGCTGAGCAGGAAAAGCCCACTTGGCCTGGGTTAGATTAGTCTAATCCCACCTCCCTTGTTCTGTCATAATACCCCTCCATCCCTTCACTCCCTATAAAAATATCCAGCTGTTGATTAAAATTAGTGAACTGTTGGCTTTAGGAATAGGGTTGGCAGCTTATTCTATGTATTTCCTAGATATCTCTGGATGAATTCCCCACTTACTCGGCGGCCCGATCCTGTGAACTGCCGAGCGCTCACGGCCGGGCGGTATCAACCCTTCGCTCTCTGAAGGCGCGTATAAATCAGGGGTGAACAGCTTCCTCCTGTTTGGCCCCAGCAACCTGCTCTCGGCATTCCCATCTTCCCTCCACGGGTGTCAAGCTGCCTTTAGAAAGAGAAAAACAAACGTTTGCCCGTCAGCTGTTTGCTCTCAATAGTCCCGCTCCTTTGAAAAGGTGACTAAAATAAGCTTCTGGCTTCTTGCCCCCCGCCTCCAGCCTGTGACAGCCTGTGGGATGCTGGAGCAAGCCACCGCGCTCGGCAAGCTGCAGCAATCCAGCTCCTCGGGAGCTGCAAAGCTCTCCTGTGCTGTGTGTCTTGATAAGCAATCCCAAGCAGGCTGCAGAAAACCAGGATTTTGAGCAAGCTGCTGTGAAATGCTAAATATTTCCGTGTCTGAGCACAGATTTATACTACAGAGGCTTTGCTGCGGCAGTGATAGCTTGT
>NW_008795126.1:1260993-1283486 GCF_000699145.1 Aptenodytes forsteri | reverse complement strand
GGTTTGGGGGGGGAGGTAATATTTTGAAAAAAAAAAAAAAAAAAAAAAAATAGGGGGGAGTAGCCCGTGCAGAAAGAAAACAGATAAAGCCATGGGTGCAGTTGGAGGAATGTTTTGGAGATGAGCATTCATTTTTTATTGGTTTTCTTTCTGCAGATTCTTTCTGGAGGGCTTGGAGAAATGCTGGGAATCCTCGGCTGGTGCACGCTGCTGCCTGGCTTTAGCGCTGCTGGATCTATTTTCCTCTAGCAAAGGATCTGCCTCCACCTCTGTGGAGTCGTGGGACAGTCAGCGGGAGCATCTGACTGTTCCTAGCAGGACTGTGGGACTCGGGACACCACCACCAGCTGCAGAACTGAACCCCAAAGTAGCCGCAATCCTGCATTTACCAGCCATTTGTGCCTCAAATCCAGTGTGCAGTGGGCACGTAATCAATCTCTGTTACTCCATCCAGCCCTGAATGTGATCATTTGAGCCTAACAAAGGCAAAGCAAACAGACACTAAAGCAATACACCTCAATTAACAACCACTGCACTGGTCACCACTGTTAGGACCATATTCCCTTCACACTTCACCCAACCCAAACAGAGACTAATTGTTCCAGGAAAGTGGAATTTTAATATAACTGGATTTTAATATAACTTTTGCATTTATACCTCTTTCCATTAAAAAGGACCTTCCAGCTCTGGTTTGTCAGCAGCAGTGTTTGAAGCACAGTTGTGCTCACCGGGCACAGCTGGATCCTCACCTACAGAGCCGGAGCTCCAGCGAGAGTGCAAGGAGGCCCAAGAAGCATTTCACAGGTCAGACTAGTGGTCACTTTTCCTATCATGTAGGCATGAAATCTTTATTAAGTTTTTAGGAAGGGAGCACAAATTCTGCCATGGTCTACACGGGAATAAAATTGGTCTTCAAGAGAAGTTTTTGATGATTTGTTTGGATCTCTTGATCACTGTAACATGTTAAAAGCATAGCCCAGGGGAGATTTGTATACATGCATCAATCTACCAGAGCACCATGGAGAAAGTCAGGGCAGGAATAATTTGCAATATATTTTCTTGGAGATGTTCTTCCCCAACTTTCCACTTTCTTCATTCTCTTTTAGGTGCCCGGGGCATGCAGATCAGGTGTGCAGGATGGGTCAGTGATGGAGCTGGGTTCAACCCACCTGGAGGTACTTGTGTGGCTTGGTGCACTCCTTAGGTTCTCTGAGCCTCTATTTCCCCAAGAGTAGCTCTGACCTCATGGGGTTATTGCCAGGAAAAATCCATGGCAGAATAGTAATTGCTCAGTCTGGTAGAGAGGTGTAGGGTACCAGAGACCACACTCCTTTGCCAACAGAAAATAGGCATCATATTTTAATCATGAAAGAGAGCAGGTGTGAGGAAGATGAGGACGGGTTTGAAAAGGAAGGGAAGTTGCATAAATCAGATGTCACAGAGAAGAAACACCAAAAAAGAGACATGAGACAGTCAAACAATCTTCTGAGTGAACACGAGGATGCGAGATCTCCCAGGATAGCAACAGTGAAGACATGAGCTAAGGGGAGTCAGAGGAAAGACCCAGCGGCGCGGGTGGATGGGGAAGGGCAGATACTGGGGAAATCAGGCAAGGAGAAAGGGAGCCTTTTCAGACATGTCTGCGTGAAGAAGCCTAAAAAAGAGATTTCGTCTGGATGCTGCCAGCCACATCCCCGCTGTGCATGACTGCAGCAGCTCCCTCCTCGCAGAGAGGAGCAGAAGACGTCAGAGCATTTCGGGTTTTGTCAGGATTCCAGTATTCTGCTCATTGGCTGCTTATTATTTTAGACCTCAAGCAATCTGGTTTTGGTATGTCATTAACTTATCAGCTAAGCCTCTATTTATCTGCGTTCACCAAGATCTGAAGTTGTGATGTTTATTCCCACCACTCTGTGGGCGGAGGGAGATCCGCTGTGAAGATTTTCCAGTAATTTCCTTTTTGTTCCTTTTTAACAAAAGCATTTGATGCAGCTGCACAACTGTCATCTGGTCTCTGGGTAGGAGAGGAGGGACAGCTGATAGCCCGAGTCCCAGCATGAATCACATTCAAGCATTAAAACAATCTGATGGGCACTGAAATAGTCATCGTTTCCAAAGGTCTCCTGGAATTTGGTGCCGACGTACTTTAGCCTCAAGTATGAGGCATGCATAGAAAATTGAACAGGCCTCACACCCTTTCAAACCTGCTGAGAACCCTGGAAAGTGGACGTCATCTCAAACAATTGCTGGGATGCTACGCAGTATTTCAAGAAAAAGAAAAAGCCTCCTGAAAACAGAAGAGCACAACGAAAGTTGTGGTTTCCAAGATTTAGAGTGGGCATCTCAAAAGGTGGAGGTGGTGATTTCTCAAGGAAAGAGTGTCAAATAGTTGTGCTGATCAATATGGACACCAGTAATAAAGGTGGGAAGGGAATGAGGAGCAATGCCTTGGGGTAGCGCTGATTGACACAAGATGGCAGGGATGAAAAGGAAACTCTGTAGCCCATGGGAGAGGTGTTTTTCCTTTCTGTTTCCCACTTAACCCAGCATGCACAGTCCTCTCAACCTTCCCGGATTTGCTGAAATCAACCGAAATTTCTGCTTGCCTCCAGCAAGGGCAGCATGACCTGCAAATATTCCTGGCAAACAACAGCAAGCCATGCTGGGCAAGAGGAAACGCAGCAAGGATTTGCACAGTAAATGCGTGCTGCTTCTTCCAGATCCTATGACCAGTTCAGGTCTAACTCAAAACCCACAAAATAAAAGCAGAATGTGCAAAAAAAAAAAAAAAGTTTAAAAACTAAGGCCCATTTCAATGTAGATACTCGTGTCTCTGTTCATCTCCTTCTACCTTACAGCAGAAGCGTGCTTGCAAACACAACCCGCTGAAGAAAGGGAGGCTATGGATGGCATTTGCAGAGCGAAGGATAAGAGCTTTGCAGTGCACTTCTGAGCTCAGGGTGGATTTGAAACGCCGTCGCTGGCACTCCCCTTGAGATCTGCGTGAGCAGGAATGCACGAAGAAGCTGCAAGATTTCACTTAATGGACGCAAGGGTGTGCAATGCCCATTGCTTTTCATCGCTTCTGGAGTTTCTTTGTTCCTCCACTTTGGATTCAAAATGCAGAATGTAGCAACCATGTTACCATAAACTGCCGTGTTTACCACAAAACTTTGCTTCAGTGACCAGCACTGGGGAGAACATAGGCTATTCTGAGACTTTTGGGGCCAAAATAATATGGATATTCAGCCTGGATTTCACAACCGTGTGCAAGAGCAAGTCTAGAGTCGATTTAGACAGAGGGGGACAATCTAAACAGCTTGTATTTTATTACCCTGATATGTTTAACTTTTTTCCACCCTTTTTTAAAGACTGGAACTATAAGATTTGCCCTTTGCAGCTGTATGAACTCTATGTTAAGAGTAACGGAGCAGTCTCAAATCCCTTTGTATTCTGGGGACATTTTTCCAAGGCATTTTGTCTTCGTAACAATACCCAGAGCTCCCTAAATTTTGGGAAGGTCATTTGTTTCCTAGCAGATAGATTCCCTTATCCAGAGCTTACTAGAGCCCAAACAACAATTTATAAACTCTAAGCTCCTTTCTCCTTCAAGATGAAGTGCTTTAGTGTTGAAGCCAAACTAAATCTTTAAATGGTATAAGAGGCATTTGGATTTTTTTTTTCCTACCCAGCTGACAGTAGGTTTACAGTTTATAATCTGGCCTTTGTAAAGGCATTTGTCAGCCTGTATATTTCATTTTAAAACGCGACCACCCATGAGGACGGACAGACAGGAAGCGTTTGTTCACTTGCACCAACAGCCCATTTGAAGGTTGGCTGCAAAATAACAGAATTTAGTCACAAAGGCAAACTTTTTTTTTTTTTTGGCATTATCTTGCTAGCATCTCATTTTAAAAAGCAGCCTTTGTTTATGGGAAGCTAGTCCTCCGCTCTAAATTTGGAAATTCTACGTATTCTCCTAATCCTCGCATCCTAGCAGGGATGCTGGCTATGCATCTTTGGCCTCACAAAAGACAGATCTGCTTTTATCTTCTCTCACAGGGTCCCCGGTTTAACTGCCCCACCAAAGGAAGAAGAGTCTTAGCACTCAAGGGGCAGAGGGGAAACGTTCAACGTAATTTAACAATTTAGCAGGACGAGCCCAATCGGAAAGCACTGCATCATCTTGCCTGTCAAATTTTTTCAGATGGGTTTCCATGTTTAGCAGAGATTTGGAACAAGCGGTCATGCCAAATGTTGGTCGCTTTTGCAGTTCAATAGAAACCTGTCCAACCCGATAAAGAAAGCCAAGAAATAGGACTGCACGTTAAAAATGAGTGGCCTCCACCTCTTAAGTAGATGCGTGCGTGCATGTGTCTCCATGCCTGGGGCTGAGAGGGGAGAAAGCGAGGCCAGATGATAGGGGCTCTTCCAGACAGTAACAGATAGAATATTGCATTCTTTCTCCCAGTATCGCAAGTAACACTCACTTTTTATCTCTATTGCTCAAAGGTTTAAAGGGAGGAAATAGCACAGTTCCAGCAAGCGATAAAGCTTTCGGCTTTTTTTTTTTTTTTTTCAGTTGCAAAATATAACAATAAATAATAATTACCCAAAACACCCATGGCCTGGGATTTAGCAGTGTGCCCCGACTGCTTGGGCAGACCCCTTTAGTACATCAGAAGCAGAGATTTCATGAGTATTCTCAGCCTTGCGGCCCCAAAAATATTTGCAATCCTCTTTTCTCCCCACTCTGCCCTTCCTACGGGGTCCCATCATTTGTTTGTCACCCCAGAAAGTCTTTGCAACCCCCTTTTTGTCCCTTGGCTGCTGCTACTAAATTTTATGCTCTAGAAATCTGCTTACAGGGGAACCTATGATGCGAGAAGACAGGTTTCAGCAAATTCCCTAATTCCTCCAGCCAAGGCACAATAAACTGGTCACCCACCTCCGCGGGGCCCTAGCCAGTCCTGGTAGGGTGAGTTGCATGTGAACCTGCATGTGTAGGTCACTGCCTGAAAGCCCGATGAACCAGCCATGTGCTATGAACATAGCGCAAGCAAACACCTAGGGATTAATAAAGGAGCCATAAAACATGAGCTTCAAGCACGAGGATATGCTCAGTTATGTTAAATGCATAAGGTATAAGGGCCTTGAGGAGGAGTCTCAAGCAAGGACTAAGAACATAATGAAAAAGTGAAGGTTTGGGGTCTAGCTCTGCTTTTTTGGACTCTTTTGGTCAGTGGAGGACAGGGCTTCCTCTCCTAGACCCGAGTCCCTGGGCTTTCTACACATGGAGCACCATCAACCATGTATTATGGATTTCACAAGAAAAGTTCAAGATTTGGTGATACCGCTAGCACACCTTTGAGCGAAGAGGATTTAGAGGGAACATGAAGGTTTGTAGGGAGAGACTCGAAGAGAAGACTGGGAAAAATAATGGGACAATGTTAAAAAGGCAAGAGGAGAATGCATGCACCATGGGAGGGGGAAAAAAGCATCAGTCAGGATATTTTAAGTCCTCTCTTCATGTTGCAACAGCAAATGTCACTATTGTTTTGCCACAGGACTGCAGGTTTGTGGCATTGTGCTGTTAACAACCCCCTGTGCATGCCAAGGGTAAACCTGCTCTGTGTCCGTCTGTCCTCCTGCTGAAAGCCTGACTTTATTCTGCATGGATCTGGCAGATCCATCATTTTTTGATGCATCCAGGCCTCAGTTTCTTGGCTGACAGCGGCAGTATTCAGAGGGCAGGACTGCAAAGCATGCCTGCAGCGCTAATGCTGTTTCTGGCCATACCTGATCCCTGTCTTCCCTCCAAACTTGGACTGTGAGCATCTGCAGTCACCAGGTTGACTCTCTCACCGTGCCTAAGTCTTTCCAGGCATCCTAGTGAACAAACACGCTTTCCAAAACAGGCATCAGATTTCTCGTGGTGGCTAATAGCTTAAGCTATGCTTTTAGCGGTGGGGCTGTGTCATGTAACATGAACAGAAGGAAGACTGCCGTATTCCTTTCTCATTTGTACGTGTTGTGCTGATTTGCATTGTGCAGCGAGGGCAAAAATCACCCCTTTGCATTTTCAAAGTAGGTGTCAAGGTCTACAGAGAGTTTACCTGGGCTTTTGCAAGGGAGGTAGGATTCAGCCTCGCTACCGGAGATGCTCTCTTGCCCTGCAGTGCCCAGCCCAAACACTGAAGCCAAAGGAAACATTTCTCCTAGATATTACACATGCGTCTGTAAGTGAAATAAACTCTTGCTGAAGCACTGAGTCTAGATCCAGATCCAAGATCACAAAAGAAGTCCACAGCTAAAATAAAGCTGGTGCCCTGCTCTGGCAGCTTGCAGCCCTGTCCTTCAGCCGAAAGATAACCTTTCCCATGAGATGTTTCCCTTCCACCGTGGACCTGCTGCTCTCCTCCGGTGCCCGGCAAGCTTTGCCATCCTGTCCTGCCCTCTTTGCTCACTCGTGAGAACCACCAGCACGGTGTCCCACCACCCTCGTGGCCGTCCTCGGGCTGCATTTCTGCAGACGTGGAAGCCTGGACAGATAAAGAAACTGTATTTTCTCCTTATTCTTCCTGTGTAATGAAGGTCTTGCTGAGAGGGTGTAATTTTGAGACAGACAAGGCAGGAGAAAGGGGCTCTGTTAGATCAAACCAGTAGTCTATGCGTAACCGTGGCTGATGAGATCCCATAGATAACTCATCCCTGAGCGAGGAGGATAGGGCTCGGCGGTGGGTTAGGGACAGACAATGCCCCACTTGTCCTTTCGCAGAGCGGCTTTTCTCTCTGCATGCATCTCAACCTAAATTTTCAGCTCGACGGAGAGGGGTTTTGTAAATAAAGAGAAGAGTATCACAGGACCAGCACGACACCGGCAAATGTTTAAATTGCTCGTTCCCTGTCCGTGCCCCTCCTGTTCCTCACATCCATTTGTCTTGTGTCTTCTAAGACAAGGACTGGCTTTAATTCTCCATTTTGGGGTTCCTGCACTCTCCTATAATGACACGAGCCAACACTAAATGCTCAGACACCGAGATTGCTTCCTGAGTGGCCGCAAGCGGTGGTTTTGGGCTCTGCTAACACACAAGAGGAGCCACCCAGCTGAAACGTGGAGCTGTGCAAAATTGCAGGGCGCCTCAAATATAAACACCGAGCTGTCAGAAGTGGGGTTGGGGACGTCATTCATCTTCCCCATCCCGCACCCCTACCCTGCTCACCGCAGCGTCGCTCCCTGTGATGCCTCCTCCAGCATTTCCATCTGCTGCTGAGACCACGCTGAACCCCAAGGTAAGGGGCTGGACCACAGCTTCTGCTCCAGTCCTGGGAGTTTTAAAAAGCACTAATCTTGCACGCTAAATACAGGCAACGTCTAGCATGCAGTCTAGACTGGTTGTTTTGCACATCTGCCCCAGGTCTCCTCTGTGGGAAGAGCAGCAGGGATGTTCCAAAACCAGAAATACACTTTTTGTGTAGTCAGACAGTTACTTAAACCAGGATTAACCTATGGCAAATCTTGAGGTTTCCTTTTTCTTCCAGAACAACGTCATTCTAGAAATAGAAAGCACTAATTCCTCCAGAGCTGCAGCATCCCTTATTGCTGTGTGTTGGACTGATCGATGCTAGCTCTTGGATCCACTTACACATGTGTTATCTTCTTTTCCCACATGGCTCTTTTAGTATCTTGTCTGCATTTCTTCCTAGCACATAGATTCCATAATCAATAACCTACACAAACTTTGGAGACAGCTCAATATTTAAGTATTTCTTCCTTTTCTGAAGACTCGTACAAAGACAATACATTTTGCTTTCTGTATCCTTCACTGAACTTGAATGTAAAGCATTATTTTGCATTATCATGGAAGTATGACACCACCACGAGGCAGGGGTAATTGTGTTTTTCAGTGCCTGAAGCTGATACAAACAGTTATGTTAGAGGCCGTGCTATTAATTGGGAGCATGTACCCAGGCTCACCAGCGAGGATTTAAGGCTATGACCTGCTAAGCCTGGGAACATGCTGGGAAACCTGAGGAACATCTCTGCCTGCAAGAGATGCACTCGCCGCCCCTCGCAGCCCCTCGTTTAACAGCTCCAGGTGTGCTGGCTGCTTTAGTCTGAATCGGGACATATTTTAAGGCACGTCTGGAGACATGAATTCAAACCTAGCAGTACCAGGCCAGTTCATCAACTCCCGTTTTCACCATTCGCTGTGTTTTGCAGGAATCTGAATTTATCTCAGCCTTGCTGGAGACGCCAGCGGCTCTGCTGAGCTGTCTGGACCTTGCTGTGACTAACTATTAGGACTGCGTTTAAGTTTTCTAGGAAACCTGGAACAGCCCTACTGACCCACATCTTCGGCGCAGATGATAAAAATGATTTTATAACAACATCTAAACCGCTCTACAGTGTTTTAGTAAACAGTAAATTTATTTTGGGATTTTGTCCCAGTCATAAGACTGCTTCATTTTCCTCAATAAAGACGATTACGTTATTAGTTTTAGCCTTATGAATCTTATTCCCAACACTCAACCTTTATTTATTATTTGTAAGGGGCATATATCATCCTGCCTTATAACTGTAAATATTCTACTTGCACAGAACACAGCACATCCTCTTTGTTTAAAATCTAAGCTGCCATGTTTTACATAAATTTGTTTCCTTTCCAAGCTGAAAGGTCCAAAAGATAAACCCACGAGTAGCCTAACGCCGTGAACCTTAGCCTGAGCCCAGCCTTCACCCCAGCCCACCCGAGGGATCCCCTTCCAGCTCGGCCGGTTGCGGTGTCAACACCTGGAGACAAATAATAATCAGGGAAGAAAAAAAAATCGCCTCGAAAGCAGGCAGTTACTGAGCCTAACTGCAGCCAGGGAATGAGGAAAGGAGGGACTCCTGGAATACATTCTTGGGAAAAATTATATCATTGACTTTCACAAAGGGTCAGAAGGCTACAAAGCATTTTATTATAGGGCTGTAATGTAGGGATTAATATAGCAGGGGGAAAATGGCAGGAGTACATCACCCAACGGGCATATAAAATGGTTAATTCAAATAATTGGAAGGAGTAGCCTGGTAAGACAAAGGCAATGGAGCAGCTTTAAATGGTACCTGCACCATTTCTGAGTGATCAAATAGGCAAAAAGACTCATCGGGCAGTTTTTATACAGGCATGGCTTTGCAGCGTGAGAATCACCTGCTTCCTCCGTCTGCAAAACCCCATCTGCAGACACCATGACACACGGACCCCGTGCCAGTACTTCAGCTTTTGAAGATTAATTTGTTTTCATTTGCTTCATTTCCAGTAGAATGAAACGTGGGATTCTGCTGGTGGGCCCAGAGGGGGCTGATTTATTTTTCATTAGTTCAAAATTAGCCCGGCGATGAGACATCTTTTCAAAAGGAGAAGTTTGAAAGCGGTAACTTTCAGAAGAAAGTCAGAATGAAGCACTTTGTGGTTTGTTTGGTTTCTTAATGGTTTCTCTCCCCTCACTGCAGTCCTTCTGGCTGCTCAATGCAAATTCACGGTTAATATTAATCCAGCCAAAGGTGCGGCTGAACTATTAATTTATGTAAAATAGGGGACCAGAAAGTGGTGATGATAAAATGGTGTTTTTACACGCCGGGGGTCTAACTGGATTTGCGGTGAGGATAGACAATATGGGGATGCAAGTGTCTTCCCTCGAGCCCTGCCCCAGCCCTGGAGCAATGGCCCAGCTCCCAAACCCACGAGAAAGGAGCCTGTTGCCCCAGTGAATATTTCTTCTCCCAGTAGTCCCAATCCCAATCCACACTGGGGCTGCTTTGAGCCGTCATGTCCTCGCCCGCTCCGCAAAGGGCTTTGGCACCCCTGAGCTGTAACAGCCCACCTGGCACTGTCCGCAATCCCCAACCGGCAAAGGGGTTAACGTCGCCGCCCCGACCCGGCAGGAAAGGCTTTGTCATGAGCAAATCCGTGGCAAAAGTGAGTCACCGGCGCTCGGAGGTCATGCCGGTGCAGTGGCCTGGCCGGCGTCCAACACCAGAGGAAGAGCAACCGGGGCTGCAACGCCCCACGCAAGGTACCACCAAAACCCCACGGGGAGGAGGTGGCTCCAGCCAGGTCCCCTAAGCCACCACCAGCCACGCGTTTTGTCTGGAGCCCCAAAATGGGTCTTTTTTTTTGTGTTTTCCCTGCTTTTGCTTTCCTTTTGACACGGGGGAGAGCGCTGCTCGGTCCGCACAGATGGGAGGGAGAAGGGGCGAGAGGGATGCTTCACCAGTGATATCACCAGCACTGAGTAAATTCTCTGACCAAAAGTTAAGACCAACAGAACAATTTGTGCTGTATCCTTTAAATGCCAGATCTCCATTTGCTAGCAGCATTACAGGAACAATCAGGGCACTTAATAGCCAGCTGCTAAGTCATCAGGTATAAATATTTACAGAGACTTATTGCAACATGGACATTCCTCCAGATGCAAGAGGATCCCAGTCATTTCATGGCATTTTCACCTTATACAAAAGAATCCCGTTTTAGACACACTCTGCCTCATCAGCCATAAAACTACAGAAATAGCATTTTATGGAAAACACACACACACGCACCCGCTCCTTAGTAGCCATTCCCTCTCTTCTCCTCTTACAGCAACTGTCAAATATCTCTATATTTGTGTACCCAAGGAAGATATTACAAAGCAAACGCAGAGCTGGCCATTCGATGGCAGCGTCCTGTGGAGGGGAGGTAATTGCTGACAGAAATACAAAGGGATTAAATGAGGAGTAATGGGGTGGAGTTAAGCAAAGAAAAATCCCTCTCATGGCAAAGCCTATCCAAGCTTGTCCCAGCCCGCCGAGAGAAGGGATTGAAACCTTATTATTGAAGGGCTGCATCCAAAGCAGCGTGGCCAGCAGGTCGAGGGAGGTGACTCTGCCCCTCTGCTCTGCTCTGGTGAGACCCCCCCTGGAGCACCACATCCAGCTCTGGAGCCCTCAGCATAAGAAAGACACGGACCTGTTGGAGCGGGTCCAGAGGAGGGTCACAAAAATGATCAGGGGGATGGAACACCTCTGCTGTGAAGAAAGGCTGGGAGAGTTGGGGTTGTTCAGCCTGGAGAGGAGAAGGCTTCGGGGAGACCTTCTTGCAGCCTCTCAGTACTTAAAGGGGGCTTATAAAAAAGATGGCGGCAAACTTTTTAGCAGGGCCTGTTGCAACGGGACACGGGGGAATGGCTTTAAACTAAAGGGGGGTAGATTTAGACTAGATCTAAGGAAGAAATGTTGGATGCCCCATCCCTGGAACCATTCCAGGTCAGGTTGGACGGGGCTCTGAGCAACCTGCTCTAGTTGAAGATGTCCCTGCCCAGGGCAGGGGGGTTGGACTAGATGACCTTCAGAAGTCCCTTCCGACCCAAACTATTCTATGATTCTATGATTCTATGAAGATATCTAATACTCTACAAATCACGGTGCTGGCAGAAGGGGCAGAGGACCTAATGAGTAATTTTTATGGTTACCAATAGACCCCAGGACACACAGTCCAAATACAGTGGAGACTTTCAGCAAGTAAAAAATAGACCTCCAGCACATTTTGTGCATACACTTCCTTTCCTCGCTGCTGTTATTAAAATCATGCCTCCTTTTGTGTTCACCTTCATCACCTTTTTCTTATTCCACCAAGAGTCCAGATGCAAATATTCATTCAATAAAAGATTGTGGCTAAGATCCTGAGAATTACAGTGCAAGACTCCAGGTCTTTAAGGGCATTCCCTCTGCGTGTGTAACGTACAACTGATGATAAAGTAACTTCAAGGAGGAGTTTTTTCTTCATGGGGAAACGTGGTCTTGGGAACACGGTGATTCTTCAACCTGGTGAGATTGGCCATGGCCAAAAAAAGGCACTGCAGCTTTCCCAGTTGTGTTATTTTGCTCCCCAGACACCTATTTTCACCCAATTTGTAGGACCGTGGTTATCTCCGGGGGTCCTGTGTGTTTATCAGCCAAAATAGGCTGCCAGGTTCAGAGGTGAAAGGTATACACCCTATTTCCCCAGGGAGCCAGGCTGAAGATGAGACAACTCGGGAGGCGGCAAGACAGCAGTTCACATCACCATTAGTAGCAATTGCTAAGCCAGCTTGCTAGGACCTAACAGGGAGCAAATCCCAATTTAAAACCGGCCAGTTTTCTGATTTCTTAAGGCCACCCTGCTCTCCTTCTCCACACACCGACCGCATTCCTCCGGCATCAGCTGTTGATGCTCCGGTTTGTATTGGCAAACCCGGCTGGCCATCTCTGCTGAAGTGCTGATGATTTCTCCTTTTATACGTTCAGAAACTCCCCCCTCGACTTCAGTGTGAAATGATTACGGCGCAGTTCAGGCTGGAGCCAAGATCCAGGAAATATGGCAAGTTTTCAATGAAAATCGTATCAGTCGGTTTACAAAAAAGTAATAAAAGGTGCCGATTTTGTGCTGGAAAGGGAACAGAAGTTAGCTTGCACTATGCCTGACTGCCTCCTTTTACTGATTCCAGACGCCAGGCAGGATCTGGCTATTTTCACTATCGTGTTATCACTCCGCAATATGTCAGCAAATTCTTGTACAAACATGATTTTTTTAAAAGGCACGTTTTATCACTTCTTTTACATAATCATGAATGATAGTGAATCTAATCTGAATTGGGCTTAAAGGAGGCACAAGAACAATGAAGTGCCGTTAACAGTACGAGGGAGCACATCCCATCCTTTTATTTTTAAAGCCATGCGTCACTTTATAACCAATTCCCCTCGATGCTGAACCAAGTGATAGGCTTGAAAGCAAAACACGCATCTCTTTAGGCACCTGAAATTCGCAATAAATCACCTCTGTGCTATGCGGGGAAGTCAACAGGCAGTTTTATAATTTTGCATAGGCATAAGCAGCCTGTTGGAGCCTGCTGTACTGTCTCATCTGAGCAGAAATTATTGGGGTTAAATTTGAAGCGCAGCACGTTGTGGATGGAGTTAGTGCGGAAAACGCGGGGCTGATCTGCAAAGCAGCTCCTGTGGCTCTCTGGAGTTCTCAGAGCTGATCCAGCCATCGCCAGCAAAGCCGCTGGGCAGCAGCATCCCGGCACGATGCTGTGAGTGGTGACCGCTGTTTGCAGCGTGTCGGAGGGCACTGGAGGAATTGTCACCAGCGTCCCACGCCGCCACCCGGGCAGGGGCCGTGCTCATGGGGGTGGGGGACAGCTCTTAAACCAGGGTCCTGCTGTGGACACATCCTTCAGTGGTCTATCCCAGAGATCCCACCCTATAAAGTAGTGAGTTTATCCATCCATCCTCTTCATCTGATTTGCATTTAATTGTTTCTTCCCTTTCTTCTTTTTTTTTTTAGAATTCCCTTCATTTATGTGTTATTTTCCTACTTTATTTAAAGAATAGCATTTTCACTCTGAGGCATTCCCTCCCATTTCATCTTTGCTTTTTTATTGGTTTGCTTTCTTAGGTCGAATAGGACAGAAATGTAAAAACTGCAGGTTTGCTTTATTTCAGAGGGAGCTGGCATTTGATAGATGGCAAAAGGCAAACCTGTTGCATGCATCATCCCAGAAGTTTACATTTTCTCTTGAAAACTGAATGTTAGAGAAAATCAAAGCTCTTCTAGGCTATATTCAACAAGTACAGTGCAACACCGTGCTCTGTTGAACCCAGGGGCAGTCTCACTGATGACTCCAACAGATTTGAACCTTGCATTTCATGACCCGATTACTATTTTTGAGCCCAGCCCTTGACAGCCAAGAAACATGGCCTTTTCTCCCTAAAATACCATCTACATGTAACGACAGCTTCCCTAGTTAAGAGAGATGACACCTTTTCAGGACTGATGCCTAAACAAGCCCTTGGCAATCTGCTTTCTGCCACATCCGCCGCGTTGACACGGATGTGAATAAACCTCATGCCAACACCCGGTGGCCGCAGCGGGCAGTTTCCTTCACCAGGGATGCGTATTTTCTGACAATGTTGCGGGGCAGAGGGGAGGAGAAGCAGCATTTTGGCAAACACAAACCTCTCCAAGCCGTCAAGCAAAGATTAACCCCTCTTTTAATTTTTTCAGGCTCTCCCCCAGCCCTCCAAGTGGAGCGAGGCTCTTTAGAGGGGGAATGGGTTTCGTGCTGTCACACTTGAGGGGTAACCGAGACTTTCAAGCTGCTGATCTGACTTAATCTTTCAAAAATGTGTCCAAATTGCATGAGCAAGGAAAACCCCGTCTGTCCCTGCCCTCTCACCAAATGGAGCTGTTCGCCAGGGAGATTCTTCAGAGCAACGCCTGCATACCAGAGGTAATAACCTCCAATACCTTAAGTCAAAAAGCCAAGTAAAACTCACTAGGTAATGCATTTGGGATTAAGTTTAAATAGGCTCCCGTCACTAATAATGCATCTGCTAGCAATGGGGAGATTTGGTAGGACTATCGCCGGCGCTGAGGGATGGAGGTCTTGCACAGCTCACCAAACAAATCCGGGAGGGGAGGCAGCATCAGGGGTGCAAGAGGAGCACCCAAACCCCGCCGGATCCAGGGCAGTACACCCACTGCCCCCTTCTCGACTCCCACCCCGGCTTCGCAGGAGGGCAGAAAGGGGGGGGGGGGAAGAAAGAAGCTGGACTCGGTCCATTTTTAACTCGCTCGATGTGTCTGGGATGTAGACAGATGCTGTTTAGACAGGCTGGTTTAGACAGGCTGGTTCAGTGGGAGTGGGTGGCCGGGCGAGGAGACCATGGCTGTACAGTTTATAGAAGGCTCCCGGCATAAATGAACTGTTGAAGACCATTGGAAGCCTCAGTGAAATCACAACATGCAGAAACACGGGGGAGGGAGGGGAAAAAAAGGCTCTTTTTGAAAAGGCAGAGAGAGAAAGGGATGTTTTGATGGAGTTTGTGAAAATTACAATGAGGTGGGTTTCACTAAAGCCTGCATTCATTAGCCCCCTGAATCCCCCCAAATAAAGTAAACACTCCTATGAGGCGCTGAAAAAAAAAAAAAAAAATTAGCAGATTTAAATAGTTTCCCTGCATCAAGGATAAGAAACAGACGTGGCTTTTCCCTGCTCCTGTCTAGTCTTGCTAGGTGGAAAGCTAATATTTGAGTTCATGCTTCAGTGGGGAACATTTGTATATTAAAAAAAAAGCCATCCACACTGGTTTGCCCATTCGCCAGCCTGTGCGGGACAAAAAAAAGGAGCTGATTTTGAGTTTCCTGGGTTTATTTAGAGATAAGCCTAAGGTGACCTTTCACTCCCACACACACACCATTTGCCTAAAAATTGAACCATCCCATCCTCGAGTCCTGTGTCCATAAAGCTCTGTAGTTTAATACGACAAATCGTGCCAAAATCCTTAAATTTTGAGGCTGACAGGGTCTGGGATTGAAAAGAAAGTCGCCGAGACTGAACTCCCCACTTATGTAATAGCAATCCGCATAAGCTGCTTGTTAAACCACACAGACCACAAATCAAGTCATTATTTCGCTCGTACATGTCACTTCTCCGTTTCAAGACGAGGGCCAAGGACTGGAAAAACTGCCCGGGATGTCCCAGCTCCTCCCCCCTTTCCCTCCCCTTCTCTTAAAGAAAAGGGACATCCCAAAACCTTGAAATTCAGGAAAGATGAGATAATTTTGCATGGCTGCAAAGCATCCGTGTGAACACTTTCCCTTCCCCACCGCAGGCTGGAACTGGACATCAAACTGCTCGAAATCCCATGGGAAAGGAGCCTCCTGGTTTTATTCCTGAGCCGAGAGGCGAAAGGCAGCGAGCGCAGGGGCTCCGCGGAGCATCTGCTCTCCTTGAGCAGGAGCATCTGGATGCTCCTCTGAGCCTAACCTCTCAACCCCAGCCTGGCGTTACAGTTGTAAAAGAGCTTTCCTTTTCCCCTGCGTCCACCCCTCGCAGATGCCAACAGCACAGACCAGCTAATAAATTCCTGTAGGAAGCCTTTTGATAGACTGAAGACATTTTCTTCACTTCCGAGGCAACCTCCTGCCTCCTCCGGTTGCCCGGGACCTCCTGCTGCTGCCAAATGCCCCCGGCTCGATGTGAGCGTCTGGGTGGGTGGCTGGGCTGTGCCGGGGATAACGCTCAGTGCAGGGCAGAGAAAGAAACGCCTGGACCGTAATGATGGAGAGAAGGGCAAGGGGAAGGAAGCACGTGGAGATCAAGCCAAGAGCCCGGCAGCAGCTTTGGTGCCCAGACTTAGTCTCGGTGGGCTGGGAGCAGAGGGCTTCTGGAGCTCTTTGTTTATGATTCTGCGGTGGGACAAAACCCCAAAAGATTAAACGCGTTTTATGTATAATATGTTAAACTAAATACATAAATCACCCATTTTGGGGGATTTCTCTGGCTTTGGGACTTTTCCATCAGCGTGATAGGTGTAACGTTCAGAGACGGACACTCCCGGCATGGAGAGGAGAATTTGGAGGAGGGACAAAGAGCCATCTGTAGGTCTAGATCCTGAGCGAGCCCTGGCAGAAACCCGGATGCTCATCTCACCAAAATGGACTGCAATGGCACTTCCTAGCATGCACAGCCTCTTGATGGTGGCTCCTAGACGAAAAGACAACAAAAAGAAAAAAAAAAAATTAGTCAAAAATTCTCTATGTGATGAGAATTCGCAGCTAAACCATTGTCCATCCTGGAAGTGAAATGTTTCCAGGCCAGAAAAGAGGAGCTAAAATTAATCTTAAAATAATTTACTGTTCTGAACCAAGTCATGACAAATTTATCTTCAGAGTTTGGAGGTTTTCTCTCTCTTTATTACCATTTCAAGTGTTACGATGAAAAATACAGGCATAAAAAATAAACCCTGCTACTTTATGTTTAAACCCATGTGCCTCTCCGTACCCTGGACTTTCTGGACCTTTGAAAGAATTCATTTGCTTCCCAAGGTCACAAAATAAAACTGTCCAGCTATTAAAAAATGTGCAGCCTCATACTAATTAGTGACTGATAAAGCAATGGAAACCATATTTCTCCCAGTTTTGGCCAAACAAAACTAAGATTAGAACATTTAACAATAAAAACTCCTTTTTATAGTTAAAAAAAAAGAAGAAATCAGAGCATATTTCATCTGGTAAAGGTCAGCTTACTTTAATTATGTGTGCCACTGAGTATCAGAAACTAGAATATTAAATGATATTAATGCCAAAGAGGTATCTTCATGGCCATACATTATGCACAGAAGCAACAGTTCAAACATGATCTCATTTAATTGTTCTTATGTTTGAAATATCTCCAGCTCCCACCTTCCCCCCCCCCCCAAAAAAAAAAAAACCCAACCCTGCTTCATCATCCTGGGACCAATCCTGCTCCCAGTTCTGCTAAGGGGAAAATGCCCGTCTGCTCTGATCTCCGTTGCCTCGTTTAAATTGCTTGCAAGAAAAAACGAGGCATATCATCAGCGATTTTTCTTCTGTCTCGCCCCTGCTGCTGGTATGATAAGGAGAGTACTCTCCTTGCGGGCGACTCCACATTTAATTAGCTCCAGATGCAGCCTAATTAGTCAGTCTGCAGGGCGAGCATTGTTCTGTTGTCACTTGAGCCTTCCCTCACGGTGAAGTAAAAGGGATGAGATTGAACATGAAAACCAGATGCCATGTGTGCGCCTTGCTCTGGGCTGTCCATCGGAGGGATCCCCCTAATCTGGGGGGCGAAGGATAATAAATGTTGTGTTTAAAAGCCAGGGGCATGGACAGAGCTTCGCATGGTTCAAGTAAGACAGTAGCATGTGCCGAGCGAAGGGGTCATAGCTTAAAACAACTGATTCCCACTAATTCTCCTTTAGAGGAAGGACTGTGCATCCTCCAGCAGGACCCGTGGCGGGGTTTCGGTACAAATTGCTTTGACATCTAGCACAATTTTGCACAGCAGGCTTTCAGACCGTACCTTTCTTCACAGATTAAGCCCTTAATGCCTCCGCAATACCGCGGCGATGCCTATAATTTTAACGCAGAGGTTTTCCATTCCTTTTTCTAATTTAAAAGGCGGGAGGTTTACTTGCTGGATCGGCATTTCGCGTCTGGAGTTAGGGATACGGTGAAATCAGCAGCATGCAGAAAAATCAGATAGGCAAAGGGGCTTACCATAATGCCATCTGACACACTCATAAGCTTTACATGATTTGTACAAATCAGGAGTACGAAACTCTACCAGCAGCCTCGTCTCTGCTCTCGGAGCGAAAGGATGCAGGAGGGAGGGAATTTATGTCGATGCAGTTACAAAATTTGCGTTGTCTTAGAGCATCGACCGAGCAAAGCTGGAAACAGTTACTCGAGTCACTGCCCGGTCAGCGTGCTGGTCTCTGCCTGGTTTTATTTTTAATATATCAGACTAAAATTAAGAAGAAAACAGTCTTGCTGGACAATAGGTGTTTCAGCACCAACCTTGACTCAGCATGGCCTTCTGCCACTCCGAACGCTGCTAAAATGTGATGTTCATGCCACAAGAAAAAAGCAATTTCCCATATTCTGGGGACACCCGCAGTATATAATCACAGGAAGAAATGAGAGCTCCGGCTCATGAAACTTGGTGGCTTTGTTCTGCCTGGGCTCGCGTTTTGCAGCGTGCCTATGGACATTCATACGTCTGGGTATTATGTAGGATACAGTCAAGGCAACTGACCCCAAAGTAGAAGCAGTATATGGATGCGTTATTGAAGAGGAGTGCCTGAACGAAGGTTGCTTGAGCTCAGGAGAACAGCTATGTGGTATGCGTTGCCTGTTTATTATGATTTTGGATGAGGAACTAGCCTGACTCTCAATAAATGACATGAAACCCCAAATTGCTTCACCAGAAACCTCATCCAAACATCACGACTGTGTTATCACCCCAGCTGGGGAAAAAGCTATTTCCGTAAAAACAATATTTAGTTTAATTGGAAGTCAAAATTACTCAGTGGACAAGTCCCATAGCTCGAAGGGGTACAGTTGCAGAACAGGGTCCTTTCATTTCTCAGACGTTTTGAAAGAAGGCCAATAAAATAAATAGGAAACGTTCCAGCTCCTCTCCACCCTCTCCCGTACCTGCCGACCACGCTGCTGAGCTGTCTCTGCAGACCTGAGCCCCACCGCTCCATCACACCCGCCACTCACATCCTTGTGCCAGCACCATCCCTACGGACACGGCGATGATCTCAGGGGAGTCCTCTACCACCACGGCTCCTCCTGCGCCGGGGCTGCCGATGAGAAGCGAGATCCGTGCGTTGCAACTGCCGACCCATTTCTGTAGACCCCGTGGACATGGCTTTGCTATCCCCTGTGGCTGTCTGTCCCTCCTCTCTTGTCGGCAGCAGGCTTGGTGCAGGTAACTCAATCCCAAGCAGTGTTTTTAAGCGTGATTACAGTTTTTGTATGCTTTCCGTGTGCCTAATTATGGTGGAGCGGCAAGGTAGCCAGGTATATGTTTCAGGCTTTTAATAGCTTAGCGTGGCAGAGGGATCACGTGCTCGTTTTGCAGGGAGCTGAATGGAGATTGTCAGCTGCATTCGAGCACCAAGGGACTAAAGACAAAGCATCATGTGCTCTTCAGTCCTCCTTCTTCACAGAAAGTCCGTCTTGCGATTCGGCTGAACTCACCCAAAGGAAAAGGAAATTACAGAAAATGACAGAGCTGCTATTTTTTCGTAATTTTGGCTCCAGTCTTGCCAAGCACCCCCGCCTTCAGACCACAAAGCTATTTAAGCCCCGAACTATCGCTGAAATCAATCAACGAGCGTCAGGCACCAAATCCTCTCTGCGGCTCCAGTCCTGGATGACTTCTTCTTTCATGCAACGAGGGGAGCCGGAAGAGACAGGCTGTTTAGGAGGTTCTTGGGGACAAAGACTCTTATTTAGCAGCTTTGGAGAATGTTTTTGCACCCTTTTGAATTGAAATCACTCAATCATTAGCCATCTCCTTGGGTCCAGAGAGACCCTCCCTGATTCAAAGCCACCCACTCGCAGCACAGAACAAGATATGGAGAGAGGAAGATTGGTTGTCCCCCAGCTGAGACCTGCATCCATATGATACCAAGTTTTTCCATTTTAATATATTTCCAAATTTCTTCTCATCAGATTTTGCAATGAATTCACCAGAGGAAACAAAGAGAGTGCAAAATCACTTTCATAAAATCTGGAAAAAATAATCCATCGAACCTCTATAGTACATCAGGTTAAGGAAGAGACATCTGGCTTTTATTATGTTTTATAAGGTTGATAGCAAATAAGGGTATTAGAGTTAATTTACTTATTTAGAGAGAAACAACTCAATCACAGAAGCCGTGATTGTGACTGCATGTTAAGAGAGCTCCAGATTCTCTCCAGTCTCCTCCGGGAGTGAAACAGTGCCAATGGTAAAGCAACGTTTATTTTCCACAGAGGTATTCCCAAAGGGATGCAAAGATTAAAGTAAAAACACCAAGAATAAGTCTTTCCCAGACAGCCTGGCTGCGTAGGAAGACATACCGAAGTATTATTTAGTGGTGTAGGTGTAACTGGAGGCTGAGAACAAGACTCAGTTGTGGTAGTGCCATAATTTATGCAAATGGCGGTATCTTGCCAAAGAGGTTGAGATGTTAACAGGTGAGACAGAGGGAAAAGGGAAGAGAGGCGATTGATTTGAAGGAATTATAGACTCAGAGATGTTGCTTGGAAGGGGCCTCTGGGGGTCTCTAGTCCAGAGCCAAACTATCACCTGCATGAGGTCACGTCCCCCTCTGAGGACACGGCTTTCCTGACCTCTCAGGGACCTGTTCCTGGGCTGCATCACCCTCCTGGTGAAGAATTTGTTTCTAAAGCCCATCCTGAAACAGTGGCCACTGTCCCTTGCGATTCTGCTCTTTCCAAGCAGAGCTTGGCTCCATCACCTTCACAACTCCTCTTCAAGCTGCTGTAGGCTAGCAGCAAACCTGCTCACCTCTTTTTGATGCATCTGAAAAAGTCCGGCATCCCAACCTCTCCTTGCAAGCCACGCAAGCCCCAGGTCCCTGGTCGTGTTGGGAGACCTGTGCTGGATCCTCTCCGGGTTATCAACATCCCTCTTGAAATGGGGGGCCCAACGTTGGACAAAACTTCAAGCTGTTACAAAAGTCTGCGGTGGCTTCCTACGCCGCCTGGCCTCCAGTTCCCCTCAGACTGGCAGAGCAAGAATAAAAGAAAACCACGCCAAGTATACAAGGCAACTCCCTTAACTCAAGTCGTGGAGCAGACCCCTTTCAGAGACGCTCTCAGGCACCCAAGGCAGAGCATGGACAAAGCGAGTTTCCAGGGACCAAGCCATTACCTCTTGCCCAAGACTGGAGGTCCTCACCAGCCTGGCACTGACAAACCATGATCACCAAAGACTTGATGGACCAGACATGGTTGCTTTCCAATCAGGAGTGGTCCTTCTGGAGAATTTTGAAGCCTTAAGAGGAGTCAGATTTGCATTATATCAGAGTATCAGAGTTTTCTTTTCTTTTCTTTTCTTTTCTTTTCTTTTCTTTTCTTTTCTTTTCTTTTCTTTTCTTTTCTTTTCTTTTCTTTTCTTTTCTTTTCTTTTCTTTTCTTTTCTTTTCTTTTCTTTTCTTTTCTTTTCTTTTCTTTTCTTTTCTTTTCTTTTCTTTTCTTTTCTTTTCTTTTCTTTTCTTTTCTTTTCTTTTCTTTTCTTTTCTTTTCTTTTCTTTTCTTTTCTTTTCTTTTCTCTTCTCTTCTCTTCTCTTCTCTTCTCTTCTCTTCTCTTCTCTTCTCTTCTCTTCTCTTCTCTTCTCTTCTCTTCTCTTCTCTTCTCTTCTCTTCTCTTCTCTTCTCTTCTCTTCTCTTCTCTTCTCTTCTCTTCTCTTCTCTTCTTTTCTTTTTCTTTTGCATCAGTGTTACCGCTTGCAATGAAAAATGGGTGATGGAAAAGTGTAATTCTCCCTCCTGAACCCATGGCCACAAAAGCTTCTGACAGGTGACTGCAGAGGCCACGGTGTCCTGCAAAGGGGATGCTGCCGTGGCGAATAGGAGGGTTTAGAGGAAGACACAAGCTTTTGAGAAACATCCAGAGTAAGGCAAGGGAAGGGGAAAAAGATGGTTTGAATGTTCTGCCTAAGTTGCTCCCTTCTTTCAGCGCTTGCCTACACAATTTAAAAAACAGCTCGGGGTGATGCACTGATTTATCCAAAGGAGGACAACAGCTCCAAACCTTTCAGCGCCAGCCTGACATTTGCGGGTTTTCCCCACCCCAGTTAAATACCTGCTTGTTTTTGTTAACCCTCATCACTTCCACCGCTTCTGGGCACTGCCACCCTCCCAGGCTGCAGTGGGAGATTTCATCAGCTGTCCCCATCTTAGCCGCCCCGGGCCTCCTCCTCCGGCAGCGAGGAGCATCAGCGGTTTCGCAAAGGCTGCCATGCCTTTGGAAACACAAAAAGTACCCCCCGGCTGCGGCCAAGAAGAGAGACGGGATATTTACACAGATATCAAGTACATCCAAAGGCGCTCTCATAAACAGAGATGATTTCAGAGGGGATAGCCAACCTTGCTTTGGAC
>NW_008795126.1:1256780-1260963 GCF_000699145.1 Aptenodytes forsteri | reverse complement strand
CCCCACCGCCCCGCTTTCTCCTGCGCTCTCCGTCTTTGCAGGGTCTCGCCGGGCACGGCGCTGCTCCCGCTCCGGGTTTTTCCATGTCGTTTTGCTCCCTGCCTTTGGCCTTTTTGGAGGTTTGCTGCCTCCGGATGGGTTCAGAGGGCACATGCCTCCATCAGCCGCAGCCGATAGCCTGGGAGGAGGCTGGTCTCTGCTACCAGCACATGAATCACTCCCTGCGAGCGCGTCGAGCTGTGCGGTTTGGTGAGGATTGCGAGGCGGGAGTGCACGCTCCCCAGAACAATAGCATTTCAAATATGTAACTCATTACTATTTGTTCAGGGCCAGCTGCAGAACTGACAAAAATAAAGGCATCTTCTTCTCCGGAGAGGCTTTTTAGCCTAAAAAGAGCTAAGCTGCATGCTGCAAGAGTGCAGAAAGGCAGCAATGATTTCTTTCAGTGTTAGGAGTTAGCAAATCACTGTCACTGTCAACCCAGCATAAAAAGAAAACAAAGAGAAAACTCCACAATCTTTAAGGATATCCACGTGGGAAGCAAAGCCCGTGCCCAGAGGCCACCCTCGATAGCCTCCAGGCTCTTGGCAGAGCCTGGGATGCTGGATCACGCGTTCGGGCATCCTTGCTGGGAAATGTCCCCTGCGGAGCTAGCACCTTGAGACCCCATCAGCATGGGCTTGCATTTCTCTGTGTCTTAGTTATCCTAGAAAAAAACAGGTCTTGTTCTACCCGCAGCAGGGGGTTTTAGAGTATTACAAGGGAGAGCTGGGAGGATGTGAGCTGCCGTGGAAATCTGGTTCCCTTGGGGGTCATTACATCCCTAACGGCACCTGATAGCTCCAAGGAAGCTTTCAAGTGCCCTTTCAGCACACCTCCTCTCGCCGGACACATCCATCCCAGGGCACGCTGTCATCAGGTCTCTCTGCTGTTAGTTTAAATGCAGCGGGGATTCCCCCCCCGTTTTAAGGAAGCAATAAATATTTTTTATCTCATTTTTGAGCAACACACCTGAGATTTCAGAACATTGTGCTCCCTGCCTTTGGCCTTTTTGGAGGTTTGCTGCCTCCGGATGGGTTCAGAGGGCACATGCCTCCATCAGCCGCAGCCGATAGCCTGGGAGGAGGCTGGTCTCTGCTACCAGCACATGAATCACTCCCTGCGAGCGCGTCGAGCTGTGCGGTTTGGTGAGGATTGCGAGGCGGGAGTGCACGCTCCCCAGAACAATAGCATTTCAAATATGTAACTCATTACTATTTGTTCAGGGCCAGCTGCAGAACTGACAAAAATAAAGGCATCTTCTTCTCCGGAGAGGCTTTTTAGCCTAAAAAGAGCTAAGCTGCATGCTGCAAGAGTGCAGAAAGGCAGCAATGATTTCTTTCAGTGTTAGGAGTTAGCAAATCACTGTCACTGTCAACCCAGCATAAAAAGAAAACAAAGAGAAAACTCCACAATCTTTAAGGATATCCACGTGGGAAGCAAAGCCCGTGCCCAGAGGCCACCCTCGATAGCCTCCAGGCTCTTGGCAGAGCCTGGGATGCTGGATCACGCGTTCGGGCATCCTTGCTGGGAAATGTCCCCTGCGGAGCTAGCACCTTGAGACCCCATCAGCATGGGCTTGCATTTCTCTGTGTCTTAGTTATCCTAGAAAAAAACAGGTCTTGTTCTACCCGCAGCAGGGGGTTTTAGAGTATTACAAGGGAGAGCTGGGAGGATGTGAGCTGCCGTGGAAATCTGGTTCCCTTGGGGGTCATTACATCCCTAACGGCACCTGATAGCTCCAAGGAAGCTTTCAAGTGCCCTTTCAGCACACCTCCTCTCGCCGGACACATCCATCCCAGGGCACGCTGTCATCAGGTCTCTCTGCTGTTAGTTTAAATGCAGCGGGGATTCCCCCCCCGTTTTAAGGAAGCAATAAATATTTTTTATCTCATTTTTGAGCAACACACCTGAGATTTCCAGAACATTGCTTGTCGCTATCATTTCTAGGGATTTTTTTTTTTTTTTTTTCCCCCCTTTTAGTTTTCTCCGAGTTTTACTTTTGGCGGAAAAAAAATTGCTGCTGCCACCAGCTGGAGCTTTTTGGAAATAGCATCAAAAAGTTTTCTGGCATCCCACAAGGCACGCTTACAGCCACTCGTACTTTTATTCCTGCTAATTGCAGTTAGCTGAAAACAAATTTAAACCCAGCTTGTTTCTTGGAGGCACAGAACAAAATTATATGAGATCTGATGAATTTTGCTTGAGCTGGATCCTTCAGTGCAGGTAACTTCACCAGAAGTTAAACAAAATCTATTCTCAGCCATAATTTCACCAGTTAAAACAGGAGTTGTGAGCAAGGGAAGTTTAGAGAGTCAAAAATGGCCTGAGGAATTTGTTCCTATCCATAATTTTTTTAAAAAAAAAATCAAACCTGGAGAAATAGGTTAAATAAAATGCAGGGTTGTCTCTTCCATGATTAATGTATTGATTGAAAGGGAAGAGCTGTGAATTTGAGAGCGATCAGCAATATAGCTGGGGATAGCAGAGGCTGAAATTGCTTTTCATGGAGCTGAGCAAGAGGTTTCTGGGGTTTTTTAAGCCTTGCTTCTAGCCGCAGCCAGCAATGCCCCTGAAAAACCCGATCCAGCCAAAAAAATCAAGCTTTCCCCTAACTTAGTGAATCTCACTTGGATTTTCTACAATGGATTTACAACACCAATAACTGAGGAGCGATGCTGGAAGAGGCAAGTCAGCCCCCTCTAAAACCCAACCCAACCTCCAGGCAAGGTGATTTATGCTCGGAGCAGCTGAGCTTTCAGATGGATGTTCTTGGCTAGTTTGCAGTAATGCCACTCAAAGATAATTTTTGATTTAATCCATGCCACATGAGGCAGTGGCAGTGCTGACCCTTGGCTTTTAACCCCAAGACCTTCGCTGTTCTGGCTAAAGGAACTACTGTCTGTCCTCTGATAACCCCCCTGACATAACTCAGCTGGGTTTAATATCTCCTGCTGGTGTTTATTGATAAAGATGTGGAATCGGCAGGTCACGTTAGCAGCTAGAAAGGAGCCCCCGTGCAATATATTGTACCGAAACCCCGTGCAAGGTTTTCACTGCCTTTTTGGCCTTGAAAGCGTTCATTTCAGGGAGACCCACAAATCCCAGCCACGCTCACCGCAGTGGATTTAAAGGTTGTCCCCGGAGGAGCGCTACCCCTGTTCCTCCTATACTATCGTATTACCTGAGGCTTTTAAAACAGCACGGGGTTGTCTCTGAAAGTATTCCTATGCCACAAACCCCTTTCCCAAACCACAGCATGCATATATCTTGTTTGACTCAGTCCCAGTGCTGGCGTAGACTGGATTTTACTAGGCTGGGATTTAAGAAAACAGCCTCTATTTTAAATATGTTTCTTTTTCTACCACCTCGCAGCAAATTTGGCTTTTCCAAGCCAGAGCCATCACTGCCTTCTACGCCGGGAGGGTTTGCTGTGCTGGCTTACCCCGTTAGCCAAAGCTTCTTGAAATTATGCCTTCTTGTAAGTATTGCTGAAGAACACTACAGCCCCAGTAGTCTGATTTGTGCCCTGTAAATTCTTCATCCATTTGAGATCCAGCTCGGTTGCTAAACCGCAGTGTGGCAAGGAGCTTTGCCCAACTTAGCAGGAGAGGGGAGAGAAGCACTCGAAAGCATAATACGCATGTCGATACGTGAAGCAAAAAGGGGAAAAAAAAAAAAAAGAAAAAAAGATTAAATGATTGCCAGAAAGACCAGGAATCCCTGGCGAAAGAGAAATACTGCCTGGAAGAGGAGGCACGCACGCTGGCGGACATGCACTCCCCAGCAAGTGCGTGGTGGAGAAGAATTTGTGTCTTACCTACCCCTCGCCTCGGCAGGATTTATCGCTCCCCTCCACAAACCCCAGCAGTGATGGATTCGGTGCGCTGATGGGAAAGCAGCAACACTCCCCGCGGTAACTGGCAACGGCCGGAGCCTGCGAAGCGCCGGGAGTGCGTGGGGGCTGGATGCGTTTGCTGATAAAGGGCCGGGTTTTATCTCAAACAGAATTTTAGACTAATCTGGGCTTTTAAAGAGAAATGTGTTTGGGAGAAGTCTGGCTCAGCGCGCAGGTGGCTGTGGGGAGGGTGGTGTTCGGCCGAGGGATGCTCGGCATTTTTTGGGGGGGGGGGGGGGCGGCGTT
>NW_008795126.1:1239642-1256751 GCF_000699145.1 Aptenodytes forsteri | reverse complement strand
TGGGCTCGGTGCGGAGGTCAGCGTTGCTGGAGCCCAGTCGCAGGGTGGTCCTCGCAGGTCGCCGGGAGGGCAGCCACGGGGATACGGCCGGCTCTGCCATACCTGGCCTGCAGATAACGCCCAACAGGAGACATCTGTGCGCAGAGCTGTCGGTCCTTCCCCGCTCCGAGCGGGGATGCACGCTCGGGAGCAGATTGGCAGGAGGGAGATAAGCTGCTGACACCCTTTTAAAAGGGAGCACATGCAAAGCTTTCCAAAAATCGGGTTTGCCCAAACCTGCAAAGAGCCGTCTTTCTCCAAGAGCTATGATGGTTTGAAGTCTGCTGTCTCCCCATCCCTCCCCACCCCTCTTATTCCAGCTCAGCCATATCTGAAGGAGGAACAGAGAGGAATGAAAGTGATAAAAAACTGCTATAAAATGTTTAATATCTATAAATCAAGTCTACAGCTTCAGCACTGCCATTTGCCTTTCCCTTGCAAAGATGACACTTAACAGTCACGTAAGAAAATAACTTGCAATCTCAGCCATCCTGCTTGCAATCAATAAGATCAGCAATTAATTCTGGAAATGAATGGGCATAGCTACACTTGAAGCAGGCAGGCAAGAGACATTCCAGGATTAAACAACA
The DNA here is from genome assembly GCF_000699145.1 of Aptenodytes forsteri. NCBI lineage: Eukaryota > Metazoa > Chordata > Aves > Sphenisciformes > Spheniscidae > Aptenodytes > Aptenodytes forsteri. The sequence goes on along the minus strand of NW_008795126.1, from coordinate 1,256,122 downwards.
AAATGAGCCTGAACTCGCTCACAGAAGGCAACGTACTTATTTATCCCCACACACACACTGCAGGTGTAAATAAAACCATCAGTAAAAATAGGTCAGATCCCTGGATCCTCGGTGGTGAAACGATAAGGAGATCTGCAGCTGACAACGGGACCTGAGCTGTGGAAGCTTTCCAACATCCAAGAAGAGCCAGCCAGGCGGCTTACGTCTTCACGTATCGCCTGGCCATTGTGGGAACTATTGTATTAAGGTCTATAAACATCCAGAGCTTTATCTGGGGCTGCAGAGGGGAAGGTGGAGGAAGGGACTGAGGGAACCACGTGCAGCGATTGCCGTTGGCAGGATGCTCGGTGCCCGCGGCGAGGGACCGTGCTTGTTCCTTTGGGCACAGCCTCCTCCTGCTCTCGCCGCTCTCTGTGGCCTTGCACAAAGTCCCAAGTTAAGATTTTGCCTTTCGACACAGATGCTCTTTCCAGCTGGAGCTTTATGCAAGCAACAAAATTGACCAGGATCGAGCAAACCCCTTGCTTCAGGGCTGTTTCTCCAGCCAGTCCTGGTGGCAAGGACCTGCCTTTCCTCCAGCTCATCATCCGTATGACTTCCCCTCCCTGGGATGGTTTGCTCCAAGGTGCTGCTCCGGCAGCTCTCAACGCCATGTCCAGTTAGCATCTTACATTGACAGGGAAGACAGGAGGCTACAGTCACCTTTCGCCTTCACATCACCCCCCGGGGGACCTTCGGGCTTTAATTGCAGCTCTTCGCTCCATCTTTTCCGTCCGCGGTTGTACCACACCCAGCGCAGTGGAGTCCAGAGTCTGGATTTGGGCTCCCAGATGCAACAGCAAGATACACAAATGCCCCGAGCTAACAACAGGAACTTGGATGCAGCCGCTGTGCCCAGCACTTGCCAAGTATTTATATATACATATTAAAAAAAAAAAAAAAAAGCCATTTTCTTTTGTAAAGGTAAGCACAGAAGAAAAATGTGAGGGAAACATTTGGTGAAACATGGTGGCCAAGTTTTGCTGCTACGCTGGAAGAAGCCAAGGAAAATCAAAACAATAGTCTGGGAGGGACAACGGCAGGGGCGGAAGGATAAGGCTGCGGTTCCCCATGCCACAGGAAGGCTTTGGTTTAACTTGAGCGGGGATCTTTTGGAGACGAACCCATAACTCCGCTTCTGTGAAGGCCTCTGAAGCTCAAGCGTCTCCCTTTGGCGTCGGTCCATGTCCTCTTGCGTGGTGGGTGACGTGGGAGACTTGACCCAAAGTCTCCCTCTACGGACCAAGTCACATCCCTGACCACCATCGCGGGGTTTTGGTTTTTCATTGGTGGTTGGGATTTTTGTTGTGTTTTTGGATCTCTGACAACGTGAAGTCTGCATGTTAGTTTGCCTGTGCAAGTCTTTACTTGGGACTCATCCATCATTTTCCTAGCTAAAACAGAGCTGCTTGTCGAGAGGAAGTCATTTGTCTCTCACGAAAGAGTCACCCTCCCACCCCCACCAACCACTCCGTTGGCGGTGCAAGCGAATCCATTAGCTTCCCTGGAAAATGCATCATCTGACGTTGGGACTAAACTTTAGACTAACAAACCCCTCGAGAGGACATGAAGGAGCCATCTCTGTCACCCTGCTCAGTGGTCAGGTCAAAGCCTGACCTCTCTTTCCATTAAATCTTCAGCGTCTACGTTTAAGGGAAAATGTTGCAAATTGGCAGCAACTCTACGTTTGGTGACCAGAGTCAGCGCCCTGATTTCCAAACTCCCAAGAAGGCTCCTGGCTCTTTTTGAAGCCCATCTCTGCAGCCACGGCCTCTCCTCGTTCCCTTCTTGCTCCTCGCAAGGGAAAGTGGGGAGGAAACACCCCTCAGAGGTGAATGGCTGAAACAACCCAGAAATAAACTCTCCAAGCAGGAGGGAGCCTGTGCTAGGAAACAGCCACTCATGCCTTTGCGTCTAGCACCCCTGCAAGCTCCACACCATGCAGGAGCAGTGCTGAGGGCAGGGCTCCAAAGAAAACACCCCAAACTCACGTTCAAGTTCATTTTCCCCGTGCTTAAGCCCATCTTCTAGTATTAACACTTCTCCCACGGTCGGAGTGGAGTCGCACCCTCCCTATCCCAGACTTGCAAGCCTGGGAGGAGCACAGGAGATGACTTCTTCCACTCCGGTGCCCAAGCAGGACCCAGGATGATGTTTGCTCAGATGAGACCAGCCACAACATTTACAAACATCTCCAACATCTTCCGTTCGAGCAGGCAAGATGGGATCTCTGTGGGTCCCGTGGGGCAGGGCAAGACCAGTCTTGGCTGGGAAGAGCGATGGTGGCAACGATGCCTCCTAGGAGGGTTCCTCCGTCCCACAACCTCTTCATCGCTGGACCGCAGTCTTCCTCGGTTGCATATGACAAATGGAAGGAGCTACCAAATGCTGCCCCTTCAAGTGGAAACTCCCACGTGCAGCCAGGAGAAACTATTTGTTAGGGTATTTCATCCGCCAGACAACGACATTTTGAAATTTGGGTCCAGGAAGTTTTCATTCACATCAATTTTATTTTTCATACCAGTGGAAGAGAAGAACATTTACTCCATTAACTCTCACATTGAATGATTTTTTTTTTAATTATTTGGGAGTTTTTCTAAAATTTAACAGCCAAAGAGAGTTAAATTATTAATAATCCAAAAGGAATGATTTTTTTTCTTATTATTTGGGAGTTTTTCTAAAATTTAACAGCCAAAGAGAGGAATTATTCATATAGGTCTAAGTTAAAGAGGGGAAAGAGAACCTTTTCCCTCTATCTGATTGGAAAGTGAATGGCCTTTGTATTATATGCATAGGAAAAAATAAAAAATAAAAGAAAAATAAAGATGGTAAATGAAAAATAAAGAAGATAAATATATCTCTAGCTAGTGTACCATGAGGCAATATAACAAGTTTCTAAAATCCCTAGTGAAAAATGAAGCATCTTTGAAAGTTCACTCCTGGACTTTCTGGGATAGAGCTGTGAAAGCAAATACATCTGAACTCCAGCGAGGTGGAGAACATCGCTGCTTTGAGACAGAGGTCGTAACAGATTCAGATTTAAAGACAACGGCTTTATTTTACTATGGCCTTGAGGGGATTAAGATAGGAGAGGAGTCCTGCCTCGCCACTGGAGATATAAATCCTGGAGGGTCACTCTGTAGCCATCCGTCAAGCGAGAGGAAGGGAGGAGGCAGAGTCATTCTCAGTAGTAAATTTTGGGAAGAACAAGCACTAATGGCCTAAAATTAAGAAAGAAAAACATTGGGCTAAATAGTAGGAAATGCTTTATAATGGTGAGGTCAGGCAGACAATGGAGAAACCTGTCAGGGGAGGTCAGGGGCTCTCCAATAACGGAGATGCTCGCGGGTGGACCGAGGAGCCATGAAACGGGAGCTCTGCTGAAACGTTCATCCCTCGAGCCCCTCAGACGGGGCTACTCCCATGGGGATGGTGGGTCCCCCCCAGTTTGAGCTGATCCCCAAGGTGATGGAGCTTTTGGGGGAAATGCAAGGTTTCTCGCAAGGTTTCTCGCTCTCTCCCACCCAGGAGCAAGGTGCAGGGGAGGGCAGGGGGACTCGTCCGCAGCCCGCTCCCCTTGGAGCAGCAGAGATCTCCCCCAGCTCTTCCCCTTTCCAAAGGAAAACTGAGGCTGCCCAAAGAGGTGGGATCATCCGCACGGGGAAGGAAGAAAGAAGCCTTTCAGCAGAGCCCTCACACCAGGAAATTGGGAGAGCGATGCGGCAGGCGGAGGACGAGCCCCGGCGCCCGGGGATCCGTGCGGATGCCAGCACAAGCCGCTTTCTTAAGGCTGTCAGGTTGATTTCCTCCCGGCTCCCCGCACGGACACCTGCAGTCTGTTACACGACACGTCATTATATTTTTGCAACTTATGGTGTCCATCATCACCCCCAGGCAATCACTGTGGAACCGTGATAAATGATACACAGGCAGTTTATTATACACACTAAATCCTCTTCACTTGGTGGTCCAAGGGTGTACCTAATATATTTTATCCCTCTTCTGCTTGGATTTGGTTGATACCTTATAGCAAATGCTGAATAGGTGCTACAAAACATGCGTTGCACCAAGCGTAATCATTTCCTATCATCTTCTATCCGGTGAGAATCCAGTTAGCACTCTAATTTTTCTGCATTTCTAGAGAACCTGACCGTGTTAGAAATATTAACTAGCAGAAGTGGGGAATGCCACTCTGACAGCCCAAAGCTCTCAGTAGAAAGCTGCTGGAGATCTGACAGCAACTGGAGGGGAAGGAAGGAGAGGCTGCCATAGCCAGCTGAGATCATAGGTGGCATTTAGGGAAAGCCAAAACAACTCACTCCCGTTGGAATATGACCATGCAGAGGCCAGCACACTTGTTTTTTAAAATAGAGATAATTAACAACTCTAAGAAATTAAAATCCTGGCTATGGGTCTGGCCTGAAAGACAGCACAGGAACACCCATCCGCGTCCTTACGTCTGCCCTCTCCTCTGAGAGTCTTTACTGCTTTAACGTGTTCTCCGAAACATCTCCTGAAGTGTACTATTGAGGGCAAGGCAACGTTTCTAATGTATAAGGTGCAATTAAGTGCTGGTAACACACAGCAGAGGGCACAACGCAGAGAAACATAGACTCCTTCCTCCAAGTGCACCCTCCAGCACCATCGGAGGAGGTTTCCACCAGCCCACTGGAGACAGCACTCCCCAAACATGTCCCTCCTTGCCAAGAAGTGAACAGGAAGGATTCTTCCACAGCACTGCTCTCACTCAGGCATTTGGAGAGGCTGTTCCCAATTTTCCCCCTCCAATACCAGGTCCTTTCTGCCAGGGTGGTCCAGGACAAAGCCTGTGAGAAGGTGCCTGGTCATGGTTCCTTGGCTGGAGGAGGCAGGGTGGTCCAGGACAAAGCCTGTGAGAAGACGCCTGGTCATGGTTTCTTGGCTGGAGAAGGGGTACTACGGAGGATGCTGAAGGAGGCGGACAAGGAATGCAGAATGATGGCAGGAGGTCATGGGAAGCCAGTGAGGGGAATCTGAAGAGGGTCGGTTGGGATGTCAGGGAGGATTTTTGCAGCTGCATTTGAACAAACCAAGAGCATAGAGGGGTGTCAGGGCACTGGTGCCTTCAGCTCGGGTGTAGGCATGGAAATGGCTGGTTTTGCAGACGATAGGAGGTGAAAAAACAAGCAGGGAGCACATTAACCAGGAGGCTGAGGAGAAAGGAAGAACTTCAGAGGAATGGCACAGTCTGCTGGACTAAAGGGCAGCTCTTTCCTCTCCGAGAGCTTTGTTTCTGTCCGGCTCCTGGGGGAGGAGAGTTGGCCTACAGCTACAGCAGTAACTTTGAGTAACTTCTCAGGAAACAGCTTATTTAGATAGCACTGCCTATTCTTCAGAGGAGAGGATAGAAGAACATATTGCCTGTTACTAATGAATGGCTTTTCCACAACTAATGATGTTTACAGGGATGGATACTCCAAGGTCTCCACAGTATCTCCACTAATAGGATGGATTTTGGCGCCGAGAAAGCATGGCTTTTTCACACACGCCCCCCGATAGGAGAGAGTTAAATATCTTCCCTGTCCTTAATGGAAAATTAAGCAGGCATGACGCATCTGTTTAGAAGACTTTTTTCTTATCTCCAGGATCGAAAAGAATTCCAGAGCTCCAAGACCAGAAACTGAGAGCAGTTCATTCACTGCCAACGCATACAGACTGGAGGAGTTCAGGTTGAACACAAGCTAAGGGTTGGAGTCTCTATCCACTGCAATAAATAGATTGTTCCCACCACAACTTTGGACCTTGATTTCTCTACTCGAGTTTGCAGTAAATAAAAGCTTCAAGCAGAACCCATTAAAGCTGTTTCGATTTCCAGGCTCCAGTCCTTCCAAAAGTTAACTCTTATAAAATTCAATATACACAAATGCTCTTTGGCTGGGTGGGAGAAGGATTCAAATCATCAGATGTTCATCGTAACCTTCTGGGTCAAGGATCTCCCACTGCAAATTTGCCTCCCAGTCTGGAAAAGGCTTAAGCAAAGCATTCCCAGAGACAACAAAGATTTTAAGGGGAAAAAAAAACAACAAAAAAACTTTTCAAGAATTTTGCCAAGTTGTGGTGTCCAGATCCTGCTCAATTTTTGCACAACAGGAACCGATGCTCAGCCTTGCGTCCAGGTTCCCTTTGCAGCCTCGATCCACAAAGCCGTGCTGTTAGGGGCTGGTTTCACATTTTAGGTGAAATGTTTCACCTGGTTTTAGGTGTGAACTGAGTTCAACCCACAAACCCCGACCTCTGAAGGATCCAAGGGCTCTGGGCTAGGCTTCTCCTCTCAGGTGCATGGCTGCAAAGCAGGATTTAAGTCACCAAATCCCAACCGTCCCTGCAAATGTGCCTTTGGCGGAGTCCAGCCCCCACTGCGGCTTTCACAGTCCAGCTCAGGAAGCATCCCTCTGCTCAGTGTTTTTATGCACAGCAATACTCAGCCAAGCCTCTTTTTACAAAGCACAGTCACTCTGAAAGAAAGCAAACAAAACTTAATAGCTACTACCTTGAAGCAGTCGACTCTATATTCCAAGACAGGGTAGGTCCGTAACTCAAAATTGTTGGCTCTGGGAATCTTTATCGTGGCTGGATTTTTGCTGCATCTGGTTGAGCAAATTTATAATGTCATTTCTGATCAAGGTAGTTTTCAGTAACAACTTTCAGCGTATTACGGGTCAAGGTTAAGAGGGAAAGGGAAATTGTGAAGGGGAGGTGCTCTTGCTGCTCTTTGAGGTGGCGAGGGCTGCAAGAGAGAGGACTTGTTCAGAAATTAAAGGAGTTATTGTAATTCAGAGGAGCTGTTACAAGGAAAGGAAAAAGTAGCATTTGTGACACCGTTAGCAAATTACAACAATGTGCAGCTGCCTGGAAATGAACTGAACGCCAGCTTTAAAACCATCCGTGGCGAATTGATTTCAAATCATCAGCTGTTTGGTTCAGCCTATTACAGCGAAGGCTGGTTGTCTTGCGGAAACACACTGTGCATTTGGAAAGCGGTTTAACCGAGTCTGGAAAATGTCTTGCTAACCAGGACCTGCCTCCCAGCAGAATCAAACCTTATACAAACCTTTTGCTTGCGCTGGGCAGGTTGAGAGCGGTCCTGCCGTCTGAAATAGTAACTCGAACCACATTCGCACTTTGACTCTGCAGCATCATCCTCTCCGAGTTCAGGAGATCTGCATGAAGAAGTTGAGTTTGCAGCTACTCATCACAGTGGGGGGGACTGAAAGGGCCGATGTAGGCTTTGCAAAGCAAAAAGACGCCTCCGATTTACTCACCCACAGCAACGTGGAACAAATGGATCAGCTGTCCAAGCTACATCCCCGGGCTAAGCTAGTGTGAGGCATTTAGCTGCACCGAACAATTTCTTGCCTTGTAATCCTGCAATGTTTCCTGACCTCTGAAACGCTGAAGACCAGCTTAAGAAACCAAACAGACAGCATCTCTCTGATTCATACTCCTGTCACAAAATATAAATAGAAATTGCCTTTCAGCTAGGCAGAGGCAGGATCCCATGATTTCCCAGGCTTGCGTCTGTCAGGCTGGAACCAGAGATTTAAACAATCTGAAGGGTGAAAAGCACCCTCCGCTTTTAGGTGCTGTTTTATTGGGTTCCTTGTTTAGGACACCTTGAACTTCATTTTTGAAGATGTCAAGGACGCCCAGCTCCTGTTAATTTTATGCTGAGTTGTGACTGCTCATCACTTTGGAGAAAGATGCCTCTCTGGGGAGGCATCCTTGGGAGTTTGTGGGAGTCTTGCCATTATCTTCGATGTAACCAGGACTTTCGTCCTAAAACTCAGCTCTTCAAAACCAGGAAAGTTTAGCCCTCAATACCAACAGTGTTGCAGGGCAAAAATATTATAATGTAAACCTATGCTCAATCAGCTCGTCTCTCTCAGAGGCGTGGGATGGAATTAGTAGCTGAATTTGGAGCTGTAAAGTAAATCCAGCAACGGGGCATTTTGGCTGGAGGCTATCCTCAAGGAGATTACTTTCTTTGCCCTATGCTTATGACTCCATTTTTTTCCACGTCCAGTCTTCCATGCACTTTGGGATATGTTCAATCCTAGCGGTGAAAAGGATTTCATTAACATTTTATGTTTGCTTACTTCTATGCACCTGATTTCAGCTGGAATCCCCAAAACATCCCAGAAACGGAGAAAACTCCAAAGGCAGAAGTGCCAGAAGCAGAAGTATACAAACCCTAGACTTAATGGTGACGCTCATCTTTTATGAATGACAGTAAAGAATTGATTAATCCCTTTTGCATTCAGCGTGGAGAAGTCGTTCAAGTCAGAGCCGCTGCAGTGGCAGATGTGCTACCATCAGCTTCTCTCCCAACAGAAGTGGCGGTCCTCCGCTGGCCACGGCACAGGTTATGCCACTGTTTTCCTCCCTCTTCATCTGAACACTTGGCTACTGGATTCCTAGCAGTGAGAGGCAATTATCAGTTAAACCTACTGAACGTGTAAAGAGACGGGTCAGTGAAACAGAAAAGTTATGAGGGGAATAAAGGAATGAGATTTAGCTAGCAGGGGAAAGCAGAATAACAGATACAGCCCAACAGAGGCAAACCAGTAAGTCGTCAGAGTGTTTGATGTGATTTAATATAGAGATATAATACTTAGAGATTATATTAGATATCTAGATCTACATATATAAAATTATAGATATATAATCTATATACAGAGATATAATCTATAATATTTCATAATATTTGTATTTTTATATTATATATATTTATTAATATATTATTTTAATATATATATTTAAAAAATAAAATTAGAGCATTAAAGTGGAAGAGATTGCCTTCATTTCAAGGGGGGACACCAGTCTGCACAGACCGCGATGGGTTACAGGAGAGAAATTCCCAATTCAGCACCCGGTACCTACATTTCCAACACGCTGGGTCAGCAGCCAGTCCCCATCACTCAGGCTTCAATGCACGCAGAGATGCTGAACGCCTGGTGCCACCTTGTCCCCAAACGGACCCTGAAAATCATTTGGGCCTCAGTAACCAAGATGCCTTCCTTAACGGTCTGGTATTTGTGAACTGCCTTACAGTTGTAATCTTTTGGGCTTTGGGATCACCTTACAACCACAATTGGATTTCAGAAACATGCTGCAACAGTCTGACTCCCAGCATTATACCAAGATGTTTTCTTAGCTGTATTTTCTGTTTAGTCTGAGTTCCACATAGTTTAGGGCTTAGAAAAAAAAAATGCAAAAATAAAATAAAATAATCCTCAGGTAGTTCAAATAACCTCTGTGGCAGTATCCTCCGAGCAGGACCTGCCTTGTTCACAGCCCTGCCAAATCTGGAGGATTATTTGTCTCTGCTAGCCGGCCAGCACGATGTTAGCAGCACGGACTGCTGTGCTCAGAGCATGGCAGAGCCCTGGAAACACTCCCCTCTGCCGTGTCCCCAGGGGCCACCAGTATCCACCAGCAGCTCCCAGGAGCTCTTAGAGCAGATACCTTTGAGACAGCCAGGAAAGGACTATCTCTGCCCAAATAACCCCCAAGGCATCCTCCATGCCTTGGAGGATGCCCTTTCTGTATCAGAGGCAGCTAATGGCCGGAGCACTGACCCGGCCCTGAACGGTGTCCCTTGGATGCCAGATGACCCTGGGGCAACATCCCCCTCCTGCTCCGTGACCCGGTTTCCCCGGGTGTAAAAGGCAGAGCTGACATTTAACCTTCTGTAAAGTGCTTGAAGTTCCGCTGCGGAAAAACGCTGCCTCGCTGCTTTAGCACCAAGTTGCAAACCAGGGGCACAGCTGCCCAGCGCCTCGGTCCCCCGCATCCTCGGCCGTGCCCATGGATGCTTCTGCCAGCCCAAAGCAAGAGGGTGCCAAACGTTTCTTCATCACCGACCAAGAAGTATTATACACACGCTGGTTCACGCAACAGAGTTAATGGAAGATACAGCACAAACATCTTGCACAGGGAGGCACTTCAGATACCAGCTGGTTTGAATTTCGTGTGTGCTTGTGAAAATTAATCTTTAATGCCTTCTGCTGCCTGCAGCAGCTCTGATTTTTAAGAGAAAAAGCAAGCCCAGAATTAAAACTCCTCTCCAACAGCTCGCAGGTACACGGAGGTTTTCCAGCCAGTGGGCTGGAAATAGCACACACAGAGCACAAAATGACCGTTTCTGTCACCAAGGCAGAAATCCCACAGCCAGACCCCCGTGGAAAGCCCCAGCCCAGGCTAATCAATCCCTACCACAATCAGCCAAGGAAGACATTAAGTCTTTAGGCTGCCAGGGAATTGCCGGAAGCCGGGAATGCCGGCACCAGCTATAAAGACTAATTGACAACGACAGCAAAATTTGACGATATCCTTTCAAACCCTCCCTGTCAGCCCTGACGTGATTTAGGGATCCCCGAAGCGCTGAGGACGAGCTCCCTCTGCCGAGGCTGTGGCCGATGGGATGCGGAGGGCAGGGTGCTCCTCGGCAAAGGGGATGCAGCTTCTTCCCTGCCAGCATCTCCGGCTCCATCCTTACACGGGCATCTTTCATACGGCAAGGCTGAGCTGGAACAGAAAAAATGGGTCATGGGATTAATTTGTATGCACTGAGGCTACTGGAGAGGTAAGAGGCTGTCCCCACTTGGTTTTGGGGAAAAAAGTCAAAACCTTTTGCATTTGGATCCATCTTCCCCTGGATCGTACCTCTGTAGCGTGCAGAGGCAGCTGTGGTTTTTGTAACTGGAGTAAATGCAGACCCGGCTGCTGGAAAGCTTGCAATCCCAACCACTCCGGTGGAAAAAAAATCCCTTGCAGACTCCCAGAGAGTCCACGAGCAGCCACAGACCTCACCTGCACGGCCTGTGAACCTCGCAGGACCCTCCCGGGCTCCCAAAAGAACACAAAGATGTTTTCTGCTCCAAGGAGCTTCCACTGATTGAAAATTCAGCTGCTGTCAGAGAAACAGCCCAAAAGCATTTGAATCCAGCCGAGGCGATGGGAAGAAAAGGCACTTTTAAGAGCTGAAAGGACAGGCAAGAGGGAGGATTCAGCGGGGAAGGGATGCTTGACACAGCTGCCACCTCTGTCTTCAACACTGAGGCTGGTATCACCCTGCTGCCACCCACCTTTTTACCTGTCCCCCCCCAAGCGCCACAAGCTCTGGGACCACAGCAATGAGCAGACACCATCAGCATCCCCAACACGCACCCCCATGCTTCAAAGCAGCATCTTACAGGCCTGGGGGGAAAAATGTATACAACCCCTGGGAGGTGGTTTGGAGGCTAGTTTCAACCCATGACCCTGATCTCATGCCTCCCCACTTTGCCTTCATCAGCTGCCATCAGCAGCTCGGACCAAACCTGTTGACAAAGCTGGGACGTTCAGAGCGTGGGCTGCATCTCCAGCTACTTACGCAGCCAAAGGACATTGCTGCTCCTTCTGCGTCATCTCCCCCCTCGCTCGCCCATCCTCCCCGATGCCCCCTGCTTTTCTCTCCCACAACCCTGAAAATGCCTTTTTTTAATTGTTTTTTTTTTTTTTTTTTTTTTTTTTTTTTTTTTTTAAGAGCCGCCTCATTGTTCCTGGCAGGATGGGCAGAGCGGCGGGCCGCACAATGCAAGTACCCTTTTCTCAGGATGTACGTTGGTCATCCCAGGGCAGGAAAATGCTTACGGTGGGGCTTCCTCAGCAAGCTGCCTTCGGCTCCTCACTTTCCCTCCCCCTTCCCAGCAGACTCTCACACCGACCCTGGTTGTCTGCTTACCAGCCACCCTTGGTAGGAACTCACTGTAGGCAACCGAAACGTTGTGCATCATGCACAGCTTCATGCGAGATCCCGTGAATGTTCAACACCCACCGAGCTCTATCACTCTTTCCAGGTAAATGCACCTCTCTTCCAAGACCTGCATCCCACCTGGCGCTGGAAGAGTAACCCCACCACGTCAAGAGTGTTGCGTCCATCTCATCCGATGACAGCAGCCTCCATCCTCGCCGACATAACGTATGTAGACGCCGGGGCAGTAAACGAGTGCAGGAGCCCTTTCATCGCTTGCCAGCCTTTGTCCTTGGGTACGCACAAAACTCCTGGGCATCCTGAGCTTGGGGCCAGAACTGGTCTCCATGCTCGGCGGTTTCCAGGTAAATGCACCTCTCTTCCAAGACCTGCATCCCACCTGGCGCTGGAAGAGTAACCCCACCACGTCAAGAGTGTTGCGTCCATCTCATCCGATGACAGCAGCCTCCATCCTCGCCGACATAACGTATGTAGACGCCGGGGCAGTAAACGAGTGCAGGAGCCCTTTCATCGCTTGCCAGCCTTTGTCCTTGGGTACGCACAAAACTCCTGGGCATCCTGAGCTTGGGGCCAGAACTGGTCTCCATCTGCTCGGCGGCCTGTGAAACAAAGGGCTCTCTGGGTGTGCAACCCCACGCCCATGCTGGGCTCTGCAAATGACATTAAGTGGACGTATATAATTAGTTATTAGTACCGCATGGTTCAGAACAGCGTGTACCGCTGCTGAGCGCAGCATCAGTCTCATGTCATAGACATCCTCCCTGGGGGTTTGTACAATGCAAGGCACTCACCCTCACTCTCCTCCCAGACATCAGTGCTCCTCATAAACCCAGATCTGAGCAGCTTTTTGCATCTGTCAGGCTTGAGTTCACATCCTAAAATAGCTTGTGGTAAATCAGGTACCTGCAGTCATGATACCAAAGCCCAGCCTATACTTCATGGTGAGCTTCTGCCGTTGCACTCCCATGTAAATCCCAGACACCGGGTTTCTGCTAAGCAGAGCAAATCTTGCACCCTGAGCAGCTCAGGCTAAAATACAGGCCATGTTTTCTTGGGACAGACAGTTTTGTTTCAGAGCTAATGACCTCTTCAAGAACTAGCTGTCAATGCAGATCATGTCAGCCTCTCCAAAGGCCAAAAGCATCTTCATGGCCAGGACTTAGCCCCCTTGCAGCAGTGAGTAGCGCTGGTGTGTAGTAATATGAGTTGCAAGACTTCATGGAGCTTGGCTGCAAGCATCGAGACTGAGTCCGTCATAAAGAGACCACAAAAATGCAGTGACTGCCTCACCACAGACTTTCTTCACGCCTTCACTGCTCTTCTCCACACTCATCCAGGATGCATTTCCTGGGGAGGATTTATTTCCACCTCAGCACTCGCCTTTTTTCCCCCCAACCACCCATCTCTTGTTCACGCCTCTCCTCGCCTTCATCTCGGCATCACCACTGATGCTGATGGCCACATGGATGTCCTGTAGGAAGCCCATGAGATGATCGAGGCTTGCTCCCTGTTTGGGGTAGGGAATGCAAGCACAGGTGAGACCACGCAGTTCCCAGAAGTTCTCATTGACTTTATACAATCCAGTAACTTCTGTGGGTCTTTGCAGGGGCTCAGCATCCAAGACCTTCCGATGCAAGATGCAAGCACAGGTGATACCACGCAGTTCCCAGAAGTTCTCATTGACTTTCCAGTAACTTCTGTGTTCTGTGGGTCTTTGCAGGGGCTCAGCATCCAAGACATTTGGATTCATTTCATGTTGAGTTACAGACCAGAAGACCTACAGGGCTGATGTCTCAGCAGAACATCTAAGCCTGCCCCCACCACTGGGAAAGAATCGGTTAAAAATACCAAAGTAGTTTGAATCCTTTTTCCTCTGAGGCCTGAATGAGCCTTCGAGAGGAAAGTGCTTCTCAGCGTCCTGACATCTGAATGTGTTGTTAAGGAAGAGGTGTGTATCACATACGCAGTAATTCATTTGGGCTTGAAAGCTACAAGTGGCATTTTGAATGACAATTTGCTCGCGGAGTCCATAAATACATGACGTGATTTATCAGGCTTTGGTTAACATGGGAAACAGCCCAAGAAAGGGGTTTTGTAATTGTGCCTTTGCATTACACATTTAATATATGTTCTGTCCAATTCATAAGCCTGAGGAAGAGGAGGCGTCTGGGGAGAGGTGAGCGTACGTCCCAGCAGTGAAAAGCGAGATAACTTTTTGAGTGCAATTAGCAACTTAACTTGCCGTCTGTGGTTACTTTTATTTGATTAAGTGGGTGCAACTGCCTGGTGGAGTTCCCAGATTTTGGGGAGGAAGAGATGTTGGAGACATGGGAGAAAGGAACAGGGAAAGCGATTCATTATCTCAAGTGTGTTCAAACTCTAAAGTAACCCAGAGAAGCCCTGTTTCACTGGAGGGCGCAGGAGGCCCACAGACACACTCATGAGAATGTGCACCTAACAGAGGATGGAAATTATCGGCTCAGCAGTGTCCAAGATGCTCCTCAGGTTTCCCTGCATAAAATTGCTTTGAAAGCAGAAAATATCCACTCAGAGGAAACAATTCATGACAAGAGTTGGTGGAAACATTTTAGCCAGGTCCCAAAACCAGGGGACATTTTCCAGTGTTGTCCATGCACCAGTTTGGACAGGCTGGAGAGACCTTCTCCCACCCAAGAAGAATGGGAGCTCACCGGGTAACTCCTACTTTTCACCATGCCCTTGAACCTGTCTTTTACACCCCAGCTAAGCACAAACAGTTTGCTTGCAAAGCTACCGGAAAAAAAAGTTGTAGTTTGTGCATTTAACCATCCAAAATCATTTCACTGCTTCATGATTTTGTGCACGTGGAGCAGAATGGCTGCAAGAGGACATAGCAAAGAGGCCCACTTGGAGGATTCCCTGGGTTGCTCTATCACCGATACGAGATTAGACACATGGACATCCGTTGCGGTGTCTCAGACAAGTGCTGTGCTGCTGGACCTTGGCTAAGCCGAGGAAGACAACAGCTTTGCAGGGATCTCGTCCAAGGCTTTTTTTCTCAAAGCAAAACAACAATATTTTCTGGAAGCATCAAAGACTTTTGCAAGGAGAAATAAAAGTTTCCAACTTGCGTTCGGTCGGAGCCAAACCTGCGTCCTCGTCCAGTGGGGCTGGTGAGGGGCAAGGGTTAGAAGGGAAACGCACTCAGCTCTGGAGGAAAGCAAGCATCAGGCAGAGGAGAAACCAAATGGCTACCCGCAGAAATAATAAAAGAAATCCAAAAGGAAGTTTCAGATCCCTCCTCATGACTCATGCCTGCAGCATTATTCACCAGAAATGATTCAAAGCGTCTCTCCTGGCCCGCGCCACTCTTCCCCACCTCTGGAATTCCCGTGCATCCTGCCCGACGGAGCGGCCGCGGCAGCGCGGACCCCCAGCACCCACCTTGCTTCTGCCTCCTCTACGGCACCGACCCCTCCAAAACCAAAACAACCCAGAAAAAAAACCCTCTCTGCCAGCTCTATAAGGAGAAAAACAGGGTACCCTTGTTTTTAGTATCTATTCAGCTGCTTAAAAGAGCAGGAAATTTGGGCCATTTGCTTTAACCATTGTATCTTCTGTTATTCATCAATTTTGCCCCCCAGCCTCTAAAATTGTTTCCGGCTCCCCTTTCCCATGTAAATCACTCCAAGGTTTTGTGTTTTTGTTTAAAAAAAAAAAAAAAAAAAAAAGCTAAACATTCTGTTGTTCACAGCAATATTTTTTCACTTCATTCTAATTTAGCAACTCGGTTGAGCTCTCCTTTCCCTAAAAGCCTGCAAACAGAGGAAGCAGTTCCTGCCTGCGGCTGCACGCAACCAGCAAATGCCGCAGCTGAATGTTTTTTTCCTGTCCCCTTTTAATGCTCCGTCAGCTCCCTCCAGTAACGAAGGGGCATCGGTCAGTCCAGGGGATAGCCCAGGGAATAACCCCCCTCCTGGAGATTTTTTCCAAGTGCTGACTCCGCTTCGGACCCTTTGGAGGGTGACAGAAAAGGCTCTTTGCAGCCAGAGAGTGGTATTGCACTTTGGAAATTGCAAGGCAGGTATCGCAATGCTCACGTTCAAGTTTGGGGAGAAAATCTGGGGGGTTTGTATTTTTTTTCCAAACTCAAAGAAATTCCCTAGGTTTTGGGGGGAGATGTGCAAAGGCAAGTGAAATTGGGATATGACCATAACCACTCCTGACAGCGCGGTACGCTCGTGAGACCCTGTCTCAGATGCTTGCCAAGGGGAAGGGCCAAGGTTGGTATAGATCAGGTGTAACAGAGAATCCCTTCGTATTTACACCAGGGTCCTGCCCTGCTGATCTCAGACCAGGGTCTGCTCACAGCCTGTAGATATTTCTGTAGACATTTCACTTGCCATTTCCCTTGAAGCCCCAACTTCAGGAGTCATCTGAAAATATAAAAAAATATGTTGTTGGGTTTTTTAAGCTCCATTTAACTGCACACCTATTGAGTCTCCCCCATTTCCCTTACCCAAGGTGCAAGAAGACACCATACGCATCCATGAGGAACCTGGACCTTCTCTAACCTTTCCCAGAAGGATCAGAAGGAAGCTGGAATATCTCAGCTGAGCACTGCCAGGCTGTGCAGAATCAGGCCAACCGGTTTTCAGAGGGTTCACA
>NW_008795126.1:1228773-1239511 GCF_000699145.1 Aptenodytes forsteri | reverse complement strand
AAAAAAAAAAAAAAAAAAAAAAAAATAAATAAAAAAACCAGAACAAAAAGAAATATTCATGTTGCAGCTTTTGTTTCTGGAAATCCCTGGTTTGGTCCTGAGTGTCAGCCAAAATAGTGGCCTTGGAAGTAGGATGGGAATGTCGTTGGATGTAGAAGGAGCACGGAGCAGCCCAGCTGCAGCACGGAGCAGCGTGGCGAGCCAGGAGCTGATGAGCACAAAGGTCCAACCGTGCTGCAAACGCTCCGGTACGAAGGGACTGCTGTTCTCCGGCAGAAAGGTGCAGCCAAGGCTCCTGCAGGGAAATAGTTCCTCGGTGGCTGCAACCTGCACGAAAGCAGCCCATCAAACCCAACATTGATAGGGATGGATAAGAAGCATGTCGACTGAATGCTTTGGGAGAGTGTTTCCATTTTACGCAGAATTTTTCAAGGTTTTGAGGAAGCTAACCCGACGCCTCATGCTTTGAAGCAAATAAAGGAAGAAAATCTAGTCGATAATTTTTTTTTTGCCGGAAGAAGTTTCTCAGAAAAATGTCCTGGCAAAACAGAGCTCATTTCTGGACTCCAGAACTCCACCCACAGAAGCAGGTGCGTAAGGATGCTACTAGTGACTTTATATCAGAGCTGTTGCCAAAGGGAGAAGATACATAGGAAAGGCAGCTGGACCTTAGTCACTGTCGGGAGAGAAAGGTCAGACTCTGCAAACACACATCCTACGTTGGCTACCCGCAGAGAGCCCAGCTGTTGAAATACGAGCTGGTCGGGTACACGTTTCCTCCAGGTTTGCAAGCCTTCGCCGGGTGATGACCTGTCGGTTGCAGGTTACCCTTCCTTCCTTTTAGACTGAAAAATCCCCTGCTTTCTTGGAAGGGATAGCAAGGATGAGGGGCCGGGAGCAAGCAGAAATTGGGAGGAAATTGCAATTACTTTTTTTCCTTAAAAGATTTCTTCAGTTGCTATAGGGAAAATCCAAACAATACATCCAAGCCAAACCTCGGTCAACACCGAGAAATTACATTATGGATGTACCCTAGAAGTTACCACCATCGCATCTGATGTTCAGCAGTTCCCTAACCACACGACGGAGCATCGCTTCTTGCTGCAAAACCCCAGTGACTACAGCGACGTTGGGATAAGGCATCAAGTACCTCCAGGGCTTGGCGTTAACGGATGAGGCCAGCCTCCAGCTCAGGATGCAGCCGGGCACGTTGCTGCAGGGGAACGTTAGTGTCAGCGCATTTACCCCAGTTTGTCAATACACATTTTTAATTCGAGTCCTGATTTCCCAGGAAAGCAGAGGCCGAGCTGCATACTTCGGAGAGATAAGGGCAAAAAGGAGTCCCTATAATCTCACGCTGACCTCAGCAACGGTGTCTCACTTATACCTTCTCTTTAAAGGATATATGCATGTTGCAACTGGCCACCTGGTCTGCCCCGTACCTCCTCCACTCCAACTCTGTCTTCCTTAAGAGCAGGAGCAGGAGATAAGTGCTTAATGAATTAGCAGAGCACATAGTTTCCCTGCAAGAAGCATCTCTCCGGGTTCCTGCCAGATGCCGAGCCTCTCCCCCGCACAGACCGCCCTTGGAGCCAGCCCTGAATTATCGGGGGATTTCAGAGACTTCCCACCGCGGCACCAGCCCTGCAGACAAGGAACCTGCAACCTCTCCACCTCCCAAACGCAAGTGCAGCTTCTCGTCCCCATTTGCAAGGAGAAGGGATGATGGTTTTGGGGGAAAAGCCCCGGGGAGACCCGCTGTAGCCCCAGACCACGCAGAAAAAGGGCTCCATTGAGTTTAGGGCGCTAACGAGGGACCAGGTTCGTTAATGCTCTGAGCAGAGGAAGGCATTGGCCTGTATTTCTTAGGTCACAGCGACAGCAGAGGAAGTCTGGCAGGGCCATGATGTGGGATGCAGATTGCTCTCCAGGGTGACTCCAAAAGGCAATAAAAAAGACAATAAGGAGAAAGATAATAAAATCCTCCAGCTTTTTATTTTCTCCCCGCAATGCCAGGCTTTTCAGGAAGGCCTAATGTTTGCCTACAGATTTACTATCCCCCAGGCGCGGGGTGCAAAGGGACAGCTGACGTTACTTGGCAGCTCCTGCAAAGGGCTGCGTAGCCATCACGGACCCGCTCACTGGCAGCAAGGACCAGCCAAGGCAGCTTTACCATCGAGCCGGTGAAAAATAAGCCGCTGAATAGAAAGGGGGTTAGAATTGTCCTGTCCCTGAAGAGCCCTAAGAGAGGATCAGCTCACACAGGACCTTAAATCAGAATTATTCCTGCTGGAGGCTGCTTTTTCTCCCTACAACAAATACCAGCTTGTTCTGCTGGGAATAGGAAGGGCCCTGGACAAACAATGTCACAACCTCGGGGCATCCAGCTGGCGCATCACCAAACATCCTTGGGATGATAAAGGCTGATGTTGGCTTCTCCAGGGGCCGAGAGGGGCTCCAGTTGTTCTTCTTGGCCTCAACCACATCAGAGCCTCCAGCCTTTGATGCACCCACCACCCAGACCTCAGCTCCGTCCCACGAGCTCACGCTGAGCACATACAAAGGGTAAAAAGCCTAAATCCTAAGCCAGCACAGAGGAGGCTGGCTGATGCGCCTTGCTTGATGACCATCACTCCTTGGAGGTCTCGGCTGGTCCCAGGAGGCTCCCAATAGCTGGGAGCCAGGATAGCAGGAGCTTATTTTCAGTGCTGCTCCGCAAGCCTCACCCACGTCCCCAGCAGTTTTGCTTTTGCAAAGCAAACCTGCGGGTGAGGAGGGACAACAACAGATCCCTCCCGAGGAAGTATCCTTAAACGCACCGCGTCACCCCAACAGCTGGCATGGAGGTAACAGCCCCGTCAAGGCACCGTGATAACAATAACTCCAGCGGCTTCTCTGTCAGCATGTTGAATTAATACCGTTTGAACTGGCCTCAGCTATTGCAACTCCTGGCAGGACCCGCGACAGTCGGTGTAATTTATTGTTTCTGTTGCATGCTTGTTTGTATTCCCAAGCAGCCTTGGGGAGTAATTTCTCAATGAGTGGGCAGCTGCCGGGGGAGAGGAGCAGAGCCGGGAACCTGAGATCGGGGAGAGGACATGGGGAAACCTGGGCAGGGCAGCTGCGGCAGGACCCACGGACACGGAGAAGCCGCGGGAAGGAGTCCCAGGAGCATCATGAGACAAGGCACTACTGAGCGGCCAAATTTTCAGTGGTGGCATCCACCCAATTGCTTGAAGCTCTGCCTCTCTGCCAGGGCCACCTGGCTTTTATGGGGCAGCAGGGTCCAGCAAGTAGAAAACCCAAAAACGGCAGAAGCTGGAAGGATGAGACCATATAGACCAATATTGCCTCCAACAAAGCAGGGAATAGGACAATCCCATGATACCTGCCCCTGATACTGTCCTAGCCTTCAACTATCTCAGCCCACATGAGATGGTGCATCCCAGCGGTTCAGAAACCACACGGCAAAGACTTAAGTAGCTCTGTGAGCTGGGAGGCCAATGAAGCGTGGCTCCCCGTGACTTTCAGTCTCACGGTTGGCTTCTCTGGTGGCTAGTACGATCCAGATTTTGGGCAAAGTCTTTTCCACGCTGGGCTGTTCGCACTCCTCCTTTGCCTGCAGGGTCTCTGGTATCTCATGGAGGTTGTGCTCAGTCCAGCTCCCTGTGCAGGAGGTAAAGATGATGCTCTTCTCTACCCACTCAACCACTTTCAACAACGCACAAGAACCTCTGGTCTCCAAAATCTCCATCCTTCCATTAAACCCCACTCAAATTGAGTACCAAATCTGGAAGTGGGGAGGTGGGGTGGGAGGGTTGAGTCAAGCCTGGACAGCAATGCTGCAGGAGGACAATTTCTCTCATCTTTCCAAGCCCAGGCTGTCCGAACCCGGGGACTACGCATCCTCATGGGATGCTCCTGGAGGAGAACCAAGCTTGTGGGTCCAACCCTTTGATGATGATGCTCCGAGGCCAGCAATGTGGAGGGATGGGCTGGGGTATGGGATGTGGAAAGAACAAAAAAAACACCTTCTGAGAGGAGTTTCTGAGTTTGTTTTCACCCTGAGGCAGTCTGAACAGTTGGCACTTCACTTTCTTCTCTTTTTGCCCTTGGAACAAGAATGCCTAAATATATATATATTTGGAACCATTGGAATGTTTTTTTCCAGGGCAATTGAAATATTACGCTAATATTAGAGGTACCGTGTGATTATAGAATTACATGAACATCAATATGAAATGAGAAGGCTCAAACGGGTCTCTCTCTCATATTCTTCTCTCGACATTTTTCAGTGAAACGAAGGCATTTCCTGCAAAGGATTCGATTGCGGCAACGCTATTTCCAATGGAAAGCTGCTCTGCCTGGCTAGCTCCAGTGACGGGGAACATGGAATTAGGTGGATAATGGCCAATATCATGACTGCTGGTGAAAACACGGCATATGGACTGACCAGGCTGTGCATTACTGACTGCTCTGGAGGAAACTCCTCAAACAGCTAAAAAGCAAACATTTGTCCTCACTCAAGACAAAGAGAATAATTCCTGCTTTTATTCTCTTTTGTTGCTTTGTAGGGGGGTTTTGTTCGGGGTTTTTTTTGTTGGGTTTTTTTTGCTGGTGCTCTCCAATCAGTGACTAACCAGAAAGCCAAAATCCCTCCCCAGCTTCCTTGCAAAGCGTGGACACATCAGACACCTTGACTGTGTTTGCTGGATGTCCCACAGCGAGATGCCTGCACTGTGCCAGAAGTGGTCCCATTCACACACACCAGAAACGCTGCCAGAAATGCTTTATAGCACTGAATATTGGGCAATTGGTAAAAGACGCCCAAGAAAAAATAAAAATCCATCCCTTTTAAGCTATATGGTCCTGTCCACAGTTGAAAAACACATTAATCTTGCAGAACATGGCCAGCAGACAGGAGCCAAAAGGTTGACACCGGGGTGTGGTGAAGGGGAGACATATTTACATGCTATTGCTCAGCAGGTCACAGCAACAGGATGCTGATAACATCCTGCAAACTTCCTCCCTCAGCTGGCGTGGAAAAAAAAAAATGATGGCCCCGAGGCACATAATGACCAGCCAACCATTCACAAATCCACCTTCTGGGAACCTTGCATTTCAGAGCAGACTGGCAGACGCGTCGCTTTTCTCTCGTTATAAAGGCGACAACTTGAAAGCAAGGAAAACAGGGCAGAGGCAGCAGCGAGCTCCGCGGCCGGCAGGACGATGGGGTGATGGCTCAGCGAGCGCGGCGCTGGCACGGTCACTCCTTTTATTGTTCCAGATGTATTTTAAATTGACCAGCACTAGAAAAGAGGCTTTTTAATAGCTGGGTTTACACGCTTTCCTTGTTCTCTAGACAACAGAGTTCAAAGAGGTTCAGAGCCGCGTTATGCTCTCAATGACACCAATATAAATCCAGATGAAGTCAAAGCAACAGGCTTAGCAGCAGAGGCGCTGTGGACGTCCACAAAAGGCAGGGAGAGGAGCAGAGTCTCACACCACCTCCAACATCTTTAAAATCCATAAAATTAATTGAATTTAGACTTTGACAAGAGATGCACAGGATTTCTGCAATGCGGGGTGGGAGGCAGCAAGAGGAAAATTTTTTTGCTGAGAGTATCAGGGGGATTTTTTTTCTCCCTTTCCAAATGGAAAGACAAAGACATCCTCAGAAAGAGAAACAAACCCTGCCTGCGAAGAAAAATGGCTGAGAATAAAAATCTAAATTTATCTTGGTTTGAGCAAAATAATTTCCTCTGACAAAGGCACTAAATTATAATCCACTCCAGAGATGACACTTGCTTGGTTTTCAAACCAAGGGAGGTTGTAACAAGGATCTCCGAGAGATGCCGGGGGCATTCGCAGACCCCGTGGAAGGGGCTTTTGCCTCCGAGCATGACTCATTTCCCCCAGAGAGTGCACAGCCCATTTCCAACCCTTTCTTCTCCGTATTTAACTCTCCCTCCCAAAATCCTAAGTATCAGTTACAAGAAATCTCCAGTTGCAAGAGCTCCTATTCAAATAAATAATCTGTCTTCTGGGCAGGTAGGAAAGCCAGAGCCAGGACTACAGAGGTTTTGATTATGCTCCCACTAATTTTAATCATCAAGGGTTGCTCTTCACCCTCGAGCAGAGCCCTGCTGAGCTGGTTTGATTACACCTATGCTACGGGCTCTGCTTTCATTTATTTGCTCTGATGATACGATTACTGGGGTGGGATGGGGTGGTGATGCTAAGCCAGTGGGACCACCACCGCATGTAACATAACATGGGGGGCTGCCCCACGAGGTGAAGTCCGGGAAGGAGGCAGGAGGTTGCTCCGGCAAGCCAGGACCCGATGGCACAACGCTGCACGAGCCTGCAGCCCTTCGGCCTCAGCTCACGCATCTTCACTGAGCCCCAGCGAACCTCCACTCCCTAAGGCAAAATAAAAGCTCATTTGCAAATATGCATTCTTGGAGTCTCGTTCTCAATCCCGGTCTATTTTGCCAAATTCTGGAGAAACGAAACATAACCACACCTCTTCGTTATACACGTAGACACACATAATATATACGCTTATATGCGCGCGTGTATATACATTTCCTTTCAATAGCAAAGCTGCATTTTGGAGCAGATCCAGCATGCCATCCCCGGCCCCCACACTTTTGGATTGAGTGCCTGCAGCACCGCGGCATCTCACAAAGCCCGCTCTGTCATTTTTACTTTCCCCTCCCCAAAACATTTCTGCGAAAGCGAGACCTGCCCTGGAGCAAGTCTACCTTCTGCTTGGCCACTCAGAAGAAATTCTTTTCTTCGTAGGAAGCATGGCCATTTATCTTGGCAGGCTCTCCATCACCGGCCTGGCATGCAACCTCTGCAAAATGACACCTCACTCAAGTCACTCACGCACACAGGTAGTGGGGCCATTTCACCTGTGGAGGGTTGCCAGCTCCACCTACGAGCCTGCGCCCGTCGCCGCCCGGCTCCCGGATGCTTCTGGTTGAGGGGCTGCAAAAAAAATAAGCCAAGGTTTGCGAGGAGAGGGGATTTTCACTCAAGCTGAGAAAATTGGGCGGTGGTACTGCACTTTTTCATGCCTTTGTGGCATCTTTTGTGTCCCCACACAGCAGTTTTGGGGTTTAGCCAGCAGCTCAGCAAAGACGACTCTGCAGTAAGTAGAAGAAACCGCCCCCACCAGCACCATCCCACATCTTCCTCCTCCCACCCATCCGTCCGTGTTGAGAACGTCTCCCCTTGAACTCATCACAGAAAATTAAGGACTAAATGAGGCCCCAGGAGTAGCAGAGCTGATACCATCTTCTGGGGGGGGGTCACCTGTTCACTGGGTTTCTCTTCGTTCAGCTAAAACTGGGATCGCAGCATGCCCAATAAGCGCCAACAAGCTGGGGCTCGCTCCCTCTCGGGCTGGTTCCATTTTCTGGCCGAAGCCCCGAGCAACACCGCGATTTGCCCTGTTTCATTTTCAGGTCATCGTTCCCGGAGCGAGAACAGGGAAGCAGAGCCGCAGGGCAGCCAGACCCGCTCATGCAGACCCAAGCAGGAGCCCTGGGGCAAGCACATGGGCACCAACGTGGCTTCCCAAGCCCAGCAGTTCCTTGCTCCCATCACAAGCTCGTAGTGCAAATCCACTCAACAAGGATTTGGTGCAAGCTGAATGCAAAGGTAAACGAAAGATTTCTCTGCATCTGCGCCAGGTTTTGCTGCGTTTCTGGTCGTCAGCTTCCAGCCACAGGTATTTTGGAAGGATTTTTGTTGCAGGTTCCTTCTCTTTAAGGGCCAGAGCCTCCTGGGTGCTGCGTGCAATGAGCTGGGAGCATCCGGCAGCAGGAGTGAGGAGTGTGATGGAGAGTGTTTCTTATTGTGGAAACTGGATTTAATAAAAATAAATGGCTTTGGCAGCTTGAACATTCCCCACTTGCTGCTTTAATGCCAAAGGAGGTGACATAAACAGTAATTTCATCTGCCTCCTTTCCCCCCCACACACACCTACCCAGACTAAACGCAGCCAGGGAAGGAAAAAAATCTCATCGCTGAGAAATGAGCTCAGATCAAAACAAAACCTGGGTTTCCTTCTGATTTGGCCAAGAGGAAAAAAATCCAGGAGAACAGAAAGGTCTCAGGGGTGGAAACTGGGATCTGCCTCCTCCCAGTTTTGAAACGGCCAAGAAAGATCTATGCTGAGAGGTGAGTTAATGCGTGAGTGCCAGGGAGCTCAGCAGCGCCGCGTGGCCCCAGCACCCCGGGGAGGTGCAGGTCCTGGGGACCCTGCCCTGAAACACCCTATGGCTACAGGGACAAAGCATCCCCAGCAACGCATAGGGGTTACTGCAGCATCAGGAGCTCCCGACCGTGAGCTGGGTGCCTGCCTTCACACCTTCCCCTTGGAGAAGATGCTCCTGGGGTCCTCCAGCTTCGCTGCACGCAGCTCCCGCTTTCCAGGCAGGACCAGAGCTTGGAAATCTCTGCCGTGTTGGGAAAATAACTTCTAAGAAAGGGTTTTTTCAGATGCTCAATGGTCATGCATGCTGTTGTTCCAAATATAAAAATAAGGTCCCTACGGCACACCCCTCCCTCGGGCACAGCGTTTGCAAGGGCAGTGGGGCAGAAGGGGAAGCTGGAGTCTCGACGTGCAGAAGTGCCAAAGAAACCAATCTGTGGGCACGAAAACGAGAATTAAAGGAGAATAAAATAAAAGGGGAAGGGGGAATAAATGGAGAAGGAGCTTCTTTATCACCGTTCTGTTTCCTTCCCCACCCAAGCCTGTAACCTCTTTCCCTGGATCCAAACTCAAGAGGCAGAACCAGAAGATGCTCGTAAGCGCTGGTGGGGCTGACAGGAGCGGGGCAAGGGCTGAAGAGCAGACAGCCCTGGGCCGGGACATGGGCACCCGCGGGGCCCCGTGCGGCACACGGGAAACCCTGCTTCACCCAGGCACTTCCAGCACATCGGCGCAGCAAGGAAAAGTGCAGCTCCGCGGGCTGGTTTCTGCTCTGGATGAAGCGGGGGTGAGAGGTTTAAAGCCCCAACAGAGAGTTTTCTGGTCCTGCCCATCCAGTGCATCCATCTCTGATGCCTTGCACTTGAGAAAGTCCCAGGGAAGAGCCATTTCCATCCACCTCCGCCTTTCCTCGGCCGGCTGGCAGCAGAGCAAAGCTGCTCAGCTCGGGTGGGATTAAAACCCGGCTGATTAAAAAAAAGAATAATCTTTTGCACAGCAACACAGTGCCCCGGCCCCCTCATGCACTGAAGGCGTTAGGTCTCTGCAGCTGAACTTCAAGCCCCAGGAATGCGATTGTCACCGAAAGGGGAAACGGCTGGGGACACTGTCCCGATTGCTATCTGGCCACCCTAATTAACGCCTTTGAGCAGCAGCCAGCCGCTAGCTGAAAAGTGAACTTTCCTCTGAACTCCATTCCTCGCGCCAGAGGGAGCTTGTCAGCCCCTGCCTCGCGTCCCTGCACCCCTTATCTCCCCCCGGAGCTTTCCTGTTTACATTTCCCATTAGATTACTGTAATTAATGCAATAACAGCAGATACTGTTTGGGAACACGGCTGGCTACCACTCGACGGAGGAGGGCTCGGTGCTGCTCGTAGGGATGAGCAGCGGCTCCCGCAACACGGCTTTGCAATGGGATTTGCAGCTGCTCAGCCCCATACCTGGAGATGCTCCCTGAGCTGCACCAGTGCATCTCTGACCCCAGAAAGTTGGGGTTACACCCCCCTATAAAGCTTCTCACAGATTTGGCTGAAGATTTATTTCCAGTGGGAAGAAAGCAAGCAACCCAAAATGCAACCAAGCCCATACCTAATGCACCCAGATGGGTCTGGGTGTGCAGCAGGGGTTTAGATGCAAACAGCCCCTATGCTGGGGGTCCATTTTTGGATGCGTACCCCAAAAACAAGCTCCAGGGCTGAAGCTAGCCTTGGCACTAGGGGAGCACCTTCAGGCAAGGCAGTGGACGCTATAAAACATCGCGAACAGAGGCTCCCTGCCTCCAACACCATTAATCCTTCAGGAGATGCAGTTAATATCCAGTGTACAGAATAGTACTGCAGATATTTGCACTTCTGTGTGGCATAACGCTGCCTTTTCTCAGAAAATGGCCAATTTCTCCCCATTCATCCCCTACCCCAATTTTACCCCACGTACAAAAGCGCAGGCACTGGACACGGCTGCTGGGGTCTGTCCGGTCCGAGGGCAGGGGAGGGAGGATAGGAGGAGTACTGTATGCTCAAATACAACCTTTACACGACATTTTCTTCCACTCCTATTTCCCCAACTATCTCCATTTTAATCAAAAAAAGTCACAGGGAATCTCCGCTCTTGGTCTAGGAGTGGGTCAGGCTTAATTACCACCAGTCATTTTCTTGGAGAGAAGAAGAAAGAGAAACCTGCCCCGATTTCCCTGCACCCCTCATTCCCCCCCCCAAGGAGAAGACCCCATTACTCCGTACCGCTGCTGCGGGTCCCGATAAGAGCCGATGCCGTTCCCTCTGATGCCGACGGGCAATCGTCTGGGGGAAACTGGAGTCATAAACCCCATCCCTCGCCCTTAATTGAAGGCGAGCCCTGTGCAGATCGCTATCTGAATCAAAGTCCCCCAGCTGATGTATGGGCTGGGCTGTGTGTCAGGGACCCTTTGGTGGAAACAGCCCCCTTGCTGTTATATGGCACCCGGGGGAACTGTAGCTATCGGCTTTCCAGACCTCTCGAGTCCTGGGGGATTTA
>NW_008795126.1:1228414-1228679 GCF_000699145.1 Aptenodytes forsteri | reverse complement strand
GAAGATATGTATCTTCAAGGAGGGAGGAAATTTAGCAGGAGGGCGAAGTAAAACAAGAAGAAAAAGAGGAGGGGGAAAAAAAAAAAAAGCAGGCTTTGAAATCAAAGCCCTGGTTGATCCCGTCTCAGGGCTGGGAGGTGGCCTGGGGAGCAGATGAGCAGGGAGAGGTGGGCTGGGAGGGGAAACCTGCCCCTGGGATGTGGTTATTATTAATACATCTTTTTGGTGGGGCATACCCAGAAATCAAGGCAGGGTGGCTCCTGTG
>NW_008795126.1:1227252-1228317 GCF_000699145.1 Aptenodytes forsteri | reverse complement strand
CAAGGCAGGCTGCCTCCTGTGCCCCGGCGGAGCCAGAATTGCCTGCGCTGGTGACTTCCAAGCAGGTCTCCTTAAGGAAAAATCAATTTGGCCCCAGTGCCTGTGAGCTCTTCTGCTTAACTGGTAGCCCCAAAAGCATCGACATTCAACCTTTATCAACATAGGGCAGAAGCAAACCAGACATAGGCCCAAATCTGGAGGGAGGGGGAGAGCATCTCATGCCTCAAAATCCAGAAAAGAACAAAGCTGCGTTCTGGTCTTGGCCCACAATATTGATTTTCTCACTAACTGGCCAAATTACACACATATACCCTGCAACATTACTGCTTGGCATGTACTTCTCTCCAGACCCCATTTTTCTAGCACATTCAGCTCATTTATTTTTTGCCTTCCATGCAATAAATCCTGCTCATTCTCTAAGCGTGATCAAAACAGACACTGCCGTCTGCTGCTGTTCCCCAGATTTCTTGCCCGTGGGTGATCTCTCGCTTCTCTATCGCTCGGGAGCCCTTTGCAGCTGCCAGCCTCTGCCACGCTCATCCCCGACATAAACTTGCCACCTTTCACTTCAGGCATCAAAAACAACGTTTCCCTTTTGAAACCCCATCAGCTGCCAAGGCAGAAGGGCTTGGAAAGAACCCCCCTCGCTGCTCTTGCTTGCCGCGCTTGCATATGTTCCCCAGCTGAAGATTTGCAGCTTGCATGTCAGCGGCACTGACCCCGCTGCAGCTCCTGACCGAGCCCCCCGCCGCCGGCGTGATTTGCGGCACGCTGGCTGCCTGAGGGTCGCCGGTTGTGCGGGAAGGGAGTTAAACCTATTTGCAAGGATGAGCGAGGGAGTTGCTGATCTTGTTTTCCCTCTCTCCCTCCCAGCTCTGCGTGCAATGCACCTCCCCGAGAGCTCTGCAGCAGCCTTAACTCCTCTGGCTGGAAAAAGCATGAACCACGATCCTTGCTGCTGGGGCAATAAATATCCCCCCCTCCACCCACCCGCACAGCAGGGTCAAGAGCCTGCAGGTCAGCCCGTACAAGCCGAGGATGCTTGCAGCTCGCTGCCCTGCTCGC
>NW_008795126.1:1221663-1227198 GCF_000699145.1 Aptenodytes forsteri | reverse complement strand
GCTCCGGCTGCGCCAGCAGCAGAGGCTCTGCTGTACCAAGGGAGAGGGCAAGGACCAGGCGCGCGACGTGCTCACGCGCTGCCCGTGCCCTGCCTGTCGCTGCGGGGAGATGCTCTTGCGGGTGGGAAGTACCCTTTGGTGGTGTAGCTCTGTTTTGCCTGCGCCGGTTGCTAAGGGCAGCCTGGAGGACCTAAGCTGCAGGCAAGCCCTTGAGGATATGGTGAAATTATACAGCTCGTTTGATGAAATCATACCCTTGCTGGCAAATGAAAAATCCAGCAGCACAACAAATCCTGCCTGGGGGCTCTAGGATTAGATTAAAAACACAGCAGCCACTCGACGCAAAGCACAAATTCAGTATAAATTCAGGCTGCTGGTTCACAGCTGCCCATTCATCTGTGTACTTGCAGATCTCGTGCCAGGTCAGGAATTGTCTGCACCGCTCTGCCCTCCTGTCTCGGGCATCGCCACTGCTCCCCAGGCAGCATCATACAGCATGAAGCTGCCATACACTCAGCTCAGGGGCTCCAGTTAATCTCGCACCCACGGCACGCACAGCACTTGAGGCTTATGCAATATTCAAGACACGCACCCGAGACACATGTACGGCACCTGAGATGCATGCAGCACAGCATCCGAGACATTCACAGCACCCAAGATGCATGCGGCACTCTCGATGCATGCAGCACAGCATCGGAGACACAGATGTAGAGCACCCAAGATGCATGCAGCACCCTCAACGTGTGCATCACAGTATTCAAGACACACACAGCACCCAAGATGAATGCAGCGCCCTTGGCAAGTGTAATGCAGCACTCTCAATGCATGCAGCACAGCATCCGAGACACAGACGCGCAGCACCCAAGATGCATGCAACACCGCATCCCAGACATGCCAGCACCCTCAATGCACGCGGCACACTCGACACGTGTACTTCAGCACCCTCGATGTGTGCAGCACAGCACCCGCAACACACACAGCACGCAAGATGCATGCAGCACCCTGGATGCCTGCAGCACAGCACCCGAGATGCACGCAGCACAGCACCCGGGAGGAAGGCTGGGGCCCGGCGTGTGGCTCGCTCTCGCTCTCACTAGAGGGAGGCACTCTCCAAGAGAAGCAGGACGAGGATCTCTCTGGGCAGCCGGAGCTTTCCAGGCCGCCTGGAGAGAGAACATGAAGCAGCCTTGGGAGAGTCTGCGCTACCATCCCTCTGCAAGGCATTTCCCTTGGAGCTGCCTCGGATCAGCCCGGATCTGAATCTCCCTGGCGCTTACCAGGATAGAGAGAGGCTTTGGCATGAGCCGTGTACAGTCTAAAGGAGAGCTGGCCTTGGTCTGGCGCTATTTTGGGTAGCGGTGCTCAGCTGCCGTTGCCTCCCCAAATCTGCCTCGAGTCTCCCTCCCAGGTTAACTCTCCCATCCCCAAAGGCCGGCACATGCCGGCGTTGCTCACCCAGGGACCTTCCTCCGGCTGCTGCAGACCCTCCGCGGAGAAATCCAGGTTTAGCCGAGTCCCGTCTCGGTCCGATCTCATACCACTGTTTCCTTCCATTCTCTTACTGCTCAGAGAAAAATCACTGGGAATCAGTCGTGTGGATTAAAGCAGGAATGGAAAGCGCTTTGAGACCCAGGTCACGCTAACCGTTGCTCAGATGTGGTTTATACCAGCACAGAAAACAGCGGCTCTCCTAAATTTATTATAAAGCAATGCACCCATTACAACCGGGCGGTAAAACTGCAAGTCCCTTTGCTAATAGCAAGCCAGGGCAGGCGGGAACGGAGGAATAGCGTTGATAAATGCATCTTCCCACTGCATCGGGACTTTCTGTAGGAAAAGATAACTGTGGAGCAGCTGAGACGCGTGTAACTGGCTGTTTAAAGAGGGTAGCACATGCAGAAAAGCAGAGAATTCAGGCGTTTGCCTTCATTTCTTCTCCAAATCAATTTGATTTGGGATGGGGTTTAGCTGGGACGTTAATGTTTTAGAAGCTTCATGTATTTGTGAGGAGTATTATTCACGTGCAGGTTTTGTGTAAAGAGGCATGAATATACAAAATACAGTGTAGTTATATCTAGAAACGAAATATAAATGCCACCATTCTTAACAGGTTTTCAAAACCAAGGGAACAATTTTAAAAAGACAGTATAATCGCTATATTAAGGTATTTAGAAAAATACCTGCTAGGCTGGGCAGCTTGTTAGATAGCCATTTAACGATTATATGATAGGCAGATAGACCAGCCAGAGGGATAGAATATAAAGAGTTGCAAAGACCTGATCCGAAAGCCCTTTCTTAAACGTTCAGCTTTGCATCTAAATACTGTGTTCTTCTGAAGCTTTGTAAAATGGTCTGGAATAAAAACAAATACTTTAAAAATCAATATGGGTAGATGGTTCCACTTCCTCTCTCGCCTTAGGGAAAGAAAGAGCCTAGTGAAGGAGTAAGTTAAATTTTTAAGGAAGTTTGAGAAAAGGTTAGATTTTGAAACCCCGGAGTGCCTTCTTTAGGCTGATTTAGGGGAAAAAGCTGAGTTTCTGCTTTCTTGTTAGCACTCAGACATTTTTGCTGCTCAGCTGCCAGGGCAGCATCTCCTCCAGCTGAGGTCTGTGCAAAATCCCTCCCAGCCTGGGCTGCTAATTCGGGTGGCCCATTTGCGATGCCCAGTGCCTTCAAACAGCTCCCGATGTGCTCCACGTGCTTCGGTGGCTGTGTCTTGCTGAAAAACTGAGACGCTAAAATACGCTCGGCGCTCTCCCAAAAGAGCGCAGAAATAGCTGAATTAGCGCAGCCCTGAGAGAGGTTGTTAGGAGCTGACCTTATTTCGTGGCTGCTATTTATCTAACGAGACAGGAGATGACTCAAAGCTTAACTCCAGGCAAACGGCACAGCAGAGCTCCTCTCGCCTTGCTGCTCCTTCCCGCAAACTTGGTGGCTGCCAAAAACGTATCGCTCGGTGCATGTTTAGCATCCTAAATATCGCACCGCTAATTGGCAACAATAAATGGGAAAATATGATTTAATCTCGACAAGGAACTCCCATAGAAACTGTGTTTTCTGGCTCCCAAGGCATTCTAACACAAGATTCGCTTAAATTACCATGTTTAAGCATCCATCTGTTACAAGCGCTGCTTAATATAAACGGCTCAGAAAATTCAAAGGGGAATTCAGATGCAAAGTCTCACAGCTGTAAAGGGATTTTTCTCTCTGAATGAAGGTCCAGTTTAATTTGGGGTCTAAAAGCAGGAGATTTGTTCCAGGAGGAACTCGAGCAGGTGACCCAAAGCAGGGCTTGCTCCGTGCCTGCGTGTAGCCCCTTGCCTTCCCACCTAAAGACGGCTGGTCTCTACCCAGCTCTAGGTACGGACCTAGAAGTGGGTTTTGGAGCAAAACTTCGCGAAAGAGGAAAGCTGGCTTCTTCAGATGAAGTTTCGTGGCAGTTTAAGGCTTTTCAGTTTAATTTGGGCTGCAACAGAGCCCTTCTGCTGCACATTCCCACCCTGTGCCTGCTCTTAGCCACCCTCGGGAGCTGATCCAGCCAAACAGATAGTCATTGATCTTTTCGGAAAGGTTATTTTTGGCAGGATCGGCTCCTTGAACCGGTTGGCATCCCAGCCCCTGGAGCATCGGAGTCTGCAGGAGCCGTGTCCCCAGGGAGAGACGATGGGCCAGGACTTCTGATGCGAAGCCATGGCCACGCTCACTTCCTCACACCGCAGCTTTCCCGCGTGACCTCTGGGGGTTTTGGGAAGCTAGTTTTAGCCTCACAAAGTTATCTCCCTGCCATGGGTAGACAGGAGCTCCCCAGCTCCGACCCTGCCCCAAACCCTCCCCTTGGAGAGCCCAGCCAGCCTTCGGGGCTCTCCCCACCTCAACCCCTTCTCTTCTCCACTTCTCGTATCCCAAGTCTTGCCCCATCGGGCTGAGGATGCCCGTGTTGTGAGGCCTGTGCTGCGTTAGCAGTGATCATGCACGTATCTAACCTAGCAAGCTTACGTGTAGCTTGCACTGTGCTTGCACCTTGCCCGCAGCTCCCAGCGGAGCAGCAGGGATTGCATCCCAGGCTCAGATGGCTCCTGGAGGAAGGAGCAACCACGGGGGTTGGCGTCAAGCGGGCACTGGTCCTAGCAGTTGATTGGGAGTGGGATGTTGTCCCTGCAAGGAGGGAATTCTAGTGATGGGGCCGGGATGCCACATCCTTACCCTCTTGCAGACAACAGGCAAGGCTGCCTTCCTGCTCGCGGGCGTCAGAAAAGATCATCTGAGGTGCCTGGTCCACCCTGTTTCCAGCCAGCACCGTGCCCAAAAAGCTTTTGGCAGCCTTTCTTGGAAGATATGACCCAAGATACATACCCAAGCTGAGTTTGATGCCTTCATAACCTTCTCCCTCCACTTTTCTGCCTCTTTTCACCCAGCTTCAGCCACAACTCACTCACTCTCCGCTTTAAGCACTGCTGCGTGTTTGCTTTGGCACAGAGGTTTCATGCAGGAGCTCTCTTTCATAACAAACATGGGTTGCTTCCCGTGGTTGGGTCCCAGTGAGATCTAACCCTTCTCCAGATGAAGGGCTTCACCGAGGTTTATCTGTAGCTATGTGTGTGTGCGCAGACCAGTCTTTGCCTGCTTTGGTCCCAATATAGCCAGGCACACCAGCAGACAGCTATCGGCTGGTCTAAGTCTCCTTCTGCTACAACCTCTCCTTCATCTCTCCAAGCAGCGGACACAGGACCTGGGATTTGTCCTACCTGCCCTGCAGCCCATGCAAGTTACCCTGGGCTCCCTCTGGAGCCACCAAAGAGCATTCACATCCCTGCGACAACCAAGCCCACAAGAGATGTTTGTAGGAAGGTCCCTGACCCCACCAACCCCCCCAGGAGAGCCCGGGGCAGATCTCCCCCGCAGTGCAGCCAGCACAGCCGAGCACCCACGGGCTCTTACCTCCCGCGCCGATGCTCTGGCTTTCGGCACAGCAGTATTTATAGCAGCTCCAGGCTATTATATAACAAAAAGGCTGATTTTCACCCCCCCACACCACTAAACCCAAACCAAAGGAGATGCACAGAGTTTGTCAAACCCCACAAGCTGTGTTTGTCTCCTGGCTCAGCAGCGCGTCTCGCAGAAAGAGGAAATGGTTTGGAGGCTGATACTTTTTTTTTTTTTTCTTTCAGATGAACCAAATGTAAACTAAATGCTGACATGAAGGAGCAACGGGGAAGAAGTTTTGCACTGAGAGAAAGTTTAGCAGTGGCCGAGCAGTTCCCACGAATGCTCTCCTGCAGGAGGGGATCGGCTCTGCTGCAGGGGACAGGGGTTTACGTATGAAATACTTCTGCAGTGGTGCCTTCAGGTGCCAAAGCAGCTTCAGAGCCAGTCTGCAACTAGTGCTGGAACAACCAGCACTGGGACTTTTTCCTTGCAAAAGCACCAGGTGATTCCTGCAAGCAGGCAACTGAGAAGAGTTTTTAGGATAAACCTTGTGTCTTGGGAGCATGATTAAGAAAAGAATTTCTTCTTAACCAGAGGTTTGCTCAGAGG
>NW_008795126.1:1203472-1221263 GCF_000699145.1 Aptenodytes forsteri | reverse complement strand
GCGCCCCCCCCCCCCCGAACTGGTATTGCACAGCTGACATTGGGGTTTGGTCTGGGGGCTTAGAGCAGAACTGAGTCTTCTGGCTCTGGACACCCAGTACAAACCTACACAGAGCACCTGGGTCCTCCCAAACTCCCCTGAAGAAATAAGTAGTCCTGTTGATTTTCCAAAGTTTGCTTTGGTAAAGGAGGAGGTCACTGAGAAACAGCACCTTGAGGTAGTCCCTGAGCAGCCCTCGTGGGGCTGTTCTCGTTACCTGCGTGACGGAGCAGGGAAGGGAGCTCATCGCAACACCCAGCTCCACCAGCTGCCGGGACACAAACACACTGCAGCTTTATTTATCAGTGAACACAGGCACTTCTCTCCTTGTATAGCAGCCTAATAGGATTTTCTAAGCAGAAAACCCCCAAGGAAAGGAACAGAGCAAAGGAGAGGGACACTCATGCCCCCCCCCGCCCCGATGGGGAGGAACCAGCAAGGCAAGGGGAGCAGTGATGCTGCCTCTCCAGCTGCAAAGGCAGAGCAAGAGCAGCCGATGCCCCTCAGCACTTGGACCACCCCTGCCAGCCATCGGCTAAGCTCACCAGCAGGGTTTCTGAAGACATGGTCATCTCCCTGCAGCTTTGGGATCAGGTAATTCACGCTCAATAGCGAGCCTTAAAGAAAACCTGCTAGCAGCCATTAACTCTGATACAGCTCTCCCCAGGCTCAGACAGCTATAGCTTAGGAACAGCCTACTCAAAGCATTTCCAAGGGATGCCGCGCACATTTAAAACCGAAGGCAGGGAACGCGCTGGCCTAACAGCTCCAGCAGCAGCTATAAGAAAAAAGGAACAACCAAGTAGCTCAACCCTTTCACCTCCCTCCGGCAAACACGTACAGCCCAAGCACACAGTTTACACAGCCTGCAAGGTACACGACCTGCTCCAACCACTGAAGCACCAGAAGAAAGAAAAAAAAATGCTGCAGTAAAAGCACTTCCTTTCCCCCTGCTCCCAGTTAGCCTCGTTAGCCATAGCAGGGTGTGCCCTGCTGAATTGAAAGGGACTGTGGTCAAATAAGCATGTTGGGGTGGTGTCTATATAAAGGTGAGGCTTGTTTGCTGTGTAAGTAAGGGAAATAAGGAGGAGGAGGTTTGCTTTGGGGGTATAACTAGCTCTGCTGTAGGCAATAGGAGTAATTCTCTTTATTGATGCTGCCTTCTGTGGGTAATGTTGATGCAAAAGCATGGAATATAGCTGGAGAAGATCACTAGGAGAGCTTAAGCAGAGGAATGTGATTGCTGTGGGGGCTTTGCTGTTTACACTCTAGGCAGAAAGTTAGTGAGAGCAGAAAATGAGTCCCAGCCTGGGAGGGATTAGCTGGAAAGCCATCTAAGCCTATTCCCTGCAGGACCCTGATGGCTGGGGTGTCTCTGGCCACGTTCTCTGTGATGGAAACTTGCAGCAGCCACAGATTTAGAAATTACCTACAGACTTACTGTTTGCCGTCACCTGAGCTGAGGAACAAGCTCGGGGGAAAAAAAGGGCTGTGGGGATGTGGGCATGTTTCTCCCAGGTCCCCGCTGTGCTGATGGTGAGGGGTTGGAGGATGGGGTCTGCCGGCCTGGGGTAGCGCCTTGGTCAGGATACGGACCAAGGCGTATCAGAAAAGTTTCCTCAGCAGGGTTTGCTTGAGTGCTGGGCTTGGCTAACCCAGCTGCTCAGCAGTAGCAGCGACTTGCACTAAAAAAAAGCTGGTTTGTATCTCCCATACATAGTCAAACCACTCTGGCCGTGAAAGAGGAGCGCTCCGAGCACGGAAGGACTGTGCCGCAGGCTTTGCCGTCGCTAATGAAGAGAAAAGCAACAGCTTCAGCTGCCAAAAGATCTGCGCTTGCAGAAAGTGGCGCTTTATTTTTAGGGAGCTTGCAAGGCGGAAAGGCAGCGTGGCGCGCGCAGCCACTGGGTGGCAATCGCCATCCGGCTGCAAGCACTGAGCCAGCACCCCTGGGACCCGCTGAGCATCCCTTCCCTTCACCCCACATGCAAATGTAGGAACATCTGGTAGCAAGGACTTACAAAGATAGCCCTCAGCTAAGCAAATACAGGAACAGGGTCTCAACCAAGCTGTCATGTAGTTAAAGCTTTTTTTTTTAATTATTATTTTCAATGCTCATTTGCTTGCTGTAGTTCATCCTGCTGCATCTTGCTCGGCTTTGTCTGTCCGCAGGTGCTGTGCAGCGTGTGGCCCAGCAGGGTGGCCGCGTCCCCATCCTGCTGGGGAAGGGCGGCCCTTTGATAAGCGATACTGTCCTTTGAAGGGTCTGAATTATCCTTAAAAGCTTCTGTTTTACCCTCCCTGGCTGCTTTAAGCAGGGCCAGGTGTCCCTTGTACAGGATCCAGGCTGCGCCCGGGGCTTGGGCTTGCCAGCATCCCGGGGTCACCCAGGCAATACTCGAGGGGTTTCTCTGAAATGCAGCCGAGGCGTTTGTGCAATTCCCTCTTGCTCTCTGCAGGCTGGTTTGGGGTTAGGACCGAAGAGCTGGAAAGGAAACCTGCGGTCTGGGAGACTAGAGCCCACTTAGGGTGGGAGCTGGAGGCGGATTCAATGTGCTTCTGCTGCAGGCTTCCTCTGCAGCCTTGGGTAAATCCCTCTGTGTCCACTGGCCTCCGTTCACTGTCTGCGCAATGGGGACATCAACACGACTCTGCCCCGGGGAGGTATTATGAGGACAAGGGTATATCTGAAATACCCAGAGTGCTTAAGCTGTACTTCCAGCAAGTTTTTTCATGTATACTGCAGAACAGCCTAGTTTAGACTCAAAGACCTGATGATTCAAGTCTACGTACTAAAATGCAGCAAGCAGCAAACCACCACACAGACCTTTGGTTGGGTTGGCTCTACCCAGGTCCCCGCTGCAGTTTTCAGAGCCACTTTACCACCAGCGTTACCCTGAACCACACTGATAACAAACCTTCATCCCTGCCTCGCAAAAGATGCTTTAACCACACCTTGGTTCTTGCAGCTCAGGC
The DNA here is from genome assembly GCF_000699145.1 of Aptenodytes forsteri. Classification (NCBI taxonomy): domain Eukaryota; kingdom Metazoa; phylum Chordata; class Aves; order Sphenisciformes; family Spheniscidae; genus Aptenodytes; species Aptenodytes forsteri. The sequence goes on along the minus strand of NW_008795126.1, from coordinate 1,218,248 downwards.
TGGTTTTGGAGAGCCCCAAGATGTTGGGTTGATGGCCATGGAGGAGACCAACCCCCCGGAGCAGGCACTCTGCTGAAATGAGCACAGCCACCTCTTCCCTCCTCTCCCCAAACCACTGCCCACCGGGAAGGAGTCAATGGGGTAGCATCTCTCCAGTGCCAATGAGTAAGACGCTGTGGTTCCCCTCTGGTTTTGTGGGACCAAGTACCATGGCTTGCGATGCTGCGATAGGTCCTGGGGCTCGCCGCTGCGGTCGCCGCTGAAGAAATAGCTGCAGTGGTAACGGGGAGAGGAATTGTAGCAGGCGGTGGAGCGAGGAGAACCAGGACACTGCTACCACGGGAGAGCAAAAGGTACCCGGGACCGGGGCAAGAGCAGAGGAAGGGGCCTGATGGAGAGGGAGAGGTTGGGTGATGGTGCAGGACTGTCCCCAACGTCACCGGTGCTTATCAAAAACGAGTTGCCCGGGGGAAAGGGGGTAGGCTGGGAGGGAAGGGTGGATGCAAGGAGGAATGGGGAGGAAAGTTGAAGAAAGGGATGAACAGAGCAGGCTGCAGCATCTGCGCAGCCACCTGCAAGGTGCATCTCCCCTGGACTTGGATGGACTCGCCAAAGGAGCAGATGATCAACCTGATGCTGCATGGACCAACACCCCATTTCGGTTTAAGGAAGGAACCAAAGGCTGCCAGAGCCACTTCTTCTGGGAGGTGATTAATGCAAACATCCTCCAGCCTGGTGGCCAGGCTGCTGTCTTATTCTGTAAGCGGTTGGGTTCATCCTCCAGAGGAGACGCTCCCTGTTGCAGATGGCCCCGCTGCCACCCTAAGTACACAAGGCAAAGCAGACGATTGTCATGGGCTCGGTGACGAGAGCCCGTTTCCGACTCCAAGAACAGCATTAACCATAAAACCATCTTGTTCTTATTGGATGAAGGCAACGAGGGAAGAATTTACATGGGCGCGGCCTTCCCAGAAGGGGTGAAGCTGATACCTCAGCTCTCCATGCTTCTGAGCACAAATATCCTAATTCAGCTGTCAGATTTCTCAGGCTAATCATTAAACAGGAAAATGCCTTTACAGCTTACAAGAACTTTGCTTGCCGCTAACATCTGCTCCCGACGCAAGGCTGCCAAAGTTTCCAGGAAACCCTCTCAGCCTTTTTTATTGTATTTATTAAATGTTGTAACTCAGTGCTGGTGGCACATTTTAGGCAAGTGCCTCAGGAGATTGAAGTCCTGTTTTTAACCATGCAAATGGTCTAATGAGGGTTGGGTGGAAGAGATGTTCAGGCATGAAGGGACTTTGTTCTGCTGGTTTTCAGACATGGATACGCAGAGACTCAACCACAAGAAGCTGATGCTTGGGCTCTCCCAACTCAGAAGACCACCAGGTTGACAGGAGGTGGTTGCAGTTCTGGTTCCTGGCCAACCTGGCCACCAGGTCCTTCCAGTTTACCTCCAGGAGATGTTACCCTGGGTGGCATCAGCCGGTCGTGGCTGCAGAGATGTTTTACGGGAACCAGGAGCTCTGTGCGGCTGAGCCGCCGTGCCCACGCGGAAGTGAGGGCCCTGCTGCAGTTTCATGCAGGTGGAACCAAGAACAACGGGAGGCACCGACACCGAAAGTCCTGCCTTGGTTTCAATGGTGAACCACATGGTTTTGTTGCATTGTTTTTTATTCTCAGCCCCAAAATTACTCCAACCTGGTTATTTCCCCCGAAACCATCATGAATCGGCGCTCAGCCAATCAGGGCAGGGCTCCTCACCCAATATTCCGTTCTTCCCTTTTATGGTCATAATCTGGCCTCTCCAAGGGAAAAAAAAAAAAGGTGAGAACGGATGCACCGAGATGCGGTCGGTTGGTTTCACGTGGCAGGTTGTCCGGCCACCAGCTCCTACCAGTTTACCTCCAGGAGATGTTCCCCTGGGTGGCATCAGCCGGTCGTGGCTGCAGAGATGTTTTACGGGAACCAGGAGCTCTGTGCGGCTGAGCCGCCGTGCCCACGCGGAAGTGAGGGCCCTGCTGCAGTTTCATGCAGGTGGAACCAAGAACAACGGGAGGCACCGACACCGAAAGTCCTGCCTTGGTTTCAATGGTGAACCACATGGTTTTGTTGCATTGTTTTTTATTCTCAGCCCCAAAATTACTCCAACCTGGTTATTTCCCCCGAATGAATCGTGAATCGGCGCTCAGCCAATCAGGGCAGGGCTCCTCACCCAATATTCCGTTTTTATGGTCATAATCTGGCCTCTCCAAGGGAAAAAAAAAAAAGGTGAGAACGGATGCACCGAGATGCGGTCGGTTGGTTTCACGTGGCAGGTTGTCCCATGACCTGCTCCCGTCAACACACCGCAAGGCCAGAAAAGAGGAAAAAAATCATCGGGCAGAAGGTGATGACACTTGTGGGCTCAAAAAAAATGGAGTCCCAGCAGGCATCTGAGACGATGAGACATGGAGGGCATCAGCGGATGTGCTGTCAGACACCCTGACCACCTGTCCTAACGATAACCAACTAATTGGGCTCAGAAAAACAGTATTGGGCACCATGAGTGGTACTGGTTATGGTTCTGGGAAGACTTCCAAGGCTTGGCCTTGAGTTGGACCCATTGTTGCTCTTGTTGTTCAACTGACATGGGAGAAAAATGCTAAGAGAGACCTCAGTCCAATTGAGGAAAAGTCTTCCTCCTTCCACCCGTAATCATGGGAGCAGATAGACACTGATTTCTGTTTGTGGGTAGCAGATGACATTTACAGACCTCAGCCTCAAAACCCTTAGGACTGCAACACCTCAAGCCCAGATCGAGATCCTCCATGGACCTTTAAGGTCCAAGTCCCTGATACAGCAACTTGATGGTTTCCACCACTTGCAAATGTGACCAAACCCTAATCTGAAGGACAGGGTTCGTTAGCAAATTCACACTGCAGGTCCTGGCTGACATACAACAGAGGTCAAACCCCACCACCAGGTGCCAACCCAAACCTTTCCAGAATTGGAGATGTTTGGATCTTCAGATGTTTTTTTCTGAGCCCCTCCTGGTTCCCAACCAAGTAATCACACATTAGTCTTTGCTCGCCTTATCCTGCACTTGAGAGGAGGCAGATAACTAACAAGCCATAAAGGAAACCACTTTCTTCCTCTGACCTTGAGCATCCTTCCCGGGGGATGCTCTAGCTTTTGTTCTCACCAGCGACAGGATTTGCAATTATCGGGTCTTTTCAAGCGGGATGAACTCGCAGAAGCGGTCGTGAAGAATCAGGGACCCAAACCCTGATCTCTGATCAGTGCAACTCCACCAGAGCCCCGACCCGCACCCCGATCCCGACGTGGGTGCATACATTTCGATCCACCCACCGGTACTTACCATGCAGCTGCGTGCTCTTGCCCTTCAAAAAATGCAGAATATTTCACAAGCAGAATCTCTCGTTGTATTTTCTGACTCTCTTAATTCCACTCTCAGACAGAAAGAGAAACAAATTACTGGAAGAGGAAAAAAAAAGTTTGCTTGAAGCAACCTTAGAGCAACGTTTGGCTCCCATCTCATCCAATCCTTAGTCTGGAGCAGCCCTGTAAGATAAATAAGCTCCCAGAGGACATGTTTATTCCCAGCACCCCAATGTATTTCCTCATACTGATCATATTTAAGACTCCTCTCCTAACATGAGTGCCTTCAAGTATTTGGTTATAAGGCAGATTCCTCTGCCAAGTGAGAAAAAAAGAGGTGCTGTCACTTAAAGAGGATTTAACGAACGTCATGCTGGGCCCAGGTTGAGTCTTTGTCACGTAAAACCCCTGGAGCCGAGGTAGGAAATTTGGTATTAATGAGCACGGGAACAGCCTCTGAGTTTCATCCCCCCTTCTAAGGCAGCACAGTCACCCCAAAGCTGCGGAGGAGATCTCGTTTCTCTCATGCGCTGCTTCTGACAGCCCCGTCATGTAAAATTAGAATATGGGAAGTTTCAGGAACAAATTCTCAAATATGCTTCAGTTGCAAGAAGAAGAAGAAATTAGTACCATGGGGAAAATTTCCTCCCAGGCTGAAACTCTTGTCTTGACAAATGAGGAGAGAAATGCCCTGCTGAGTCAGAGGTGTAGAGAGTGGGGAAGGATGGAGGAGGCAAAGCATTTAGTCTCCAAAAACCTTGACCCATGCTTTCATGCCTCTTTTTACCAAGAGTCCGGAGAAAACCACTTGTGCAATTTCTACTTTCTGATTTCTGCGTATCCGCTCGGTAAAGGGATGCAGCGGCAGGAGATGTAGGAACAGAAGGAGCGTTTCTGGGCATCCGAATCAGCCCTGAGACGCGTCTGAAAAGCGTGCGTAATGTCACTGTATAAATTCATGAGCCTCTTCCTCTGGGGAGCCGTGCTTTAGTGCCAAAAGATATTGCAGAATTACAGCAATCAGAAAACAATAAAGAGCTTGGGAAAACGCTGATGAGAGAGACTGGAAAAATTAGGGTAGTTAGAAAGACAAATGAGGAGGAATAAAATACAGGTATTAAATAATTGATGGGAGGCAGGAGGTAGACGGAGAGCTGTTTTCATGGTTTGTACTCCAAGCGCAAGGAGCCATTAGGTGAAAGGAGTAGATGGGAAATTACACCCCCCGCAAAGGGCAGTGCTTTCGCTTGGCAGAGGTAATTAGACCCGGGAGCTCACTGCCACATGCCCCTTCAGCTGAAGCCACCATCTGAAGAGGTTCACGTGGACGACAAGAATACCATGTGCTATCCCATTAACAGTAATAAAAGCAGCACTGAAGAGGCTTTCAGAAACCGAACCTTCCCCCCGCCTCTCTTGCTTTTTTCCTTTAAACATCTGGAAGGAAGCAGCCACTGGACCACAAGACCGAAGCAAGAAGTCTGATGAAGTCTTGACGTTAGCCAAGAGAGACCTCAACCACGCTAGGGACTGCTGACGCCCACGCGAGTCTTCCCTCCAAGCCTTGACCCACCATGTCCCAGGGATATTTAAAATAAACCTCATCATTCATCCCTAAGGATTGCCTTAACTCAACAGATTTCTGGTAATCCGGCGTCATGACAGCTCATTAATGTTTAACTCCGGATTGGGGGGTTGCTGCTATCAGTGCACAGGGGAGGCGATGTTCCCACTGAGCCCTGATAAGAGATACTGCATCCTACTGTAGGGGTTAAATAATCAGGGGTTAAATAACAGCGACACGCTACAGCTGATGGAGGTTTATGGCCTGGCTTGCACGCTCCTTGCCCCGGATGGATATAATCTTATAAAACAAACCACATTCAAGAAGCAAAGCGACGGTACCTTATTGCAGAGATGTTTTAACAAGACCAGAGGGCAGAGCAGGTAGTTTTTCACCACTTTATGATGAGTTGTACAATACTTGTTATTTTTTTTTCCCCGTAAATCTCCAGCTCCTGGAGTCCTGTCATTACACCAGAATCATTCTTCCTTTTTTTGAAAAACAAGAACTGCAAAGACTCTCTGAATGGAGAGACAAAGACACAAAAGGGTGGTTTTACAAAGATTCTGCTTTTTAACACGAGTTTCCTGGGTTCTCTGGGGTCTAACTTGTGGCGTTTTGGTACATTTTGATTTTTTGCAAAATGACTGACCCTGGCAAAAGCAAGATGACATGGTAGCCAGAAAGATAAAATAACTGAGAGGATTAATCCTGCCTCTTTAATTCTGCTGAGCTTTTTAAACTGCTTGACCTCTGCAAGGCAAGAGCTCGAAATTGAAAATAAAAGACAAGACAAAGGTCACTTATTTGATGCTGGGAGGTGGGGGGGGCAGAATGTGCTTGGCTTTCACAAATACTCGCCCAGAAGTTTTATGAATGGCTTGTCAGACTTCTTGGCAACTCCCACGTCCCCAGAAGGCCTCCAGCAGCTGGGACCGGTCCAGACCCACCTCACAGGGATCCCAAACTGGGAAGGCCAGCTCGGGGGTGTCCCCGTCCCTGCACCGCAGGTTGAAAATGAGATTTCCTTTCCATTTCATTGCAACCCTTCCAGGTGAACAAGTATTTCTAAAGAAAGAAGGGGATGGCTGCAGCCTTTCACTTTCCTTTCCAGTCTTCGTACCTCTCCCAACGTCAGGAGGTGACATTTGAAGGAGAACAGCCCAAACACCGAGAACCTTCACTCTCAAAGCTGCACTGCAGATGTCCTTCTCTAAACAGTATTTTTAGTTCAGAAGCAGCATCTCTCTCTCTGTTTCTTCCTCCTTTCCTACAAGTTAAAAAAAAAAACCCAAAATTCCTGGAATCTCAGCTCCTGGTTCATTTAAGTGACTCACTAGAAAAAGTGTTGAAACACGTAAGCCACAGCTGCCTTGCAAGTGGCGGTGGGCTACGGTTTTAAATCTCATCATGTTTTGCGTTTTCCTCCTCACTGGTCTCATCACTGTGCCTTAATAGTAAAGCTCAATTTTCTAGCGGCCAGAAGTACCTAGAATTTAAGATCAAATTTTCCCCTGTTATTCCCCTCTCTCCAATCAGCAAACCATTTTCCTCCAGGCTAGGAGGACATGTCACACCACTGCATGGTTTCTATCACAGCCTTGCAGGCGTGGTGGCCAAAGGGTAAGATTGAAGCAAGGTTTTCTGCATGGGATGATGTTTTTTCTTAGCTCATAACCCATGAAAAAAACCCACAAGCATCTTTAGATGTGCCCGATAGTCACAGCATCTGACCCATCTCCTGGAGGGTGCCACCAGGTCTGACTTGGAGATAGGCTTGTGTGCAAGATGTGCTTTTCTACCGGCTGCTCCAGAGCGGGGCCACCCGACAAGCTTCACCTTCATTTTCAGTGCGTCTTTTTCTGCCATTTGGAATGTTTCAGACAAAGCTGGTGTTTCCTCAGCCAAAAATAGGCTTTAAAATGTCCTTGTCTAAATGCCTTCCTTCAGGGCACACGCAGGGAGCCGCTGCAAAAGCCGTGGTGCACCAGGGACACGTCCTCCCCCCCCTCCGGCTGACTCGGATCAGCAAGTGGAAACACCAATAAATCCAGGGAAAAAGAAGAAATTGATGGGAATAGGACCCCAAAAACTGACACGCACCTTGGTGTAGCTGTGCTTAGTGAGTCCAGCAAGATGCTGAAAATCTGTTTGACTTTGAATTAATTGGCCCTGCTCCTGTTTTGAGCGGCATGAGCATCCTTTGATAGGAAGCGGAGATACTCCTTACGGTTCCCTTCCCTTATGCTCTTTAATGGGATTCAGGGTGGTTTTTTGCAGGCTCTCGCTCCTTTCGTGGGAGCATCACCCGGGCGAAGCCCCCGAGCAGGACAGAGGCTGAGCGGAGCCATTTGCTCTCTTGCGAAGGCCCTTCACGCGTCGGTGGGGTTGCGTTTCCTTTTCTGGGAGGGCAGGCGAGCAGCAGGGCGAGCCAATGCCCAGTGCACAGAAACGGTATTGCACAACGCCGGGACAACGCCAGCTTCCAACCGTCAGGGCTGCGAGGCGGCGGCAGCGGCGGGAGGAGAGGACGTGCAAGTCGATGCCTTTTGCGGCCCCCAGGGTCTTTTTATACTTTTAGAGAAGTTGGGCTCATCCTAAGTTCCTCTCCCACAGATTGTTCCTGTTGTTGTTGCTGCTCCGACCCCGCAGATCATGTGGCTTGGTGTGACCTGGACGCAGCAAAGCTGGGCGCCGGGAGGTCCGGGTGCTCGCCCCACACTGGGGGACGGCGGGGACAGTGGGGACAGAGGTTGCTCTGGCTCCAGCAGCTGGGTGCTTTTGCCTATGTCCCATCCTTCTCACTCTCGGTCCATCCCTTTAGGGAACTCGGTCCCCCTTTGACTTCCGAAATACAAGGCGCTCTCTCTTCCTCTACCAGCTACCTTGGCAGCTGTGCCAGGGAGCGACTCCGGCTCCAGGACACCAAAAAGCTGTGCCCCGGCAGAGAAAAGGGTTCTCCTTTCTAGGGAGCATCCCTTGAACACACCTGGCATGAAGGGCAGGGTCATGTATAAAGGTGAAGCTTTCCCACCCAGCTCCTGGGTCTCCTTTAGCTTTTATCTGCTGCATCATGGCTGAGTTCAAACTCCCTGTTGTTTGGATGCAATAAACCATCATTTATGTGTGGGACCGGGTTTGCTCAAGGGCTCGGCCAGGAAAGCGAGCTGCAGCCCTGCTTTAACGCACGCCTGGACACGGCCACCCAGCCAAAGTCATCCACTCTTGGCCCCAGGGATTGCAGGGTGGCCACGTAGCTGCTGCAGGGGACACCGAGTTGGGGCCAGAAGGGACGGCATCCATGTCCCCTCCTCCTTGCTCCCAGGAACATACCCAGAGCCAGGCTGGCATAGAGAGCTTTAAAACCCAATGCCAGGACAGTTAGAAGCATCGCTGTAAGACAGGTCATTAAACAGTCAATTAGGCAGCTCACTGGGAAGGGTCTGCAGCAGCAGTTCCCCCTGGTGCTCTGATGGGAGCTGCTGAGCTCGGATGTGCGCTCAGATGCTTTCTCCGAGGCTGCCGGCGCCGGTGGGCAGCGATGGGTCCCATTCCCCCCGCCTCTCCTGCCAGCTCCCAGGAGCAAGTGGTGGATTTTTGTTCTGCTGTTTTACTACGGGAAAAATCCCGAAGTGGGAAGCATCCACCTGGCAGTGCGATGAAAGCCCTCCGCAGAGAACGGACCCGAGTCTCTGCCCTGCAGACGTAGGTGCAAACCAGCCCACTCCAGAGAGTATTCTAAATTATTCATGCCAGTGACCAGTTTCTGAATTAACTGTATTGATTCACAGCAGAGTCCCTGCTGCAAACCCTCCATGGAGGGAGCAGCCGGTGAGTCAAAAGAGCAAACAGCTTGCTCGGTTATATAATAAACAGGATGGTGAATAATAGCGAGACTCTGACCGCGCCGGTACATTTATGGCTGGAGCACGTGGGGAAGGGGATCAAGGTGTGCAGGGAGGAGGGAGAGAGCAGGGACAGAGCCAAACCAGCCCCAAACCATGCAAAAAAACCTGAAACGAGAGGTGGGGGGGGTTTGTTTTCTCCATCTCTCAGCCCCAAATTGAGCCATAGGAGCCGGTGATGGAGATGCTCTCGCACGGCGCGTGCTCCAGCTCTCCTTCTGTCGCTGCAAGAGGCAGCAGACACCGCAAGCCCCAGCCGGGATCATGCACTTATCTCGCTAGCAAGGTTGTCAAAGCCATACAAATTTATGACAGCAAAAAAACCCCACGGAAAAGTCATGAAATCATAAGTTTCAGGGTTCGGAGCGAGGGCAGGGAGATGGGTCCCAGGGGACTGGCCCCTCCTTGCAGAGCAGGGCTTGCACTGCGCCCTCGAGGCTCTCCATCCTCTGCGCGTGCAGAAAGCGTGCTCCGAAAGCCAAGCGGAGCTGCATCCCAGGCTGGAGAGAGCCCTCCTTCGCCAGGCTTCAGCTCCGCTTTCTCCGCGTTCCCCCCAGTAACACACAGCGCGCCTGTCTATTTTTCTGCAGGGCCTTCAGCCCTTCCAATGGTGAAAAGAGCAGCGACGATTTTGGGGAAGTGGTTTTTCACGGCCCTAAAACTTTCTCTGGAGAGCGGAGCACCCCGAGGCAGGGCTCTTGGCTGTCACCCATGCACTGCCGGTGAGGCTGGATCCAGCCACGGGAGCTCTGCCTCCAGCAGGATGGAGGAGGAGGGCTTCCATCTTCCCCGTTTTCCACCTTTTGAGGACATGGGCTCCACGGGGAGTGCAGCTTCTCCGTCCATGTTCCTGCCTTCAGATTTCCTGGGATGCACATCCCTGGCAGGGACGCGAGGTCTCACTCGCTCCCACCCTGGAGAGCATCCACCACGGCTCTCCCAGGCTGCAAAAGCAGGCTGGTGCTGGGGAGCAGGCGGCACCGTCTCCGTTAATTGCGGCTGATGCCCGATGCCGGGCTCCTCCGTCACTCAGGGCCATGGAAAATCCCACCTGCTCATATATATATATATTTTTTTTTTCCCTCTAACCACTTAGCATGTGGTTTTCACAGTGACTCAGTACAGGCTCTGAGCAGCCCTGTGAGCAGAGCCGAGCTCACGTCGGACTCTGTTTTTAGTCAATCAGCCCTAATTAACACTGACTGTAATGGTTTTTAATGGCTGTGGATTCTTCCTGTTCATATGTAAGAATATTTCCACTGTTCACTTTCCAGGCTGCGGTTGTTTTTTCTAGCGAGATATTTTCCCCTGTGATCCTCATGCACATTTTCCAGAAGGATTTGAAACTCCTAATTTCAGGGATTGCCTTTGCTCGCTTAAAAGCCATCTTTTCTTTTTGCGAGCCGTGCTGTTATATTTATTACAAACAGAAAAGCATGTTTTTCAATGGCAACTACTAAGAATAAGCAGCTAAAAAACACTGAACAAGCACTCTTATCTTAGCTCTGTATTTTAGTAACATTGGGTCTAACAAGGATATTTGAATTTTGGTAAGACATGAGAAAAGTTTGTAGCAGTAAAATAATTCCGAGGCTCCCTATAGGATCCTCAATACAAACATTCACACTTTAAATGACCCAGAGGGTTGTTTTGGGGGTGGAATTTAAAAGAATCCACAAAGAGAAATGTTTTCAGCCCCCTGAAGTGCAGAGGAAATATTGACTATAAGTGGCGGGAGCGGTTTGGCTCGGTAAGTGCACAGCACTGGGGAATATGCGATTCATGGCAGACGTAAAGAAATGCGCGGTGGATTGTCCATATGCCTTCATGGTTCATATAAATAGACGAAACTCCGCTGGATTTGTTATTGGTGAGCTTAATCTTGTCTCAAGGAGCTTCTGGTGTCTACGGAAGGTTTATGTATATTGCCTATTAGAGCACAGATGATTTAACAAGCTTATCGTAGCCGAGAGCGGGGTTTATTATCTAATTGACACTGTGCTATTGCTGGATATATGACCCCGCTGCGCAGCAGTCCAGGTCCCACGGGAAGACGAACAGACCGACCGCGATGGTGCAAAATGAGCGTCGCTGAGCGAGCAGCACGATGTTCAATCTCCGATCTTGATGGGTCTGCCAGAGCCGCGGGCAGAGAGGATATAACAGTGCCCAGCTTTGGCCCCGGGCTGGCTCTGCCAGGACCAGCGTCAGGACGCAGCATCAGGGAGCTGCTCCGGACAGACAGATGGACACCCTGGCAGGGACCCCACACCGTCCGTGGGTTTTGCAGCCTACCACAGCCCCACATCCCACGTCAGGGAGCTGCACAGCTCCCGATGCTCCTCTGGCTGCACCTGCCCCTCCACCGTGCCCTCACGCCGCCCTCCCCGGTGCCACGGGCGAGGCGAAAAGACCCGGCAAAGCCAATCTGAATCGCAGCTTAGCGGCACTCGGTGCCGAATAAACCCACGCCCTCGCCACCGCCTGCCCCCTGAACCAGCCCTTGCCTGTGTCCCAGCCGGGAAACCGGTCGGAAAATGAAAATTAAGTTGCCCTAACCAGCAAAAATACTGCAGCGAGGCTGATTATTTTAGGTGATAGCTGCAGCCAAGCAGAACCAGGACTGGGCTGTCCCCCGCCTTCGAGCAGCACTCGCTGTTCTCTCACCCCTCTCTAGCGTGTTTCCTGCCGTCACCCGGCCCCGGCGATTTCTGGGATGGTTTTTGCAATTGGTCTCCAGCTGGGTGGGATGAGAAAGGGGCCAATATCGTGCCCAAACCCCCCCCACCAGCACCCGACATCATGCCCCAAGGCCCCATCAGCACCCACCAGGAAGGATGCGGGATGATTGGTACAAGGCGCTGCATGCAAGCGTAGCTAGAAAAGGGCTTTATTTTCTTACAAGCTCCGTTATTTCAATGCGAAGCTTTTTCTTTCACCCCACTGTGGCTTCTCGCATGCAAGAAGCCGTGGTGAAGCCCTTTCTCGGGAAAGCCGCTGCTCTGGGGGGGATTTTGCAGGGCAGGCAGCTGGCGCAGAGCTCTCCCCGCGGAGGGGGGGAATGGGGAAACGCTCCCAAGATGCTGCACTGAAAGGTTGGTTGAGTTGTTTTGTTTTTTTTTTTTTTTTTTTTTTTTTTTTTTTTTTTTTTTTTTTTTTTTTTTTTTTTTTTTTTTTTTTTTTTTTTTTTTTTTTTTTTTTTTTTTTTTTTTTTTTTTTTTTTTTTTTTTTTTTTTTTTTTTTTTTTTTTTTTTTTTTTTTTTTCTTTTTTTCGGTTTTGCACTACCTTGTGGCTTTATGGGAACTCGTGGGAGTCTTTCGGCACAGAGCGTTTTCATTAAAGAACAAGAATCCTGTTTTCTTACAGATCTTCCTCATCACCAAAACCCAAAGGGAAGAAGGAAAGTTATTACCCGGGAGACGGCAGAAGCAGGTCTTCCTAAATATGTTTCTCAGCTTGCTGCTCCTTGCAAAGGCTGCAAATAGCAGGGACAAGCCCCTGGGTCCTTTGCAGAAAGGATGGGGTGAAGGCGGCGGTGCTCCGGTCCCGGATCCTGGCCAAGGTCTGCTGCCCAGAGCAGCATCTTCAGCTCCATCTGAGCCAGAAAATGAGATTTCGTACATGGGAAAAGGCCCACAGTCTCTGTAAGCCATCCCTGCAACACCCTTCTCCACGTTTCCTAATTGCCTTTTTGCAGAGGTTATTATTGAGTAATGCCTATTTTGTTGAAAAATTGCACCATAAACAGCCAACGGGGAAGGAAATAAATAATTGCTAATAAATGTCAAAGTAGATTAGCAAACCAGAAGGGCCAAGAAAGAACAACTTTTTTTTTTTTGGCTTGGAAAATGACTGCGGGGTTCTTGCGAAGACTGTATTTAATGAAAACTATTCCAGTACCTTGCAGGGGAGTTACTGCTTTGTCATTTCCTCAGACTGGGTTAAAATGCTGTCTGACTCCTCCGCGGTCTGCAGCAAGCCTGGAAAATAACCTTTTCTTCTGTAAGACAAGGAAAAGAAGTAAAAAATTGATGGGTTTCTTCTGAGCACATGGGGAGCTCAGAGTACTGGACGCAAAGGGCTCTACCAGGCTCCAGCGTTGGGAAATTTGGGAAATTTGGGGGGGTTTATTGTACCTCCAGACTCGGAAATTACATAAGATAATGTGCATCTCACTGATATTTAGCAAAAAATATGCTTCCAGGTCCCTTCAAAGAAAAGCAAAGCTGGGGAAAATAGAATTTAGAGTCTTAAATAAACTGTAGAATCATATATAAAGATCAAAATAAGAAAAAAGTCAAATAGTAAAGATGAAAATGCTGTCAGACAGTCGGTGTTTGGGAGTTTTCTGCATCTCTGACACCCCAGGCTGTGCATCCCCAGCCTGGCCCTTTCTGGAAGGAGACGCAACGTTTGATTTGGGCAGCACAACCCTTCAGCTGCCCCTTTGATTTAAGGACTCATTAACATCGGTGCAAAGCTGCGCTTTCCAGACTGACTGCTGAGAGCCGTAAAAGTGACTTATGGAGAAGGGGAAAAGAGAGAAAGAGATGAGAAACCTCACTCAGCTCTGCCCATGGACCCACCAGCACAATCCCGCTCTTCTTCCCAAGGCGTTATCCTTGCCGAGAAAGGGCTGGTGCCTCCGGTTTCTGCAACGAGCTCAGCTTTCGAAGTTCAGAAAGCTGCTTTTTTTTTTTAACAGTATGCAAAGAAACGGCCCAACATGAGCTACTTCAGCACAAATCCCCGGCAATTTTTTTTCCTTTTCATTTTCTCCTCTTTACTCAGCAGAAACCCATATTTCCTTGCTCTTGTATTGAAGAAATAAAAACCTCAAGAGCATAGAGGATGCAGAAATTAATAGCTAACCCTTCTCTTATTCCTCGTGGCCCCCCTAACTACTGCCAGCTCAACTTGTGGTTGAGATTACAGTGATAAATCACAAGCTGCTCTTTGAAATAACAGCTCTGATTTCACCCAGCGCGAGGAAGGAGAAGGACCGGCGGGTTGTGCAAGGTGGGGGGGGAACGGGGCCATGATGGGCTCCCCTGGGCTCCGTGGCAGGTCGAGGGGACCCAGACAGGACCACACACCTTCAGGCATGGCACTGGCTTGTGGTTCACGTCTAGAAACATCAGAGAGAGATTTCCCCCTGCCCCAGCTGCCGTCCTTATAAAAGGCTGGAGGGCCTGAGCATCCTCTCGGGGCAGGATGGGGCTCAGCCGATTCGCACGGATGCTGTGAGGCGGGTGTGCAGTTACAGGGGGGATGCCGGGCTGGATGCAAGCCCGGGCCTGCTACATGAGGCGAGGGGGCCAAACCCCCAGGTTTTCATCCCCAACAGGAGATTTGTGGGTACGGCACGGGTTTAGCTCCTCTGGTCCCCGAGGAGGCGGCACCTTGCCTGGGTGGTGACCCCAAAGAGCAAACGCGGGCGATGCACAGAGGTGATGGTGATGCCCCACTAAATCTACACACAAGAGCTACCAGGCTCCCACATTTCTCCTGCTGAGCCTCCTTGAGCAGAAATAAGCCATTTGACACTCTCAGATCTTCCGTTAACCCAGACTGAGTTTCACCTTGTTTTGGGATCTTCTGAAACTCGCACCGCGCCCCTATTTTTAGCCCATCTTCTCGGTCCCAGCTGCTCTGGCTGTGAGACCCTTGCAGGACGCCTGCGGCCAGGCAGTATTTTTAGGTATTTTTAGCCGTGTCCATCTGCAATGGGCCGGGCTGGGCGAAGGCGCGTGTGGTTTGAGCATCTGCAAGCGAGACCGGCCAGGCAGGAGGAGGAGAAACGGCTCCAGGGCTTTTTGGCCGTGGCCAGGGGGAAAATGTGGAAGTGGCTCCTCAATCCTGGGGTCGGGTAGGGTTAAATAAAGAAAAGAGCCGCTATGGCCAGCGTGTCTTTATGGGGGCAGC
>NW_008795126.1:1188187-1203384 GCF_000699145.1 Aptenodytes forsteri | reverse complement strand
GGGGTAAATTGTGGAAGTGGCTCCTCAATCCTGGGGTCGGGTAGGGTTAAATAAAGAAAAGAGCCGCTATGGCCAGCGTGTCTTTTTGGGTGCAGCTGAGACTGAGCTTGCTAGTGGGACGTGGCTATGTAGGAAGGGGAGCGACGGAGCAGCCCCGTGCCCAAACCCATCCGTGCAAAGCCCTAACGGGGCAAAGGGTGAGGATAAGGGGAGGCTTCTCCTCTTCGGTATCACCCGCGTGTCTCATCCTGCACCCCCTGGCTCTGCCACAGAAACCTCAGCATCGCATCGCTGTTGCATTGCCCAGGCCCTGATGCAACCCGGGACGCTGGGGCTCACCCCCGATCTTTGCTCTCCCAGGAGGCACCCATGGGAGATGCACAACGCCGCAGAGCCGATGGCCCCAACGCTTCCCCTTTCTCAGAATAAAGCATGATGTTTCTCCAAAAACAACAGCAACAACAACAACCAAAAAAACAAACCCAAAAAAGCAATGCTGGAACTTTTACTTTTTTTGTGCCTTTTTAGGTGAGTTTTGCTACTTTTTGGGTGGGATTTGGGAAGTTGTCGCAGGTTTGGTAGCTTTCGACTTCGTGTTTTCACTTTTTAAAGTCTGCTGCGGTGACTAATATCTGCCTGCCCGTATCACACTACCTTGCCCTGGAAATACCCACCGGTACATGGAAAATTAAAAAAAAGCATCTCCAAAGGAGTCTCTGGTTTCCCTGAAGGTCTCACCAGAGTCTGAAGGGGCCGGTGGGGCTGGGAGGCCTCAGGCTGGGTGCGAGGCAGCCCTCACCCTGCCTCTGATGTTGGCGGGGACCTCAGCGGCTTCTCCAGAGGTGGTGGCCAAGGCCAGTGGTGATGCCTCCAGGCATGGACCTAAGCATTGGCCACCTGACCTTGCTGATGCTGCTTCCCAGTCACCCAAACCTCCATGGGGACGTGGAGCCACCCGAGACTTCAGCCCCCACCGGGCGATGTGGGTTGCAGCCCGGCATCACCTTCACCAACATCAACCCAGGGGATGCCCATGAGGTCTTTGGTGAAGTCTCCACCCCACGACCAGTCACCCAGAGCTGCCCAGCCCGAGTCCCAGCGTTTGCACTGTCTCTGCTGGCCATTACTGCATGGACATCACCCCATGCCGTATCATGCGGCATCCGAGCCTGCCGTGACCCCGTCGCGCGCGCCGGAGCCAGGCTTTCGTACGGTCGCTCCGTGCCGCGACAGCTGCTCTTCCCCTCGCCCTCTCCTGCACACTTCCTAGCCCAACAAGAGCGTGTGCTTGTCTTCAAAGCGCAAGGCTCGGGATTTATAAATAAAAGAAATAAATAAGGTCTTTTTCTGTTCAAAATTAGCCCCAGGCAGACAATGTGTACACGCAGTGAAAGACTCGGTTTCCTGTCTGTTTGTCGAGGCTCCTAACAAGCTTCCTCTGTATAACAAACCCGGCCGGAGGGCGGAAAGGGTAAGGACCGAACTGAAACATGTACAGTGGGATTGCACAACATCCCTGGCCACCGGCAGTCTCTGGGGATCGTAATCCGGGGAGATCTGGGAGAGGATGGGGGTGCAACGTCCCCTTCTGCACCCACTTACACAGGGTAGTTTGAGATCCCCAGCAAGCCGTTGGCTGCAAACATCGGCATGGGACTGCGCCGGGGAGGCACACGCTCTGTCCCGAAATAGTTCTTCAGATCCACAAATGAGTCATTTGATTTCTTGACCAAAAATATCTTCCTTCTCGACGCATGGGTCTTAATAGGAAGAGCCGGATGCCGCCTGCGCCGGGCGCCGTTCAGCGATGCTACCCTGGAAGCTGCAGCCAGCGCCGGCGGATCCGTAGCCTGGAGGATGTTTGGGAGCATAATCCCTGCCGGGAGTGTGGGAAGAGCAAAGCCAGCGCCGAGAATGATGACGCAGCGTTGTTCTTGCGGTATTTCTGGCCCAGCCAGAAGTGGGAAGTATCAGAAATCTCATGAGACGCAGCTTGGCCTTGTGAGATTTCCAGCTATTTTGCAAACCCCCCGAGGCCTGGATTCCTCTCTGACCTGGTTTTCTCCCTCTTTTTACTGTTTATTCCTGTAAAACGCCCTTTTGCCCTAAGGGGATGCCCGGCTCCGCCTCACCACCCCAGTGCAGGTACAAGGACGGGGCAGGAGCACAAGGGTTTAATGTGCCATCGCGCCCTGCAACCTCCCGCACCAAAAAATGGTGAAAAAAAAGGGCAAGGAGTCCAATGGCATTAATAACAGCAGCAAGAAGGAAACATCTCTCTCATTCACTGGCATACTCAATATGGCAGAAAAACCCTTCCTCCTCAGCCCTGCAGCTTGCCCGGTGTAGTATTTATTGAAGAAGCAAAGTGTGGGATGCAAGGGAAGCTCCTTCTTTAACTGCTAACCCTATTAAGCACATAGATGGGTCCTGCTGTCCCCAAGCTCATCTCCCGCACCCGTGCCCGGCAGGTCGGGGCTGCGGAAGCGCGGGGCACAGCCACCTGCAGCGTCCCAGGGTCAGGCCAAGGGAATCCGTGCTCCCAGCGAGCAGCATCACAGCTGGAACACTAGCTCCCCTCCACCAGAGCGCTTTTATTTCCTTCAGGCCCAAAGGTCGACGCTGGGGCAAACTGCCTTTTTGAGTTTTGCTGGGGACGGGCAGAGTTTGAAAATTGCAGAATTGAAGAGAAATCAGAAGAGAAAGCTATCTTCACTTTTTATTCTGAATTTCAAATGGACAAAGATGCATTAACCCTTTGATCACTCTTAGCCTGCATCCGATGGGAGGGTATGTCCCGGAGCCGATACCCAGTTTCCCTTTATAATACCTCCTCTTGCCTCCCATCTCACTCAAGCAAACAGGGGTGCCATGCACGCGGACGAACAGATGAGGTTGCAAACCCTCAATTTCCTCTCCAGCTATATTTTTGCCACTCCTGAGCAATCCAGCCCTTGCAGGGGAGACACGATGACAAAAAAGCAGCCCTAATCCCAGCAGTGTTAAGCAACCAGCCCACTCAGGGTGCAACGCAATTATTTTGCAGGCGTCCCCGCCATGTGCAATGGCACGGAGCGAGCCACAACGCTCCCTCGAAACTGGGGACCCACGGAGCCACCCGCTAAGAAGTTTTGCAGCAAGCCAACGCGTTGCAACCCCGATGCCCAGGCTGACCTCTCTTCTCAGAGCTTCCCTAACTCCCCTGGGAGGAGAAGGATCCACAGGCAGGCACCGCGAGGGGTGCAGCTTGGCATGGCCGATGCATTGCACCAACCCAACCGAGCGGGGACAATTTATCCGGCCGGTCCTGGAGAGGTCCCCAGAGCCCCTGGGGGTCTCAGAGGTGCCCTTAGCACTCGGCAATGGCCATCGAACACTTAATCGCTGTTAAATTCTTTGAGGTTACCACCGGGGAGAGGGTGAGCTGCTGCCGGCGGTGCCCCAAAACCAGGCAGCCTCCCAGGAGGAGGGAGATCTCCAGCTGACACGCAGGGCTGAGACGGGGGGTCCCCTCGGGGTTCCGTGCACGGAGCCCTGGTCGGGGGGACAGCACATGCGGGAGCCCGGCATGCACCGGGGCCATGGGACGCTGCCGGCTTCCTGAGCAGAGGGTTCGCAGGTGCTTCCTCGCCGTCACACCGCCCGCGGCACCGGGAGCCCTTCGAAGCCTGCGGTGGCTCAGCGGCCAGAAATAACAGTGGGACAGGTACAAGGCGCGAGCATCGGCGTCGGGCTGGGCAACAGCCTGGGGAAAGAAGGAGGATCGGTCTCTTTGCACAGCGAGCCCTGGGGGTTTGCAGCTCCGTTTCCTAAGGCAGGGGATGCATTCGATGGCATCTGTGCATCTGCCTCCATGCCTCAGGTCTACCTGATTTCAGCAGCCTCAAAAATGCTCGATTCCTGCAAATCTCCTGGAAATAGCAAATATAACAGTAGAGGTGATGAAAAGGAGGCCGAAGCACATGCTCAACCCCATTACTAGACACCAGAGAATCCACCCATGAGGAAAAGAGGCTTGCCAGCTCGCAGGCCTTTTTGCCCTCCGAGGTCTCATTGCCAGCCCTGAGAAAGACGAAGCAAACGGGGAGGGGGGTTTGGGTCGAGCTGGGCGCTGACAGGAAAGCAGCTCACGCCCGACTTCTCACTCGGCGAGATGTAAATGAGCCCCGAGGCTGCCAGCCCGGGACCAACCCCGTCACCATCAGTCACCAGGTCTCATCGAGTCACTTTTTCTGCCAGAATTTTCAGGAGGAAATTCTGATTTTTAAAGCAGGGACACCCCCGGGCTCAGCGTCCCGCGGTGGGAAACCAAAGAGCTAAAATCTCGATAAGAGCAGGGCGATGCAGCTGAATTAATTCCCAGCAGAGGCCAAAGTCCAAATTCAGACCCCAGGCTCGGTTTGTCATCAGAGGGAGTGGATCTCATCCCAGGGATGTGGCTCATCCCAGCAGGAAAAGTCATCCCTGCCTCTTTAGGGAGCGTCAGTCGAGCAAAATAAATATTTATTTGGTGAAGTTTGCTTTTCTGTGCACATGGTTTTTGTGCACCGGAGCTCATTTGTTTAATTTTTATCTATTTGCTTTTCAAAATTTGGTCTTAAGCCAGAATCCCTCTTTAATTCAAGATACAGGAGGGGGCTGTAACAAAAGCACACAATAAATAGCTGCAAAAAGGGCAGGGGTTACATGATGGTGAGGCATTTTCGCAGCTCGTTTCAGTGAAACTCCAGGTTTTGCCAGCGTATAAAACTGAGAGCAGCTCTCGGCGTCGGGGGGGGAAGGGGCCGGGGATTTTTTTTTTTGCAGCTTTGTGGATTTTCAAAGTCTAAGCGCTCATCTTTTGTAGGCAGTGGGGCTATTTCGGAGCCAGCTGAAATAGCTGCACCTGCAGCCTCAGAAGCTGAATCAGGCTCTCCCTGCATGTGATGGAAAGATGCTGGTTTTGCGGAGAATTGGGTCTGTCCCAAATCCACCCCGAGAAAAGCTGGTTGAACATACAGGGCAGGGGGTCTGGCCGAAAGCGGCTCTGCCTCTGCCAGCCTCCTCTTCTGGCCAAAAAAATAATAAAATGGCTAAAATTGCAGAAAAGTAAGGAATAGGAGAGATATGATCGACTCATAAATATTTATCATCTCAAGAAAAAAGAGAGGTGTGCTAAAGTCAGCTCAGATTGGGGTCACGGGTAGAGCGACGGGTCCACGGGCCACCACGGGCACAATTCCCGGAAAGGCAGGATTATCACGTCGTGCCCAGCTGACGGCTCAGGCTGGACGTGAACATTGACAGCATGCCAATAAAAGAGAAAACAAACGTTACAAGTCATTCCCGTCCTCCTATTTTAAGATCTGGCCCTGCTCTGAACATCAGATCACCTCTCTGGGAAGACCTCGGCATCCATCAGTGACGGCCACGCAAATCAAGAGTGAATTATTAAATTCTTCGGGCTCATTTCCAGCCTTACCTCTGCCGATCGTCCTCCGGAGATGATAAGGCACGCGATATCTCGAGGACCGGGTCGTGATGCATCGACTTGTGCTGAATGACTCTTGGTTGTTTGGAGATGAATGAAATCACGGTGGTGCAAGGCGATAACCGGCGCGAATGGCCCCGGATGATTCAGCCTTCGGCAAATAAACCTTCATGCGCAGGCAAGGCTTTCGTCAGTCCTGCGCTTGGGGTGGATGCTGCTGTGAAAAAATGCTCCCTAGGCTGCAGGCATCATTTCTAGGATTTCTACCATTTCTCACTTTAGAAATAGGCTGCGATAAACTATATCAGTTTCATAAAAATGCAGGTGAAATCCTCCATTTTCCGCTGTCGTGCTTAAGTGTTTCAACTACTCGAGAGTCAAAGTTAGGAGGGAGGACTAGAAAAGACACGGCAGCCCACCGAATACAGCAACCTCCTTGCCTCCAGCAGCTCTAACTGATGCTGACACTTTACTACAAATACGAAATAATTTCTGAACAAGGCAAAACCGAGGCAAGGTTTTGCTTTCACGCTCCTGCTTTCATGCCGAGGGCTGCAAACCTGCAGCGTTAGACCCCTACGTTGAAATGCAGTTTCAGACTCAGGGCAAAAAGAGCTCCAGGCTAGGATAGGCACTAGGAAACCAGCCCAGACAGGCGCCTGCCTGCCTGCTACTCAAAACCCTCCTGCAATGACATCTCTTGGCTTTGTGGCTCATCCTCGGGGTGAAAGGAAGCTTCACCCAGAAAGGCTGATAGGGGGAAAATTAAGAAGATGGGCTCCTCCATTCACAACTGCCCTGGAGTGCATCTTCCAGTGCTTTTTCTAAACACCCCAAACCATTGCCCTCCTTGAAAACCAATTTTCCCCAGGCCATCACTGCTATATATTTCATCAGAGGACACAGCCCTCAGGCAGAAAGGCTGCACAGCCAGAGAAAGGGGTTTCCAGGGGGTGGCTGATAGCTGTCCCGGAGGGCTCGCACCGATCCTGCCCCGCTCCACGCCACGGTTCAGCTGGGGCTTAATGTTTCTCCTGGGGGAGTTGCATACCGTGACTTTGACTGCCCGGCACGGCAACCTGTAAAGCCCCTTGGTTTCTCACAACCCACGGCGAGGCTATAATTATACCAGAATTTCCAGTCTCTTGTAAAGACCAAGAGTTTCCCACATCCACCCCGAGGGCAGAGCCATACAGGCTGGGCACAACAGGTTCATTTTCCCCCCCGTGCTTGGCCCGACGCTGGCCTCCTGCCTCATCTCAGCCCCACGAAAGGAGACTCAGCACTGTCGCTTGCTGCGGCCGGGAAAGAGGAACCGAGGCAGTGCCGTGCGCAAGAGATGCTCTCGGGCTCATCAGGAGGAACCCAGGAGATTCCCCCTTTTCCAGGAGCGACCGGTGCCGTACCCTGCCCGATGGGGATAACTCCCTCTCTCCTCTCCCCTCCTCTCTCCGTATAGTCCACCTCGTGGCCATCACTTTGTAGGGGCTGGCCACCGCAGCCATGAGCAGGTTAAGGGCATTAAAGACATCCATGGTGACGAGCAGTGCTGGGGGCTATGACCCACCAACGTTGCAGGCACAACCTGTGGTCCAGGCTGTCCCTCAGCCCCTGGTTTTTGGGTTCAGCACAGCAAGATTCGTCTGCCAGGCTTGCTCCTTCCTCTCCCAGAGATCTATTGACTGATGTTGGGTGTAGGACCTGGGCTGGGTGGACATTTGGCGGGCCTTGGTATGGCAGATGTTCACCCTTCTCTGTTGACTTCCTTCCACCAGCTCCTCCTTCGCTGCACCAGTAATGAATCTTTCCCTCCATCCATCCTCATCCCTCAATTTCTCCCACGTTTTCGATCTCCTGCTTGGTGGTGAACACCACAACCCACCTTCCCCAGCTTCCCGTCCATGAGACTCCTTACTCCAGGCTCTCCTTGCCCTTGCTGGTGACACCACGAGGAAACATTTTCCCTTGCCTTTTTCTTCCTTGCATGAAGTGCAATCAAGTCATCCCTCCTCCACCTGAAATCTCACTGCCCCAGGAGACAGAGCTGCGAGGCTTTGCCCGTCTCTTCGTGGAGCGGGTCTCCTCCAGACCTCAGCGGCACCCCGGGGAAGGACGGGAGGTCGCAGTGGTGGTGAGCGTTTAGGAGCAAACAGAGAAAACCCCAGAGCAGGAACTTGTGTAGAAGCAGCAAAGAAAACCGGCAAATTCTAAATATTCGGGATTTTTACAAAAGAGGTGTCCAGACCCTCCTCCAAAATAAAAACAGACTATTTTTTCTGCGGCAGAGGTGTAAAAACATTCCCTAGACTGATCTCTCTCTATTTTCTAGCCACGCTCACTGGGAAGACCAACCTGCAGACGCGCTGTCTTTTGTGCCCTGCAGACGTGTCCATGAGCCAGATTTATCTCGGGGAGAAGTGGTTACTTCTCAAGAGAAATACAGAACAGAAAGATCCAGGCGAGGGAATCACTTGTTTCGAACCACCGTGCTGCTTCCACATACCTCGGTCCCCCCACCCCATGCCTCCCCCGGGGGCTGCAGCGCCCGGCTGATGAGGACCCGCTCCGCTATCGCTGTGCAAAAAATGGGGAAACGCTGATTTTGGTAGGAACCTCGCCGGGAGCGTCAAGAAGTTTCGGGTCCCGGGGTGGATTTGCACAGCGTTGTCCTAAGGTGCAAGGTTAGGCAGGGAATGGGGCTGTTTGGTGTGGGAGGAGACCAGGGTTGAACGAAGAGAAGGGCATCCTTGGATTAACCAGTGGAGGTGACTTTGCTGGCATGGAGAGACCAAGGTGATGTTTGGTGGCCTCTGGACACGGCCGCTGCAGTGTGGCATGGATGGAGACCTGGCTCCGGTGCACGGAGGCGTCTGATGTCAAGGAAATGTGTGTTTCCTTTATGGCCTTGGTGAGCAAACAGGTTATTACTGAATTACAACTCCAGTTTCTGAGCTGGAGCTCAGCACCAAGCTAAGAGGTAGATGCAGTCCCCGATCACAGCCAGATCCAAGCACCACGTTCAGATCAGCTGGAGGCTGCCCGGCGACTGCTGTTTAAGGGACATCACCCTCCAGCTGGGTGATAGAAATTGCTCCACACACCTCTGCCTGTCCAAATACAACGGCCCTGCAAGCATCTGCACGGCACAGCCGCCTCTCACAGCACTTGGCTTGCGGGTGAGGGCAAACGGGAGAAGTCCCGTCCACACGCTTTGCTCTCCAGTGCATTGGAGACTGTCGCTGCCCTCTGCTCTCCCTCAGCCTCGAGTTACAAGATACAGGCTACATTTTTTTTCTTAAGGCAGCTGAGCTCACAGTTTGGCTCAGCAACACCCAGTCTTGCAGCAGAAAACAATAGATATATGAAAGCAGTGCAGGATTCACGGCAGCAGCAATGAAAGCAGTGCAGGATTCACGGCAGCAGCTCCCACACCCATGCACCGTCCTCCAGCACCTCTTTTGGCTCATTGCAGTGGAGATGCAGGAGATGAATTGGGGCAAAACTCCCTTTGAAGCCCGTCAGAAGAAGAACCAGGAACCGTAGCATGCTGGCGATCGATATTATTGAAATCCACAGCCTACTTGCTCCAGAATTCAAAATCGTGTTATCATTTGTGGTTCCATGTAAAACATCCAGCACAAACAAGGAAGCTTTACATAAGCCACGTGAATTATACTCTCAGCGAGAACTGGAGCAACTCTTCTGAACACCTAGCTATTCTCACACACTGGGGGGAAAAAAGAAGGAAAAGGAATGTTTCTCCAACTTGGAGTATTTTTTTAATTGCTGCATTACCAAGATCTCTTTGTGCAACAGCCTGAAATGCCCTTTTTCTCCTTCCCACTTCCATGAGCGTTTTAGGGCTGAGCTGACGTTCTTCCATGTTACTCTTCCGAAGAGGAATAGAGGCCCAGGTTACCTGGTATCTGGGTGGCTTGTGACTCACACAAAAAGCTATCCGACTGTATTTTATGGTTCCAGCCATTTTGATGCATCAGGGTGTTTGCGTTATTGCAAGCAAATCGCATGCGCCAAAAATAGGCTCAGAGCAGGACACGACATCTAGGCGCACTCGGGGGGAAGGGAGGGGATTTCAGCCCGGACCTTGGTATCACAGACTTGGTCTCATAACAAACCCAAAGGTCTGACAAAACAAAACAAGTATCGCCATATTTCTTCTCGTCCCTGTGTATTTTTGCAGCTGTGGCTTGGGTGGGGCCTGTTTTCATGACCTTGTGTCTGGTGCTATGGCAAAGACTCGCAGGAGGAAGAGGTCATCTGTCAAAAATGGATTCAGAAAAATAAGTGGCTGTCGTGCTTGCTGGAGCTTGGGATCTCCTTTCCTCTGCGTGAGACCTTTCTGCAGCCAAGTCTGGCTTGAGGAAATCGGCAGGCTGGCTGCCTCCCCAGGCTCAGATCCTGCAACTTCAGCCTCCTCGCCCTCGGCTCTTCCCACCGCCTTCTCTCTTCTTACCAGCCAGGCCTGACAGAGCTGAGATGCCCAGAGCTGATGAGATGCCTTCGGACCATCCCTCCCCTCCCATTCCCTGCACAGGTCTGACTTTACGAGAAGTGCGGTTTGATGCGCGAACCAAGTCCCGCCAGCCACGTAGGGTGACCATCCGAAGCAAGCGTGAGTTGGAAGTGCCACATAACGCCAGCTGGAGCACTGAGCAGTCACACCTCAAACGGTGTAAGTCCTTTGAGCTCCGCCAAAGACAAGTCTAGGTGGGTTGTTCTGCCAGGCTTCCTTCACAAGGCACCACCGAGGTGTCCTTGGCGTTAAGAGCAGCCAAGGGGGTACAAACCCCTTGGAGAGGGAGGCACAAGCCCCCGCGCAGCTCTCCTGCCTTCCTGAGGGCAGGGAGGAGATGTCCTGCCGCTGGTGACCATGCGAAGGAGGGTGCTTCCCATATTACAACACGCTCGCAGGAAGAGCCCAGAGATGCTCGTCGTGGACAGGCTGCTGTGCTGAAATGGGGCATTGAGCAATCAAACCAGTTGGAAACCCTGGTGTCTAGAAATAAAAAGTGACTGTTTGTTTTCTAACGCCTATAGGGGCCGGTGGGGGCCCACGGCAAACAGCAGCAGGTTGGAGGAAGCAGCTGTAGCTGGTTTATGTTGTATTCCTGAACAGTTCAACTGTGAGCTGGGACCTGCGATCGAATTGTGGTCGTCTCTCTGCGCAGAGCACTTGGCCTCCGGAGCTGGACGGAGATGGCTGCAGAGCTTTTCCTGTTTCTCCAGGTTGAGATGGGCTAAATCTCAGGAGCTTTAGCTGGACTGGAGCTCTGGATCCAAACCTCACCTTCCTTCTCCCCAGTCCAGCAAGCCTGTTCTCCACGCAGAAGACTTGCCACCAGCTAACTCCTCAACACTCTATTTCAAGCGTGCAGGAGGGATGGGTAGAAGCTGGTTGTCCTCATAGACACTGAATTCTGCTCCTGAAGCCACATGCGGTGGTCTTTTTTGCATTTGTTGAAGGGCACATCATGGGAAACTACCAAAGCACATTAAGGAACAAGACTGATAACGCTGCAGGATATAACCAGGCTCATCTTCTCCCAAGGAAAATCCTTCCCAGTGGCACAACTGCCTTCCAGCCATGACAAATCTCAGGAGTAAGGTTGGCTTTGAACCCAAATAACACCCCAAGTCAGTGAGCAAAGCATCAGGTGGGGGCTGCAGTGTTTATGAAGTCCTTTGCAGCACCCAGAAATCGAAGTGCTCCAGTGTACACCATGGAGTAGATGTCTTTATGTCGGAAGACCTTAGAGAAGGGGTCGATAGAAAATTCCCCCACATTGTCTGCCCTGGCCGATACGAGGATTGGGTAAGCACACTGCTGCTTCCCAAACACGGTTGAGGAGAACCATGTATCTCCTGCAAGGAAAGGTCAGTCTTCCTCCACGGAAACCAAGCTACTCTTTCCTTCCCATGTGAAACTTTCGCTCTGCCCTTCTGCTCCCGAAGGCAGGAGTTTAGCATGGGCAGCTCCCAGAAAGTACCTCTCCGTGTCCGCAGGGATCGCAGCCCTCTCTGGAGGAGCAGCAGGAGCCGGTACCTGGGCTGGCCTTCCCAGGAAGCAAGGAAATATTCCCACATCGGGTGGGAGTTTGATGGCATTACTGCTCCAACTCACACACATGCTCAAGGTGTAGGAAACCACATTTGGACAAGCAGCAAGCATTTTGGGGAGGACAGCCTTTGAGCTTCTCATTCATGCTACCCACAATCCTGCTACACCGGTGAGGATCATTCATCGGAGTGGATGCAGCCTGTGCCACGGATGCTATATGCAGTGGGTACTGCATCCCCAGGATTTGGGGACGGGACCCTCAGCTGAAGACACGGGCCACTGTTGGGACTTGCCAACAGATGAGCCATTGACGAAGAAGAGCCGACACCAGGCGCCAAGGTTTCACTTCAGTGAGGCCATAGAGAAGAACCCAAGTGAACAGAAACCAACGAAAGTATTTGAGTCCCCAGTCACCCAAAACCACTAAGATTCGGCGCAGCTGCACCGAGCAGCTCACTGGAGCTGCTGGGGGCCAGGCAAGGTGCAGGGATGGGTGGCTGGGATGCAGGTGCTGCCTCCGGGTCAGGGCGCTCCCGGACACCACCAGCACGCTCCCCAGCCGGGGCGGTGGGTACGGCAGAGTCCTGCCTGCTTGGCCAAGAGGTTTGCAGGAAAAGTATGAGATGTGCAGAAATTCCTCCTGGCTTTTACAAAGGCCACCGTGAGCCTGGGCCAGAACATCTCTTAGTGCAACCTGGCACAGTTACCTCGAAACCTGCTCCCGTCTGCCGGAGCATCTGGTCCTTTGTCCATGAGTAAGCATCAGCCTTGGAGGCTTCTCTCATGTTGGATTTTGGGGGTGGGATAGAGCTGGGGATGTCCAGCTTGGACCAGGCATTAGGCACAAACCGAGTCCTACCTGAGCCCTGAGCAAAAAGGGGACCCCTGCCCGCAGTCACGGACCCCACCACATTATCCTTCTTGCATCCCACCTCTGCCGTAAGACCCTGTCCCACCGTTTCCTTCCCAGTCCCTCCACACCCACCAGTTGTCCCCTCTTGGACATGGCTTGGAAGCCATTCAGGACAGGAGCCATGCTGCTGGTTCTATGGAGTGAGGTGCAGCATAGTCCCAAACCGAACTCTGGGCTCTGAGGCACGATGGGAACACTAAAAATAAACAGCGCAGCCGGGTCCAACAAAAGGTACCTCTGCTCCCCACCGCTCTTCCGCGGTCTTGGGGTGGAAATTGAAAGAGCCCTGAATACGTAGCAGGTGGCTCCAGGCGTGCACAAGATGGTGGTTTCTGAGGAAGGACTTGCACCAGGACATCTGGGGAAACCGCAAGTGGTGTTTATGGTGCCCCAGCCTGCAGCCCATCATGTGTTTCACAAGTGGGCACGTGTTGTTCCAGCGCAGACCGCAGTGGGTGGCTTGCTCCTGCCTCCCCCCCACCGGCTCCCCCCGCCAGGCACCTCACCCACGGGGAGGTGAGTCTTCCTCACGCTCTGAGGGAGCACAAAGGACAGGATTAAACCCCTTGGGGACACTGCAACGGCCCTCGGGAGGAGCAGGGAAGGGCTGGGGACGAATACGGGCAGCGCACCTACGAGGTGCAATCCCCACCTCCGTGACCAAGCATCCCGTAAGAGCTTACAGGAGTTGGGGACTTCATTGCACTTAGGATCCTGGTGCATCCTCAAAAACCTTGGTCTGCAGCCACCTCTGCTCACAGGCACCAAAGCCACATGCTGTAATGCCTGCAAGGGATGTGCACAAGGGCGCAGGCAGGACTACGAGTGTCCCACCGACACGGTTGGGGCATGGAGAACAACTTAGCCACAGAGCGGGGTGCTCATAGCATAAATAGTTTGGGACGCAGGGCCTCCCTTAATCCTAACGTATAACCACAAAGTGTCAGCTGGGTCTCCCACCTCAGAGCACTTTTTGGGTGCTATGAGTTGTGTGTTGTCTGCTGCGCACCCATTGCTCTTTGGGACAGAGGCTGTAATTGCTTACCCTGGAGGGATGCAGGGGGGTCAGCTTCAAGTTCCATGAGAGCTGAACGCTTAATATTTTAGGGAGGCTTCATTGGGAAGGCTGAGCTGCTCACCCCAAAATAGCTAGCAATCCTGCAGACAGAACAACCTCCTGGCAGAGGTCAGCTGTAGTCAACTCACCCCAGGTCAGGGTCCTCACATCTTAACTGTGCCCTGACCACACACTCGTGCTTGGGAAGGTCTCTATCGTTAATAGAAAAAGGCAGAGCAGCGAAAGAGGGCTGATCTGCTTTGATACCCAGGCAGGGCGGACAGCTTTGCATCCATCTCCTCAGCATCTCCTAAGGAGACTCAGCCTCCAGCTGCCTGGATCTCCAGGCATCCCCTTCACAAGCACCTACATCCCCCGGTACCTTGGGTACCAGGGTCACCCCATGAAGTCTGGTGCTTCCCTGCCTGCACCCCTTGGCAGGGCTGACCCAGAGCCCACGGCAGACCCCGCTATGGGGAAGGAGCTGGTGGTGTTTGTCCTTCACAGGGGGCAAGGTGACAGATCAGACATGGTCTTCATACCCTTCCAGAACCTCTTGAGGTGCTGTCCCAAACACAGGCTTGAAGTGAAGGCAGGTGAGAGTGCAGATGCTCAGCCCCCCCCCGCTGCAACCTTGCCTTCGTTTGACCAAGGCAGATGCTCCCTTTTTCCCCTTGCTTCTCCCCAAACACTACCCACCTTCACTAGACCAGGGCCCATGAGAAAGGTGGGTGGAGGAGACAGTGGGGAAAGGCTCCACCAGGCGATAATGGGGGAAGGACAAGAGTATGCCTTTGAGCAAGACCATAAATAACTGCCCCCCGCCCCATCCCATGGCCTTGGAGCATCACAGCCCAGGTCAGAGCGCTAAGGGTACACAGGTCAGCGCAGTGGCAGATGGGCAGGGACGTCTCCTCACGCTCCCTGGAATGAAGGCCCTATGAACAATACCCTTTTCCTCCCTCCATTGCATTACAGCATTTTGGCTCATTCCTCTCCTGCCCCAGAGATGAAACCAGGCAGTTACAGAGCAGGAGGGAGGCGACAGCAGAGGCTTAACACACACCCCACCGCAGGAAAGACCAGGGCAGGAGCGAGACAGAGATACCAGGCTGTCCCCGCCAGAGATACGACACCCCACTCACTGCAACCAAAAACCACATTGCAAGAAAAATACAAAATATAGCACTTTAATTGCAGGAAGATAAAAAAAAATTACAAAAAAATTTAATAAACCTCAGGCATAAAATAAATAGGCAGCTTAGTAGCACGCACACATGTGCAGTCCTGGTTTGTGTCAGCTGCAAGGCACAAGCCCCATGCCCAACCAGCTCCCCGGTGCTGGGTGCGCATACAAATCGTGTTAATGAGGATTTACACATGGATGCCGCTGCCTGGTCACGCTTGGGGGAGACCAACACATGCATTTGGGAGGGTGAAGCCAACCTATTCACACTATGCTGCAATCTTTAAAATTAAAGATATTATATATTTATATAAACTCTGTCTCTAGTTAGGAAAAATTAAGATTCCCAAGTTCTTATATTCAACATTTACATATATAATCTCTGCATTGGTTTCCAAGTTTCAAAATACTTTGGCAGATAGACATATAAACCTTATAGCAAAAATAAAGAGGAATTTGAGAAGGTTCTCCTTGGAAGGCATACCCTATCCT
>NW_008795126.1:1179445-1187823 GCF_000699145.1 Aptenodytes forsteri | reverse complement strand
CCTCCTACCAAATCGCTATTCTCAGCAAGGTCCGAGTTGCAGACGGCTGGGGCAGGTCGTTATAGCTGTTGATTTTCGGTTCTGCTTGACTGGCCATTAACAAAGGCAACACAAAGCACTCCCAGCCCTGACCTTCCTGCACAGCTCAGACGCTGCCTCCTCCCCCTGCCATTAGCTATAGACAAGGGTACCAGGACTACCCTGCTTGGTACAAAAGTCATTTTTAATCAGTAAAGCGTCTGCGGGACAGACACTGAGCATCCAACCTACTTTCTCGTGGCAATTTTTACCGCTGTATTTATACAGACTCTGGACTGGAAACAGCAAAGAACAAAAACCAACTTTCCAAAAATGGGAATTTAGGCACTAATGGGACCAAACTGGGTCTAGATCAACCCAAACCACCACGCTATGTCTGCGGAGAAGGAGGCTCAGACGGCAATCTGTTGGTTTTCTCTGAAGAGCGGCCGCTGGTGCATCGCACAGATGTCCTGGAAGATCCTGTACACCTGGTCATGCTGCGTCTCATCAGCTATGGGGAGCATGGGGCTGCTGCTGCAGGTCTTCCCAGCCTCCTCCGCCACCTGCCTGACACACAGCTGCTCCACCTACGCAAAAAGAAAAGTCATGAAGACACTGAATGAAGAGGAACCTCTTTGGGCATCTCCCACTGCTGCCATCCGCCCCCACTAGCCCAGGCAGCAGGGTACGGGGTGGGAGAGACACAGCAGAGCAGTTCTGCCCAACAGACCCAGGTGGCCAGGTCCGGCCAGGCCAACAGGTCCAACTCCACAAGCCACCTTGGCAAAGCACCTCTAG
Organism: Aptenodytes forsteri; assembly: GCF_000699145.1. NCBI lineage: Eukaryota > Metazoa > Chordata > Aves > Sphenisciformes > Spheniscidae > Aptenodytes > Aptenodytes forsteri. Next base: position 1,187,004 of record NW_008795126.1, on the reverse strand, counting down.
GAGAAAAGGAGCAGTCACAAGAGCTCCTCTCCCAGCAGAGCTATTAGGGAGATGAGGACAGGCTGGGGGACATCCCAGCACATGCGGAGTGATCCTCTGGTGCAGGCACCCAAGGCAAGAAGAGGTGACCAGGTCAGAAAGTTGTGCAGGGAGGCATAGGACTGGTCTCCGAACTGTGAAATCCCCTCCAGGACCTCACAGACTTAGTGGGTCTCTGCTTGCTCAAGGGTGGATGCAACACCCTCCCTGTACCCTCCATGCCATGTCCCTACTGCTGCAGCCTTGTTGGCCCAAGGGGGTCCCACACAGGGTGTTTCTGGAGCCTGGACCCAACGCGTTGCCCCAAGGCTTTGAGATCCCAGAATTGCTTCAGCTTCTCTAGGGAGAAGTTTCTGGCCAGAGCCTTGGGGACTGCCCCTCTCATCCCACCCCCTCCTTCACCCTCCCAAGGGCTCCCCAGCCCCGCTGCTGTCCACCACGGTTGTTCACCGCATCTGTTGGCTGCTTGGCTTGAGGCTGTCCCTTAACTCAACCATTCCAGGTATTTATTCCCCCATTTCCCACAGGAGAGCGCAGAGGACCCAGTGCCAAGAGGCAGGAACAGGAGGAAGGGAACAGATTTCCTAGCGGTTTAGAAAAGCTTTTGCCGGTTGGGAGCTTTGTTTGCAAACAGAGTCTACCCAGATCAAGGAGTCTGACAAGCAACAGCCCAAGCACCTCTCAGGAGGCTGTAGATAAGCCGATACTCATGCCACACCTGCCACCCGACCAATTTAGGCACCCCAAAGGTCTGTGGCTCCAGGGGTTGAAGCTAGAGCCCTGCTTGCAGGAGAAAAAGGGCAATATGGTCCAGACAAGGGGGGGGAAATTCAGCAGCAGATATCCAAAGGGCAGCCCTCCGTACCTGGACAAGGATGAGCTTACACCGCAGGGGCACGGCGTCCGGGAACTCCTCTCCAAAGCACAGCATGACTCTGCTGTCTGGGAGGCGGCCCTGGTTGTTGTAAAACTGCTGCAGCTCTGCAAGGAGAGTTGGAAGCTGCCTGCCACAAGCTGCCAGCCTTTGCTACACAGCTTCAAGACCAAGCACCCTGCCATGGAAGAAAGCTGTGGGCTCAAGAGAAGCCACCTTTTCTGCGCAAAGCCTCCAACCAGGAGGAGTTTGCTAGTGACACAAGACACCAGGTTATTCCTTCCTAGATCCGGTACCATCAGCTACTCATCCAGAGCACTTGGGTAACCCATCGGTGATGGACAGTGATGACTCCAAAGTGCTCCAAGGCCAAGGGCTCCACCCTTTCCACCCCACCAAGTGGAAGAAGAGAAAGCGGGAAACGCTCCTACAAACCTCTGAAGAACAAGTTGGTGTCAAATATCTTCATCACCTCATCCCGGTCCAGTTTGTTGGGCCTGTCCTTGTACATCATGGTGTTCCCGCTCCAGAAGACCCTGCCCTGGCACAGCCTCTTGATGAAGATGCCCTGCTTGTTGCTGTGCAGCAGGACACCCCTCTCCAGGTGCCCAAAGAGCTTCCTGGTGATCTGCTTGTGGCGGTCATTCTGGATGGCGTCGGCCGAGGGGAACTGCACGTGCTCCAGGGCATCTGGGGCATACAGCTTCTCGCCGTGGCTGGAGGGCTGGCTGAGTGAGATCCGGCAGCCCTCGCTGCACGAGGTAGTGATGTGGCCCACCAGCCTCCCGCTGTAGTAGAAGCTGATCACCATCTGGGAGTAACCTGGGAGGGGATGGGCACACACACCACCCATCAGGAGAAGACAAACCCTGCCTGCTCTTCACCGCGATGCCCAAACTCTGCGAGAGTAGCAAATTTCCTGGGAGCAAGTCTCACTTGGTGGAGGAGACCTCCTCCTTGCTAGAGGACATCTCCAGCACTCAGCCTGGTAGCAGCGCTGAGCAGCAAGTGGGAGCTCCCAATACTGAGCCCCTTCCTCCTGCCTTTGCTCCACACTTCCCTTGCTGCGGGCAGATCTCCCCACAACTAAAGGCACGGCTGATCCCAGCATCCCGGGGCAGCCCCCTGTGCCAGGACCGCGGCCACAGGACAACAGGCAGGATGCGTCCCTGCTCAGTATGCAAACCCTGCGGATACTCAGGAGGGCTCGGGACCTCCCAAACCCAGAGCAAAGCCTCCCTCCAAGGCAGGGAGCAGAGTCGAAGCCACCTTCTGCCACCACACACACGAGGCCGAGCCCCAGAGAGGCTTTTGATGGCCACAGTCCACAACCAAGCAGGGGAGCTGCCTTACCCGAATGATGCTGCTCGTAGCTGGAGTATCCATTCATCAGGGGCAACGCTGTGGGCAGAGAAAGCCGAGTTGTGCCGGCGTGCCCAGCTCCCAAACCCCGATCTCCCGCTCTCCCCACCAGCCCCCTCAGTTTTCTCCCCCAGGCACACCAGGCTTCCCAGCTCCCACACAGGAGGTGCCAGCAAATACTCCCAGGTGGATTTAACCTTGTGCAATGCACACTCTTGGGTGCCTGCTGCCAACCACAGTTGTCATATTAAGAATGCTTAAAGTACTAATTAAGGAAGATAAAATACAACTGTTGTCCATTATCCATTGCTATACAGTTTTTTCTGCCCTGGACAAAAAGCTTGGTCCCGTTAAACACTGCACATACCATCGGCTACTTACCGGGGCTGTGCTGCTGCACCCACCAGTCGGGTATCAGGGTGTTTCTGCAGGTCTCCTGGGGGGGTGAGGGGCTTCTCTTGATGATCCCCAGGTATTCATCTACACAGGCGGGCTGTGCGAGACCACACGTGGAGATCAGAGCGGGTTTGATGCCTTGGGCAGCCACTGCCCTTGCACAGAGACACTTGCAGTGCTCGGAGAGGGTCCAAATGGCAATGCCAACAGGATGCCAATGAACTTTTTTGGTTAGAAAGAGCAAGTTTGGCATTCCCCAGGCCGTACACTCAAATAACACCCTCAAGAGCTACTGAGCAGAAGCAGCCCAAGGTGACACAGCCAAGAAGGGGAACAGAGCTGCAAAACAGCCTCCATCCCCCAGCAAAGGTCTCGCCCGCCCAGATGCAAATCGAAAGCGCGAGCCATTCATCAGCAACCATGTCCCGGCGCTGGCTCACATGAATGAGCTGCAAAACCCGGCGTCACTCGCCAGGCGGATTCCCAAACCTTTGCAGATTGAATTTTAGAAAGGCAACGCTTTATCGGGCAACTGCCCGCCGTCCGTCCACCTCCAGCCAAAGGCGACCTGCAGCCGCTGTGAGGGCTTACCTCTTTAATGAGGTCATCGATTGCAGAGGAACTGCAGTCCATCTCCGTGACGTCATTCAGGCTGCTCCCGTTGGCAATGCCCGCTTTGCCTGGAAGGAGAGGCCGGGATGCAGCGAGCACACCCACCCCACTGCCACGGCTCACCTCGCCGCTGGGTTTTAGAAACCCTTCACCCCGTGAAAGTTATGAAACCGAGAACCACAGCGCAGCGGAGCCGTGTAACAGCACCTCGGAGGGGCTCACAGCCCCCTCCAGCTCCACCCAGAGCTGCTTTTCAAGACCAAAGACCAGTTTGCAACCCATTGCCCCAGCGCACGGCAACCAGCAACAAGGCAAATCAAAAATCCGGCCGGTAGCAGAGACCGAGCTAGAGCAGAAGGTTGGGTTTGTTTTTTCTGAGCACCCGAGAGACCGGGGCTGCTGCTGCTTCTCCTTTTTCTGCCAGCCACCCCGAGTGAAGTCGTGCTACCGGTGGGAACCTGCAGTGCCATTTGCATAGCGGCGGCGCGCCCCCCGTGTGAACACGGCTGGAGGAGACCGAGATGCTAAAGGCAGATTTCCTGACAGCGAGATATTTTTTTTTGCCCCGCAAGTTTTTTTACTTTAAAAAAAAAAAAAGAAAAAGCACACACACTCCTAACCACAAATAGAGATATACTTAGCACGACCTGCGCCGCACCGGACATCACAGCAGCAACTGCTCTCTGCGAAATTACTGCTACTCTAATCACTGCTGGCAAAAGAGAAGGGATTTTTTTTGCAGCTCCCTGCCATCTGCCCAGGGCAGGCGTTGGGAGGGCATAGGGTTGGGGCTCAAGTACCCCCCCAAGGGGGGAAGGAATTTGGATTGGCCCCTACAACATCCTCATGGGATTGAAGGTCATGCAATGCTGCAGTTATCCCCTAAGCAGCTGTCTACGGGGGTAGACAAAAAGCTTGGCCTTCCTCCCCGCCTCCCTGCCACCACAGTGACACAGGGGACACCTTCTGCAAAGCAGGACAAGCAAAGCATCACGGCACAAGAGCGGCGTCTGGCCAGGAAGCTCCGCTCAGATGTAGGTCAGCAGCACAAGCCTGCGGTTACTCGCAGGACCGACCTGCACCTGGGGGTCGGTCCCTTATTGGGGCACTCACATTTCTGTTCCTCCTCCGGCACGATCCTGTAGACCTTGTAGGGCTCAGAGATGTCCAGCTGGGACCTGTCCGTCACCTCCTCGAAGTCAGGGCTCTTGTTCAAGGCGCAGCGCAACCGTGTCTTCCAAGTGGCCGGCTCCGCTTTGTCGCCTTCTTTGAACTTGCCTTTGAAAACAGCCCAGGCCTAAAACAAAGCAAGAAAAAAAATCCTCCCCGTGAGCTCTGCAAATCCCCTCAACCCCTGGGGCAAAGGAGCTGGGGCTGCAGAGAGCATTTTGCTCTCCCCACCTCTCTGCCCCGTGCACCCTCTCAACCATCCCTTGCATATTCAACGTTCTGCTCCTAGACTGCGGACACACGCACAGCTGCCGCACGTGGGGACGGGTATCTGGGTGCAGAGCAGCAGCACCTGCCCCGGCGATGCACCTGCGCGCAAGAAGGGCTGCAGCACCCAGGTTTTAAAAAGCAGAGGTCAAGATCATAATATGCGGCTTCATCTCTGCACCTCCCAGGTCAGGAGCTGCTGGGGATGCGAGGAATCACTGCTGAAGCAGCGGTGTTCCTAATGACCTGGTAACACCTCAGTTAAAACAAAGACAAACAAACAAAAAAAAAAAATCAAAGTAAGCCTCATTTTCCAGCTCCTGACTAATAAGCGAAAGCTGGTTTCTTTTTAAGATCAGAACATCATTCGTGATTTTGGTGGGAGAATACATTTTACCACTGAAGGGAGACTGTAAAATACATATAATGGAGACTGCAAAGTATGTATTATTGTTTTAAATACACATTTATTTATTTTATAGATATTTATATATTTTCAGATGGCTGAATTCAATGCCATCCTCATAACTCAGTGCTCCCGAACCAGCCACTAACCAGCTGTCACTGCCCTGAAAGCGAACTCACTCACCAGTACAGATATTTGGAAGCAGGGGCAGAGGGAAGGAAATTCTTGGGGAAGAGCCTGACCTTTTTGGTTCAGGATGGAATTTTCCAGTTTTTCCCCAAAACTGGAAATCCCCCCCTTCAGCGAAATCCAAAACTTCCTTTCCTCCTGCAAACTTTTTTTTTTCCTCTCCGGTAAATCCAGCGTTTTATAGCCTGATAAGAAGTTTAGAGCAGGTCAAAAGGAGCACGTCAAGCTCCTTCTCATGTCAGACCAGGATTCAAACATGCTGAAAACAAACCTAAACCTGGCACCAGCATTTGGCAAAAAGGAACGAATACCCCCAAAAGAGCCCGGGAGACCAATTGTGGGGTGAAGCATCTCCTGCAGGGGTTAGAGATGCAAAACCCACCGGCAGCGTGGACATCTCCCACCAGCAAGGAAAAAAAAAAACAGCATCGCCGAGCCCAGGAACTATGGAGAAGAGGCATTAACCATCTGTCCCTACCTTGAAAATAGAGGCATCCACCTCCTGGTTGTAGTCCTGCTTCCCGGCGTGTTTCCATGGGATGCGGAACATGGTTTTCTCCTCATTCTCCCAGATGAGCCCAGGGTACAGCTCGCTGTCAATCTGCTCGATCAGCCACTGCCGGAGCCGCCGCCCGCCGTTGCGGTCACACATCCTGGATGGAGCGAGAGGTCCAAGCCCCGTCAGCTCCCCCAGCACTGTCCCACCACAATTGGGGTAACAAGGGATTGTGCCGTGCTCTGGTTTGCCACGTGCACAGCTGGTAGTGGCACTGCCTGCAGAGACAAGCAGCTTTCGGCAGCTCTGCAAGTCCCACGTGCCAACGTCTGTACGCTAAAATGCCCCCCCGGCTTCTTTTAGAATGAAAAAAAAAAAATCAAGGCAATTTCCCCTGAACTACTACAAATTCTTCCTCCAGCTCCATCAATCAAAGCTCTGCCCACAGAAAGAGGCTGACTTGGTGCTCTGCTTACTCCTTTTATTGCTGCGGGATAAGTCACAGAAGAAGACCACAGGGATTAAAGCGCCCAGCTGTGCTGTCACCTGAGCAAGTGACACTGGGACAGGCCATCCCGGGGCGGACACCCTTTAGCGTCTGTGGGAGACGGGAGCCAAGTGCTGTCCCTGGCTGCTCTTGGCACAAGGGTCTGCCCCGGAGGAGACGGCAGCCCCTCTCGCCGGGCGCTGCCCATTTGGGGAGCAGGCACTGGTTCCAGGCAGCACCCGGAGTCACCGCAGGGATGGGGGCCGCACAACCAAGCCTCTCGAACAGAGGACCGACGCCTGGAAGGAGCGGGGTGAAGTCAAGCCACCCTTGCTGGGGCCCTCGGGTCATTTGTAGCCAAAACCACTGGGTGACTTCACGGAAGACCCAGGAGAAAGATTCTCCCACCCAGCTAGAAGCAAAGTGCCAGCCTCAACCCTCCTGGCACCGCTTGTCACCTCCGTGGCAAGACCTGCGAGGACTTCAGGAGTTGGTGGCCTGGCAGAAGCGACCAGTAGCCCCAGGATCAGCCCTCCAGGCCTTTTGGGCTCACAGCCCCCCTGCAAATTTTACCAGAGTGCCTCTCCCTCATTCTTTTTTTATTTAATGCCCCATGGGAAGGTTTTGGGGAGAAGACGAGGATGCTCCCAGCACAGCCGGAGACCTGATGGTCCCTGCTTTGCCACGGGCTCACACCAGCTCAGTGCCACCAACTTCTATCCCTTCTCCATTGCCCTACTGCTGCACAGCGGGACACACAGACCTCCCTGGCCATCCGCAGCACAACCCCTGCTTTTAGGGATGGTGATAGCTAACACCACCAGCCAAAACAACGCCCAGGGCGCAGCCCTGGATCCCAGCTGCCCCTCCAGAGCTGGATGTCCCAAAGCACCTGCCGGAGCGTTGCCCCAGAGGGATGGGGTGACACACAGCCTCTCCACGGGCTCCCGCACCGAACGCCTTGCACCTGAGTTACGCCAACACGAAGAGCCTCAGAAACGCTCGCTGAAACGGGACTGGCTCTCTTCTAATTCAGCCCATTTTCTAGAAGGCCTGTTCCCATCGCCGGCAGAGGCCGGAGCTCCGTTTCCCCTCCACCAAAGGCTGAGCGCCCCCCCCGGCCTGCCGCTAGCAACACGAGCCAGCACCGGCCGCAGCCCAGGCGTCCTTCCCATGCAGCGAGCCGCGCACCGGCCCCGCACCGGGAGCCACAAGCGGCCGGGAAACCTGGCTGGGCGGGGCAGGCCCCCACCCCCCCCCA
>NW_008795126.1:1177433-1179017 GCF_000699145.1 Aptenodytes forsteri | reverse complement strand
CCCAGACCAGTGTCCCCAGTCCCAGACTGGTCCATCCCCAGCCCCAGACCAGTCTCCCCTATGCCAGACCAGTGTCCCTAGTCCCAGACCAGTCCATCCCCAGTCCCAGACCAGTGTCCCCAGTCCCAGATCAGTCCATCCCCAGTCCCAGACCAGTGTCCCCAGTCCCAGACTGGTCCATCCCCAGCCCCAGACCAGTGTCCCCAGCCCCAGACCAGTGTCCCCAGTCTCAGACTGGTCCATCCCCAGCCCCAGACCAGTGTCCCCAGCCCCAGACCAGTGTCCCCAGTCTCAGACTGGTCCATCCCCAGCCCCAGACCAGTGTCCCCAGCCCCAGACCAGTGTCCCCAGTCTCAGACTGGTCCATCCCCAGCCCCAGACCAGTGTCCCCAGCCCCAGACCAGTGTCCCCAGCCCCAGACCAGTGTCCCCAGCCCCAGACCAGTGTCCCCAGCCCCAGACCAGTGTCCCCAGCCCCAGACCAGTGTCCCCAGCCCCAGACCAGTGTCCCCAGCCCCAGACCAGTGTCCCCAGCCCCAGACCAGTGTCCCCAGTCCCAGACTGGTCCATCCCCAGCCCCAGACCAGTCTCCCCTATGCCAGACCAGTGTCCCTAGTCCCAGACCAGTCCATCCCCAGTCCCAGACCAGTGTCCCCAGTCCCAGATCAGTCCATCCCCAGTCCCAGACCAGTGTCCCCAGTCCCAGACTGGTCCATCCCCAGACCCAGACCAGTCTCTCCAGTTCCAGACCCAGACCCAGTCCCAGACCTGTCCATCCCCAGTCCCAGACTGGTCTATCCCCAGACCCAGACCAGTATCCCCAGTCCCAGATCTGTCCAGCCCCAGCCCCAGACCAGTCTCCCCAGTCCCAGATTGGTCCATCCCCAGTCCCGACCTGTCCAATCCCCAGTCCCAGATCGGTCCATCCCCAGTCCCAGACCAGTCTCCCCAGTCCCAGACCTGTCCATCCCCAGCCCCAGACCAGTGTCCCCAGTCCCAGATCGGTCCATCCCCAGTCCCAGACCTGTCCATCCCCAGTCCCAGATGAGTCCATCCCCAGACCAGTCCATCCCTGGGCAGTTTCCAGTTCCCTCCCGGATCAACCCCTGGTGCCGGATCAGTCCCTCCTTTGCTGCCCCCGGCCGGGATCGGTGCCCCGGCGGTGCCCAGCAGCCCCAGCCCAGCGCGGACGTACCCAGCCGGGCTGCTGGCCGTAGCAGAGCATAAAGGACCATCTGCAGCCTGACTTCAGAGGGGGTTTTGGGGGGTTACCAGATTACACACGCATTTCTTGGAAGAAAACCATAATTACTCCCATGTGGGTAATACAGAGAAATGGGAAATGTATGGAGCTGCACAGATGGTATAATAGAAATAATGATCTAAGGTACACAACCTTTACTGTCATTTATAATAAATAACGGCTGTAATAGCCCTTGTTTTTAAACACCCGACTGATCCTAATCAGATCCCCCCTGTGAGATTTGGGGAGAGCCAAAAACATCTTTTGCAATCAGATACGGTTCTTAACCTTAAGGTTATTCCTTTCTTTGACCGAGCAACAAGTTAAGCTTTGCCGGGGGGG
>NW_008795126.1:1162988-1176613 GCF_000699145.1 Aptenodytes forsteri | reverse complement strand
GGGGGGGGGGGGGGGTTCGCATCGCCGCCCCCCACAGCACCGCTCCTGCCTCCCCACGCCGGCCGGAGATCCCCCCGGTAAAAAATTGTTTCTTTTGTAAAAGTTCTGGCAAATTCAGGATCTTTTAAAGGGGCTTCATATAATCAAGCCTCTCCATCCCCTTGTCCCCTCTGGAGCTCAACGAGCTGGAGACTAATTGCGACCTGGCTGCCAGCGGGGTGATTCCATCACCTCCGGCTTCGTTTTGGCTCCACAACTTCACAGGCAGCCTGGAAAGGCAAAATCTCAATTCCTTGGGGCGAGGGGGATCCCAGCGGGAGGAGAAGAGAGTAAAAACCCCCTTAAAAAGGGTTTTCCAGCCGCTCACGGTGCTGGCGGCAGCGGGCTGGAAGGGAACGAGATGCGCCGCAGCCCTGCCAGCGGCTGGCAAGGGAAAATGCGAAACACACCCTGGGGCAGGCAGCACAGCTGGGAATTTCTTGCAAACTATTTCCCTGCGCGCGAGCAACACCCCGGGAAGCTCGTTCACACTTCAGCGGAGAGATTTTCCCCACGCCAGAGGCACTAGGCTTTCGGGAGGGCTGATGCGGCGGGGGAGAGCTGAGCAGCAAAGCGTGCAGAGCTCTTAGCAGTGTAGAAAGAAGTGGAAATCAGCCCGGTTTTACCCGCTTCACGGCTTGCCTTCCAGTGCCCAGAAGTCCTAAAGCCACCACAGGTCCCACTGACGTAGGCCAGAGTGGAAAAATACATATAGTCACCCGGGACACCCCTCAAATTTGGGGGAAATTGGGCTTAAGAGATGCTATTTAGGCAACGGTTGTTGCTGTGAGCATCACCATATATATTCCCCGGGGAATGTTTGAGTCCCGGGATGGCCGGTGATGGGACGGGAAGGGGCACGGCCATCCCGGCTGGCGCAGGTGACGGGACAGGAGTGCTCTGCGGAGGTTATCACACCTACTGCAAATCTAATCTCTGCTTATCACATATCTCCGACGACTTCCTACGAACACCAGAAACCAACTTTCTTCTCTTATTTTCCTGTGCACAAGTTCCATTTTTCTGCTTCCTAAAATGATAACGGAGGCATTAAAGACAATATTGACCCAGTTTGCTCAGCTTCCCTTCAGTCCACTCCATCAACAGCATTTATGGTCCTTGATCTCACTAATTGCTCGGGGTGCTTTCCTGTGCAGAGTGTGCTGCAGGCAAGAACACCAGAAACCAACTTTCTTCTCTTATTTTCCTGTGCACAAGTTCCATTTTTCTGCTTCCTAAAATGATAACGGAGGCATTAAAGACAATATTGACCCAGTTTGCTCAGCTTCCCTTCAGTCCACTCCATCAACAGCATTTATGGTCCTTGATCTCACTAATTGCTCGGGGTGCTTTCCTGTGCAGAGTGTGCTGCAGGCACGAACCGCGGCGGACCTCCACGTAAAATAACAGCCAAAGACACCCTTTTCCCAACCTAAAAAGATAGGGAAAAGCCCCCATAATTTTTTTTTCCCCCCCCAGAATCCTATACATTATGACTAAATGTTGAGTCTTTAAAACTTTTAATTTTGCTGGTGGTTCTCATCAAGAGAATAGGAAACAGGACACAGCGGCGGAGCGGTCATGCCAGTCCATCCCTCCATTCCCACCAGGAACACCGCAAATCAAGACCAGCCGTCCTCATGGTTTTAATCACTCTCCTCTTTATTAGGAGTTGGGCAAGTCACCCCTGGCGCTGTCACACTCGAGTACCCAGAAATTTTCATTAAGGGAATTCCTAAAAATATTTGAAGCGTCTTTTTTTTTTTTTTTCCTTTCTCAGAATGGATTGCAGAACAGATATTTTTGAGAAGCCAAGCAAGGTATTTATAGTAAAAGGCCAAGCTGTCATGGAAGATTGGAAGGCTTAAATGTAGAAGGGCTGTGTCGATGGGTTGGGACCCCCCTTGTAGGATGGGTGTGGGGAGTCCTGGCAAAGGAAGGCAGCGAGGCCACGCTTTAGGAACATGGTGTATGAGTTTGGGATGAAAAAAGGGACACGGTCACGGTCTTTCAATATTAAAAAGGCTGTTGGAGAGGGACAGCGTTAAATTGGTCTGCGGCTCGACTGAATCCAATCGAGCAATTGGCTTCTTTTGCAACATTCAGATCGGGCAGCAGGGGAAACCCAAAACCGCTCCCGCTCCGGGGATGGAGGCGGTGGGGCCGGGCAGCCTCCGGCACTGCTGGATTTCCCCCCTCTCCCCTTGGGAGGGGGGTGGGTTAAGAAAAATGCCAGACGGACATCTGCCAAGGACAGGCTGGACCAGGAAAGTCCAAACAGGGCAAGGGGCATCTGCAGCCCTGGGAGCAGCTCAGCCTCCGGCCGCTCTCCCCATCCCCCGGGGTGACAGCCGGGCTCGGCAGCACACCCACACCCCAGGACCCGTCCCTCCCTCCTCGGGGCAGCCTCGCAGGCTGCACCGGTCCCCAGCTTCACTGCAAAACAGAAGACAAGGTGGCCTCTCCCCATCTCATCCCGTTCTGGCTTTCCAAGGTCTGTGTTGGCATCCCCGTGCCCTGCCGGAGGAGAGCCCGGGTACCGTGCTGCTGGAGAGAGGGATGGGGCTTGCTGCTGCTACGGGTGGTGGAAAAGTGGCCGCGATCCACCGGGGAATGGGGGAACAGGACAGAGCAAGACACTGTCATCAATTGACCGGCTTGCCCAGAGGTATACATGGAGCCGGCAGCCAAGGGGAAGGTCTGCGAGTCCTGACCCCCCCGCTCCAACCCTCGAGCCCACGGCCGAGGCCGGTGCTGGCTGCTTGCTGCCCCCAGACATGAACCCCCCGTGGGCATTTGGCAAAGGGAATACAGAGTTTTCCAAACCTGGGCCAACGCCTGCCTTCAAGCAGCCGGCTGCTTATCTGTTCATCCATCTGCTTCTGCTGGTGCCACCTGCGTGGTAGGGGAGCGGGTAGGTGGGAGCTGGAGAGTGGAGCCAGGAGCTCTCCCTGCTCCCCAGCTGCTGCTCCTTCTGCCTCTGCTCCTGCTGGGCCAGCAAGCGCTGCAGCTCCTCCTGGTCCTTGAAAGGGTTCCTGCCGTAGTTGCGGTGGATCCAGGCGCGGTACTGCCAGGACAAAGCCAAAAGAGGTCGTCAGGGCCACTGGGGGCTGAGACACCCCCAGTTCGAGAGCCGGGGCTTGCAACAGCCCCGGTGGAAAGCAGCAAGCCGAGCGGGGGCAATGCCCGCTGCATCCCAGCCGCAGCCTCAGACGAGGCCGGGGGATCCCCAGCCACAGCCAGCAAGCAGAAAGGTCACGGTTTCGCAGGAGCTCGCATGCCACGCGACACGACCGCGTCGTACGAGAGATGCGACGGTTCCCCCGACCGAGTGCTCCCCGCATCCCCAGCCCAGCACAGACGGACCCGGAGAACTGGCAGCGTCCTCAGCTTCTCACACAGGCTGCAGCCGGGACAGCAGCTTTATTTACTTTTCATTGCCAAGAAGCTGCTGCCGTCTCTTGTGTGCCTGAATTCCTGTAAGAAAAGCTTCCTCACGCTCTCACCCCGCCGTGGCTGCCACAAGCTGCACGGCCAAGTCGGCTCTTGCATGCTGAGGCAGGTTTGTTTGCAGAGCGTCTTGCTCGCCGCCGGGCAGTTGGGGGGTGCCTCTCATCGTCCCCCCACCCCGCATCGCTGCAGCCAGCTGCAAAGGCCGCTCCGGTGGCAGGAGCGTCCCGGTGGCCGGGGCCCAGCTGGCAGCAGGCTGAGGTCTGGAGGTGGCTGGGAAGCGAGAGGTGGTCCGTAGAAATGCTTCCCGCTACTGCTGGGATGAGAAACGGCCAGACGGGCCCAGACTGCAGCGCCCGAGAGCGTGGGCAGGAACGGGCAGCTCTGCCAGGAGCCGCCATGCCAGCTACCCGGCACTCACGGGGAGCGGGCAGGGCTTCGCCATCTTCCTAAGTAGTTGGGAACCGGCTGCTCCAGAAAGCAGGACTTACTGGGATGAGTGGTAGGAGCACGCCCAGCAATACCAAACACCTTACAAAAAGGATGGAGGGCAGGGAGTCGAGAATGCGGAGCCTGGAGGTGCAAAGGGTCCGGAGAGGGGCCGAGCATCAGAGCCCCGGCACGGGGTAGCACTGGGACAGGTATGGGGTGCAGCCGGGGGAACCAGAGGGAGAGGGCAGACAGCCCCCGCGAGCTGCCCAGCCTCGGCACCCCCAGGACGAGGTGCCCCCGCAACGGCTGCAGCTTCCCGGGGTGCCACGGCAGCACCCCACAGCCAGGAGTCACCGAGCTCACGGCAAAGGTGCGGGATGCAGGTCAGTGGGACGGGCAGCTCAGCCCTGTCCTGCCAGGGCTGCCGCAGGCGCAGGGACCACAAACTGCAAGAGGATGAAGTCTGAGACCGATCCTGGTGGCACCCCCCTCTCCTGCAGCTGGGGAAAGTCAGCTCGGGCAGAGGGGTTTTCCACTGGGAAAGTCTGGATTTCCCAAATCCACTCCCTCAGACAGCAGGACTCGCCACGGCTGCTGCGCGCTCGCCACCTGCAAGCAGGAAGGCCCCTTGTTCGGGGTGGACCCCAAGAGCCAGGCCTGACTTCCTTGCTAGAAAACAACCCCTGGGAAGTGAGTCCCAAAGGATTTGGGACAGGATTTGGGGCAAGCATCCATGCCAGCTGCTCACAGGGGGAACACCCCTCCTGTGCAAACCACCCAGAGGGATGAAGCTCCATGGGGATACCAGCCTGACCACCGAGGCTCAGCACCCCCCGAGGCTCGGCACCCACTGCCCAGCCTCGGAGCTGGCTCCCACCATCCAGCGAAGGAGGGAAGGAGCCGGTGGGAGGCCGGGGGAAGCACCCTGCTGCTGCTGCCAGGCGTTTCCTTTTAAAGCCAGAGCAAGAAGTGGTTACAGCCCGTTTCCTCCAGCGCTGACCACTAACCCGCTGCCCTGCTCCTCTCTCCCGGGGCCTGGAGCACCCGTCCCATCTGGGACGGCACCAGGGCGGGAAAGGCAGCCTGGCCGCGGTGTGCCAGCACCACGGGGGGACCTTGGGGCAGGGTGGGACGGGTCCGTCAACCGAATGTCCATCTGTGCCCTCTCTCACATCCATACTTGTCTTCTCTGCGCCTTCTTACTTCCTTTTCTAACCTTACCCATCATCCTGCTGCTGCTGCTGCTCTTGGTCCCTTCCTCCTTTATCCATCTAGCCCTGATAAGCACCATTTGCCAGCTCGAAACCACAGCTGCACGCTTGAGGCACGCTTCCTGCAGCGAGGGGCCAGCTGGCCAGCCCCAGAGAACATCTTCCCCATTTCTACCTCCCGGGGTCCCATCTGAGGTCCCTGCTTCGGATCGAGGAAACCGAGGCATCGAGGGATGCTCGCCCACAGCCCTGGGGAGGAGGTCCCCAGGAGGACTGACCTGTTCCTCGCGGGTTTTAGCCAACAAGAAATGAGGCTTTTCCTCCCGAGCAGCCTGCCCAGCCCTTATCCATGTCTGCTCCCAAGCACCGCATTTCCAGATTGCTGCCTGTTGGGATGGCAGCTGGGCTGAATGGGGAAATTTAACCTCTTTTCTATCCTCAGCAAGAGCTGAAGCTCAGGTCACGGTACCCTTGCTCCTGCATCCTACCTACAACCATGCAAAACCACCCCAAAGCCACAAACAGGGACAAGGCGTGACCTTCCACAGCCAAGGTAAGCAAGCCAACTGCTGCTTGGCATGAAGCAAGGCGCAGGACCCATGCGGCATCAGGTCCCACGGGCTCCTGGCCACTCGGGTGACTGCCTACAGCACCCACCGCTCCACGGGACCCCCAGCCATCCGCCTCAGCTGACCTGCCCCCGCTGCCCGCAAGTCCCTTCCTCTTGCAAAGGTGGAGGGCGCAGGGGCGAGCTCGGAGCAGGGCATCGCCCGTCGGGTTGGAGCATCCATCCTGGCTCTTCCCCTTCTTCAAATGCAGCTGCGGGTGAGTAATGCCAGAGCGCTCCCCGCTCCAGCACCCGCAGCCTTCGCCCCCCGGGGCCGTGCTAGCAGCAGTCCGCCCACGAGGGCCATCCGCAGCTTCCCTCCCCAGTGCTGCGACCGTGGGGAACACAGGGTGTTTCAAGTAAAAGGAGGCTCTTGCTAAACACTGCGGCTCAGAAAAACACATCCGAGTGCCTCTGCCCTCGGCTCTGCCTTTGGTATTTTCAGGCAAATGCTTGCAAAGCCCCTGGCAAAACCTTGAGGTGATGAAAAAGCAGCATCTAAGGGAAAGGGAAGAAAGTCCAGCGTCTGCTAAGGCCAGCCTGGATTTTGGGCAGCAGGAGGAGTATCTCGGATGGAGCAGGGGGCACAGCAAGCCCCACATCGCTGTCTGTGCTGGGACTCGGCCAGAGCGTGGGAAGGGTTAGGGAGAGCTGACCCAGCCGGGGGAAGCCCCACAGGGAATCTCCAGCACCGTGGGTGTTTTGTAATCCCTTGGACCATTTTCCGCCCTCCTCCGCGGGTGTTTTTGCAAGCCGGTGATAACGGGGCAGGGCTGCGTCCCTCATGTGACAGTGCCTGCCCGCTCCCTCCGGCACCCAGGGAAGGGAACTCGGCGGTGGGGAAGGGGCTGACATTTGGGCCAATGTCACATGCTGTCCATGCCTCGCTCCTGGGAGGAGAGAAATCCCCTTGAACTGCTCGGTGTGGCCAGAGGGACCGCCGGGTCTCTGCCGCCGTTTGCCACGGGGCCATTGCGCGATGCTCACGGCTACAGCGGATGGGGGGCTTCGCCTCCAGGGATGGGACCAAGTTTAGGGGTGACGTGGGCTGGGAGATGCCTTGTACACGTTGAGTTATGGGTTATTCTTTCCTTGCAGAGGTTCAGCTGTGGCCCATGTGCCCTCCCGGGGCAGTTTTGGACCCCGGTCCTTCGCTGCGGAGCCCGGGGCTGGGCAGAGGAGCAGGGTCCAGCATGGGAGGCTGGAGGGCAGCCAGCGAGCTGAGCGGGACCTGTGCTTTTAAAGGCCTTTCCCTTTGCTTTTGAAGGCTTTCTGCGTCAAAAATGCAGCTCTGGTCTCTGCAGCTAGTGCTCTCCCAAGTAAACGTGCCGCTGTCGCTCCCAGCTGCCGGCATCCAGCTCGGCTCAGCTACGACAACATCCCTCCCTTGCACGGGACGGGAACCTACCCAGCCAGGGCTGCTGCTCTCCTAAAACCTGCCGCTCCGCGTCATTTTGGGGAGGGGAAAGGAGAATTTCTCCGTCAATGCTTGCTTCTCTCTGTCGCCTGCCTCTGAAAGCAGAGGACTTCCTGTCAGAGGAAGCCCTGCCAGATCCAAGCACGCCCAGACATCCCGAGGCCGCCTGCAAGAGCCTTCCTCCCTCTCCTCTCCCCCCTTCCGCCTCCGGCTCCCGCTGCGCTGCATTCCCGGGAACCGGCCCAGCGCCCTTCCCGGAGCTCCCGGAGGACTTGATGCTCGCCCGTCCCTCCCGCCGTGTCCTAACTGAACTCTGGAAAAAAGCACTGGGGTTTTAAAGAGCTTTTGTAAGTGCACTCACATCATGTCTAGGCACTTCTTTTTTCTTTTTTCTTTTTTTTTTTTTTTCTTTTCTTTTCTTGGGGTTTGTTGGCTTTTTTTTTCGCATGCAAACCCAAAATCCCCAGGTAATAAATAGCATGCACAAAGGCCGGCTTGGGCAAACAGCTGGCCCCTGCAGAGAGCTGCATGCAAAAGAGCCGTGCCTGCTTGCAAACTCTGCAGACACATATATAAGGGGACGTCGGCGCGGGACGTACCTCCTGCAGCAAGGTCACCTCGTACTCCTGCAGCTGCTGCTGAGCCAAAGTTTTGGGGCTGACGTAGGACCTCACGGCCTTGGTGGCGGCCAGGCAGCCCTCCCAGCCCAGCTCGGTCACCGTCATGAGGTAAGCCACCAGGACGGTGGTGCTGCGGGAGACCCCGGCCAGGCTGGCACGGGGCGAGGGAGCAGCGTCAGGGAGAGGTATTCCCACCACGGAGGCTGGTGCGGCCCCGCAGCCAGGGACACCCATGGGATGCATCTTCCCATGGGCAGCCCCTCTCGCTGGGGTGCTAGCGGGGTTCCCCTGCCATGGGTTGGGTGGGGGGGGGTAAGGAGCCACATGGACAGGGAGACACTGCTGGTGGCTCCGGGCAGGCGGCTTCCCCGTCCCCTCCTCTACCCTCTCCCACCCCTTTGGATGCTCAGGTTTTCAGTGCACGGACCACCCATCCCCATGGGTCTCGGCCGTGGACACCTTTCCCTGTCGCCCTCCCACTGTTCCTTGTCTTCTCCTCTTCTTCCTCCCCACCCCAAGTGACGTTTGACGTCGAGGACGCTTTTTGGGAGCCCATCCCCACCTCCCACAGGACCGATGCAAACCGGGGATATGAGGCGGTGACAGCAGCTCTCACCAATGGACGAGGCAGCCTCCTCCACCGAGCCGGCATTCGTGGATGAACTTGATGCACTCCTTAAAATGCTGCAGCCTGCAAGAAGAGAGACGGGGAGGTGAGGATGGGAGGGCTGCCCACCCCTGCAAGGCACCTGGCCACGCCAGCAGCAGCAGTCGTGTCCCCCCCGCCCAGGACTTCCCACCACCTTGGGGCCACCGGCATGGGGTGGGAGCAGAGATCCTTCCTCTGCCAGGCGAAGGCAGAGGGGCTGATCTTCGTCTGCCAGGAAGGAAATGACCTGGGAGACTTTCCGGGGGATTTCCTGCTTCCCAAGGCATCGGGATGGGAGCAGGGCGATGCCATCAGCCAAACCAGCTCAGGGAGGACCCCAGGGAGACAGCCTCCAGGGCAAGACGTCATCTCGTGCCCAAGGGACATGCACATCCCGTCAGAGGTTGTCCTGAGCCATCGGCTCACCCCTAATTCCCAAACGATGCCAAAAACACCCGGTCCCCTCCAAGGGAAAGATGCCGGCAGGGAAGAAGGCAGAGAGAAGGGGGCTCACGAGGCGTTTTGCCTGCAGGTCCCAAAATGGTGCAAGTCCCTTCCCCCTCCTCACCCCAAGCAGCCCCTCCGGCCCCTTCCCACCCAAGGGAGGGCACGGAGGGGTGCTCGTGCCAGGGAGGTCGGGCCGCCAGCAGCAACGCAGGCTCGTCCCTGGATAGCTGCTTGCGTTCCTGAAAGCATAACCAGTAACTGCCGGCAAGGCAGAGGGAGCACGTTAACCCTAACCAGTGAGTTTCGCAGCAAAACAGGGCAGGGCAGGGAGCCGGGGATTTCTGGCAGCTCAGCTGCAACGCGCTGTGGTGCTTCTCTCCTCCTGACCTGGATGCTCAGCAATGTGAGCAGCACCCATCTTTTTGAAGGCACGGAGACCTAGAAAACAGGATAAATAACTCCACGTGTACTGATGAGATAGAGGTGGGTGTTCGTGGGGGGGGTTAAGCGGGCTCCGGTGAGACGCATCTCTCCCGCTCATCACTGCACGGGATGCTGGAAGCCAGTGCCGATCCCTCTTGAACACAGCGGGCATCTCCGAGAGCCCTCGCCGAGCCAGGTATTCGGCTCCTCAGCACGTGTTTGCAATAAACGCTGCCCATCCCCGCTCGCCCTCGCGATCCCACCGAGGCCTGGGGGAGTTTTGAGGCGGAAAACCTGGTTCTGGGTAGCTTGGGCTGCTGATGGACTCCCTGATCACGCAGCCCCGGCTTTTTTTTGGGAGGAGGAGAAGAGGGTCCCTTCGGCGCAGCCGAGCTAGAGGAGCCCAGCAGCGAGCGCGGGAGCCAGCGGCGCCTCTGGCCCAGCGCCGGACTTCCTCTGCCTCCGCGTGATGGGGTGGGCGTGCGCCTGCACAGCCTTCCTGATTTCTCAGAAGCCAACGCACGACCTATCGCAGAGTTATTCCCCTCGCCGAGGGTTCACTCCCAGCGCATCCTCCCCCGAGCATCCTCCAGGTCCCAGAGCCAGCTTCCCTGCGGGGAAAAGGCAGAACCCTCTGAAACCTCCCCCATCCCTGCTAGCCCATCGCAGGGGACGCTCTTCACCCTGCCCTGGAAGGGGAATCGAAGGGGATGCTGCTCTTCACCCTTCCCTGGAACGGCAGGGCTCAGGTGCCTTCTAAGAAACCAGCCAAGGACGCGTTTGAAAATAGCAGGGGGTCCTGCTGCCCAAGAAGAGGAGAGATGGGGGAGTCTCTGGCGATGTGATCGTACTAAAAATATGGAGCCTCTCGGCCCTGGAAGGAAATGTACGTCCATCGCTCCTCGTGGGCTACAGATGTGCCTCCTCCTTGACCACCGTAGCAAAGGGAGCATCACCCTTTGGGGGGCCTTTCCTCGCCTAAAGCTTGTCCTGGGGGATTTCTCCTCATCCTACTTATCTTCGCAGAGCAGACAGCATCCCCCAGGGCCTGCACGTGTTGCCTACACAGGTCCAAGCTCTCCAGATGCCAGTCCTCCGCTTCAGCCCCTTGGCTGGGACCAGCAGGGATGCACCTTGCTTGCAAGGACACGGTGCTTTTGCCTCCAGCTCCCTCGGCACGCTTGCCGCCAGCCTCCAGCCTGCTCCATGCACACGGCATCGCTCTCCCAACCCATCCCGGAGGGAGGCAGGTGAGCGCTTCAGCCACCCCATCCATCCTCAGCCGCTCCATGGGGGTTTTCCCCCCCACACACACGTGGCCAGGCAGAGGAAAGCTCTCCCCGTGATTTTCCAGCCTCGAAGCGTGGGATCGGGGCATGGAGCCTGGTAATGCTGAGAGCCACTGAGGTCCTGAGTCACAAGAATCTCCTCTGCAGGACACGAAGTTCACCAGGATTGTGAAATCCAAGGCATAAACTGACAAGCAGAAAATCGTTCCTTGAATATGTCTTCCTTCCGCAGCCAGCCTTATCTTCCCCCTCCCTTTTTTTTTTTTTTCCTTTCGGTAGACATGCCACAAAGGCAAAGAAATGAGAGAAGAGAAAGAATAACCAAAAAACCCTGTTCTTGCTGAGGCAGGGCTTTCTTGTAAAGCTTCTCTTTCCGCTCAGTGGGAGCATGAGCAAGCAGAATCACACCCCCGGGCACGGCTGCTCCCGAGGATGCTGGAAAACCAGCACCTCCACGAACGGGCTTCGCTCCCCTCACTGTGCATGAAGTTTTGATCCTTTTTAGGGCTTGATCGGCGAGAAAAAAATCCCTCAGAGTCGCCCATTGTCTGGGTGCAATGGATGGTTTATGGATGCCCGTCACCCGAAGCAGCAGTGGGGTGCTGCCACCCCCCCTGGTGCCAGCAGCGCCTGCGCCCATGGCACCCCAGCACCGCGTCCCACGAAAGCCCGGGGCTCCCTTGCAGCACCTCTCGCCACCTTCATCTCGAGAACGTCATTAAAGGACTTAGGAGTATCCATGCTTTGTGTGGGGAAAAAAAAGTATTCATTTTAATAAATATTTTATTTCTCTTTCCAAGAATGTCTGGAAGACTGACACAAATCATTGTCTTTCTAAACCAATTAAAAATGCTCCAATTTTCAACCCTGCCCAGTAGAATAATTCTGAAATTTGACGGAAAATTGAATTTACTGACTGCAAACACACACAGAAACAGACTTTAAGCCCTACAAAAGCTATTTACTGCCTGAAAACGAACCGCAGCTTTTGTCAAGCTCAGCAATGATACCGAGTTTTTGCAGCGCGAGTGAACTGAACCTTCATCCTGCAGAATTTGAATATTTGTTGACTGATAACTACCCAAACGCAACCCTGGGGGGCAAAAGGATGGCAAACGACTTACAGGTTTTGACTGGATGAATCCGAGGCCGAGATACAGAGATAGGTCATGTCCTGCAATGCAAAGATGGTTGCGGTAGTAAGATACCTCCGAGAAACACAAAATCCCCCATTTCTCTCTTTTCCCTCTCCCCAGCTGATCCTTCGGTGAGAGGAAAGCTGAAATCTGCTTTTGGGTGCCATCACCCCGCTCCCTACAGGTAGGGAGAACCATGAAGGGTCGCATCCATCCCACCCCAGGCTATTTCCCCCCCATTTCAGCCCAGAGGAGAGGCCAGGCTGCGGGGAACCACTACGATGCTCAGGAGCCCCCCGAAACCAAGCCACCCCTTCACCGGGGCCCCGACCGGCGAGCCCCGTCAGGAAGACGTGTGCGAACACGCACCGATGAAGTCGCTCTCATCAATGAGTTATTTCCTCCCGGTCCTTTTAATACACAATAAATCATCCTGCCGCATGTTGGCATAGGTCAGATTCCTTTCTTTAAAACATCGCTTCCTCGATCCTCCCTGTTCTGAGCTAAAATTAGATCCTTTACATCTGAGGTTGGGGTTTTTTTTTGTTTTGTTGGGTGGTTTTTTTTTTAACCTTCTTAGCAAAATGGGTGGAAATCCTGCCAGCCGGAGCCGAAACAGCCGAGCACCAGGGATTGCCTCATCTCCATCAGCTCCCCGTGGCATTGCTGCCGAAAAGTCCCCCCTGGGCTGATGCAGCCCAACCCCACAGGCCACCCTCGCTTCCCTCCAGCCCAGGGCAAACCGGGAGGCTGGAAAAAGCCAATTATTTAAGGAGGGAAGGGACAGAGCGAGACAGGCACGGTGATATTTCTGCACTGGAAAGACCAACGTTGCGAGGGTGAGCGCGGATGGGCTTTCCCGCACACGTCCGTCCCATCCATCCTCCCCAGCCCCATCCCACGCTCGCCCCCGCCACCCTGCAGCCTCTCGTGGGACGGGGACGAGGTGCCGCAGCGATGTGCCGCTCGCCAGCTCCCCGTGGCGTGCCAGCCGGCTGCTCCCTGGCCGGAGAAACTGCCGGAGAGGCCGGGAGGCGGGGGGAACGGAGCCGGTGGGTTCCTCATCCGTGCCCCAGGCCAAACCACGGCTCCCCGGCATGCAGGGGATGGCGGGTGCAGGCAGGAGCTCGGCGGGTGGAAGGGGACCTTGCACCAGGCAGGGGCACGGAGACCAGCAAGCGAACGCCAGCAGGTTTTGTGGGATGAGCCGTAATGGGCTGTGGCTTCCCAAAACCTGGCTGCACCGTGCCACGCCTGGTATCAGCCCGTCCTCCCCGTGGTGAGGAAAGCCACCGTGCCGGCAAAGCCACCATGCCAACCAGTGGAGCAGCCGAAACGACCCCACTCCTCCCCAAACCCTGACCCACGCCCCGATCCCGGATTAACTGCCGGGCTCCCAGCGGCTTCCCCTTCCCCACGGGCCTGGGTGCCCCCATCCCGCCTCGGGGAGCTGGGCCACGCATGGGAACGGTGCTGGGGTTTGCGGTTCCCGACCCAGAGCCGTGATTGACACATTGCTCAACCCACCATGCCTTTCCGGTTCCCCTTTCTGCCAGCCCGGTGGCTTGCTCCGTGTTGTAAGCTCGCCGTGCGGTTTGCTACCCGTCTGGCCGTGCCCCGAGCCCCGCCAGCCCCAGCTGCTGCCCCTTCTCCAGCCCTGAGCCGTTTCTCTGCACCGATTTTATGCAGCCTCCTTCCTTCTCTCTCTCTCTCCCCCTCTTCCACTGTTACTCAATGCCTTAGCGGGGAAAAGGCTCGAGCTGGTGTTTTGCTGAGGCTCCCTGCCCACCGTGGCCCCAAAGGACGGGGGGGTCCCGGCAGTCCCCTTCGCCTTCTGCAGCATCCCAGGATTTGGGAGCTGGCAGCGGGTCCGACGCCGGGATGAAGCGCAAGTTGCCTGCGGCC
>NW_008795126.1:1155503-1162428 GCF_000699145.1 Aptenodytes forsteri | reverse complement strand
CCCCCCCCCTCCAAAAGCCAGCGCTGAGCCTCTTTGGGTGCAATTCAGCGTTGCGTGGTGTAAACTGCTGCAAATCGGTGCGAACCCACCACTGCTTCCCCCTTCTCCTCCTGACGCCGGGAGAAGAGCATGTGTCCCCTCTGCACCTCCCCAGCCCCTGCTCCCTCGGGGCGGTCCCCCAAGTCCCCCACCCGGGCACTCACCTCCAGCACCGGCTTGGCACCGCTGTGGACGGAGAGGATGTGCGTCACCCCATTCCTCAGCAGGTTTTCCCGGTCCTCGGAGTCTGGAAGCAGGAGCGGCACGTGAGTCGCCTGCCCTCCCGAGAGATCTGCTGGATCAAGCACCCACCAGCAACCCTTATCCATCACCCCCGGCCCCTCAATCCCCGTGCCAGCCCCTTCCCACTGCCTCTCACCCCGCACGATGCGGGAAAGGGGACCGGGCATCGCAATGCACCTCCTCCAAAGCAAAATCCCCCTCGGATGCACTGGGTATTCAGCAGGCTCCTAAAAACACCCCCAGAATCGGAAATTATACTCCTAATTTGGAAAAGGCTGTCATGTCTTCGCTGCTGGGTGAAACCCAAGCTTCGCCCTGCTCCCCATGGGGCCAGAGGCCCCAGCGAGAAAGCCAGGCGTTGGCCTGCTGTAAATATTGTCTCAGCAAACATGGGGAGGTTTCCAGCCATGCCAGGGGTTCCCCGGTGCTCCGGCATGGCTGGTGACCGCAGCTCCCCATGGCTGTCCCTTTCCTGGGCTAGAGCTGCACGGGGCCGCTTGCGATTGGGATGAGGCTTTTTTGGGGCTTTGGATCTCTAGAAGATGCCGAGGTCCCCAGCCAGGAGCAGGCACAGGGAGCCCCCCCGAGGAGAGGGGCTCCTCCAGCCCCGCCAGCTGCCCGGGGATCCCACAGCAAGGCGGAGGTGGAGCAGGGAAAGGCACTCACCGCGGATGTTCCCGAGGTAGAGGCCTTTGACAACCTGGGAGGTGACAAAAAGGAGAGAGATTTCGGACGGCGCCCGGCACAACGTGCGTCCGACGTGGCGGGAGCAACAAGCTGCACGCCTGGTATCAGCGGGACCAGGGCATCTGGCAGCAAACTCCCCAGGCAGTGATAAACCAAGCACCTAATCAGTGAAGCACCTTCGTTAACGAACATCAAAGGCTGAGCCCACTCAAACCACCAGCCCAAACCCCTCCAGGAGCGCAGAGCTCAGGAAAACTCAGCACATAAATGGAGGGGGCTTGTGTTTGGTCCTATTGCTATCAGAAAGGCCGTGCTGGGGGCTGGATTCCCCAAACAGCTCAGCCCACCCCAGCATCCTCCTTCAAGGTCGGGCTTCAGCGGGGATCCCCCCATCGCCCTGGCTGGCTCCCCGCTGCAGCTCGGTTTTGTTTTGCTACTCTATAGCAACCACCTCCTGCAAATATTTTCAAAGGTCGCCTCCGCCAGCTGGGGATAGATGGGCAAAGGCACGGGCTATTTATAATACTTTTCTGGCCAGGATGTTGCAGTAAGTGCTGTCGAGTATGCAAATTTGGTCTCCAGCTCGCTGCTGCAGGGTTACGAAGGAGAAAAAGGGGCAGCTCAGAGCATTTACAGGGTGTAAGAGCCCACCAGAGCAGTTTCCAGGGGCACGGGAAGGAAGGGCTGGTTCCCAGTTGGACTTGTTTGCACCCATCTGGCAGAAGACGCCTGGTTTGAGAGGCTGTAGGAAGGGTTTTCCACAGCTCTGGGTCACATCCAGCCCACCTCTACCATTCAGCTGAACCCCAGCCCGCTTCTGGGGTGCAAACACCTGGATTCGGCAAACGTCTGAGCCCAGCACAGCAAAGCCGTTATCGCTAGAAGGGGGATGCCAAACCCTGCGTCTCATCAAGTCAAAGCCAGATCCCGCAACACAAATGTGCCCGCACCAACCCAGCCCCTGGCAAAGGCAGCCCGGGCTCCCCAAGAGGGTTTGGGGGCACAGGGGAGGCTGTAAAAGCCACTTTGCAGGTCGGGCTGCGTCTGCAGGGGGTGAAACCCCGGTGTTAAATCACACCGGAGCCGTGCAGAGAGAGTTTGCCCCGATCCGGTCTCTCCGTTGTTGTCCCAGAGTCTAATTTTAAACTGGGTAACGCACACACCAAGTGGTTATTTAAGGATACAGACAGAAATCCATCCCCTCTGCCAGCCCTGGAGTTCAGCTGAGCAACAAGCAGCAGTAAAACCCCCGCTTCCCCCTTCACAGCGCACGGCTGCCAGGCACAGATACGTCCCGGGGGTGGCAAGGGGAGGAAATTTCCCCACAGGGACCCCCGTCAGCCCTGAGGATTTTCATGCCGTGGCCTTACCGCCCAAGGGACGAGCAGCTAAAGCCAGCTGCCACTTTTCTAACACCCGCAGACGCTTAGTTCATCACCTCGGATATAAACCCGGGGATCACCGTCTGCTTTCTTAATTCCCCTGCTTAAGCGCTTGAAGTTTCGAAGGGGAATGAGAAAGGGAAGATGCAAACGGTTGTATTTAAGGGCATCGCGGCGGTCTGGGAACAAGCGTCCCCCCGGGCTGCAGGAGGAAGGTCCTGCCCGAGGACGACATGCTGCCCACCATCCCGCTGGCCCCCCGGTACCTTGCTCATTCCACTCCCCATGTTTTTTTCTCTCCCCAGGCTCAGGATTCAGGGGGCTTCTTGTTCTCCAAGGCTATCTGCAAATAAGCACCCGAAAATCCCAGGTGGAGAGATCTGCCCCCCTCCAACAGTGCATCCCACTGCTGCGAGGAGGAGGAAGGGGAACACGCGTCGGGGGGGGAGCGTGCAGAGCCCCAGCACATTCAGCTCACTTACCGGCGGCAGGCTGCTCCGGCAGGCGGAGGGGACTGAGGAGAGTGGCCGGTGCCAGGCAGGGGAGGATGAAATAAGGATCCGGGGCCGTGGCGTGGCTCAGGTTTCTCTCCTGGGCTCCCTGGGGCTTTCGCAGCCTTTTGGGGAGGGTGAAGAGGAGGAGGCCTGGGAGGAACGACTCCCTCGTCCCAGCGATGCTTAGAATCATAGAATCATTGAGGTTGGAAAAGACCTCTAAGATCATCGAGTCCAACCGTCGACCCAACACCACCACCCACTAAACCATGTCCCTAAGTGCCTCATCTACTCGTCTTTTAAATACCCCCAGGGATGGGGACTCAACCGCTTCCCTGGGCAGCCTGTTCCAATGTTTAATCACTCTTTCAGTAAAGAAATTTTTCCTCACATCCAATCTAAACCTCCCCTGGCACAATTTGAGGCCATTTCCTCTCGTCCTATCGCTTGTTACTTGGGAGAAGAGACCGACCCCACCTCGCTACAACCTCCTTTCAGGTGGTTGTAGAGAGCGATGAGGTCTCCCCTCAGCCTCCTTTTCTCCAGGCTAAACAGGCCCAGTTCCCTCAGCCGCTCCTCATCAGACTTGGTTTCCAGACCCCTCACCAGCCTCGTTGCCCTTCTCTGGACACGCTCCAGCACCTCGACGTCCTTCTTGTAGTGAGGGGCCCAAAACTGAACACAGTATTCGAGGTGCGGCCTCACCAGGGCCGAGTACAGGGGCACGATCACTTCCCTACTCCTGCTGGCCACGCTATTTCTGATACAGGCCAGGATGCCGTTGGCCTTCTTGGCCGCCTGGGCACGCTGCCGGCTCACGCTCAGTCCGCACGGGATACGGGAGCGAGGCCTGCAGCCCGCCCGCGCTGTTGAGAACGCGTTCCCTTCGCAAGGACAGACAGAGGGAGCAGCGCTGATCCCCGCCACACGGTTCGACTCGCGCGGCTGCCCTTCGGAGCGCCGACACGCCATTTTTGGAGCGGTTACGGGACGCCGAGCCTCCGCAGGAGCTGGGATCCGCTTACCTCACGTGTAGCTGAGACCTCCGCGCAGCGGGCCCCAGCAACGTTCCCTCTAACTGATTAACGCTGTCAAGACGCCAACCACGACGAGACTATCCGGGAAAGCTTTGCCCCGCAACCTGCGCTACAGGTTACCATCACCACAAACGCGTTTGAAGACCAATAAAAGGAAACTTTCAAGTTAACCAGACGTTTATTAGCATCTATGTAGGTGGAGAGGTTGTTCCAGTACATAAGCAACGAGGTCACACGCAGGTGATGGAATCATTTCATGTTCAAGCAGAGCGGGTTCCACTGAGTTGCTTCATTTCTTCCACTCGTTCTTCTCAAAATCCCACTGGGAAGAGATGCCCTCCACGGGATTAATCCGCATGTCCAACATCCTCTTCGTCTGCATCGACAGCCACTCGTCAGAGAAGGTGTGCGGAACAGGGCCGTACACTGCAATTCAAAAGCGGGCGGAGTTACGTCGTGATACAAAACGGGCACGTTGGGAACCGGGGTACAAGTTTCACTAACGAAAAGCTCCCCCCCGCCCCCCGCCGAAGCCATCGGTGCCGATCACTCGCACGCCGTCGCCTGTTCTGTTCAAACCTATGTTCCCCACAACCCATTTCCGAAGCGTTTGAGCTCGGAGCAGGTTCCCGCACCGATTCTCCAGCCGTTCCGTTCGTCAGCAAAGGCTTGAGCCAAGCCAACAGCCTTCTCCTACTTTCACCGCGAGCAGATGAAGCCTCAAGACGGAGAGCCGCTCATTTAACCGCGCGCTCTGCCTCACGGCAGCTGGAGGGCTCCCTCGGGGTAGGATCGTTAGCTGGGAAGGAAGCCAAACGCGGCAGAAACCCAAATGTTTACCACCAAGGCGGCAATAAGCTTTTGCGACAGCAGGTTTTTCACAGGGAGGGGAAGCTCCGGGATCCTCAGCGTGTCACCGCTCTTTCCCCTCCTCCCGCCAAAGCTCTCTCCACCACCTTCGCCTTCCCCCAAGTCAGCTTCCTGACCATTTACGCTACGTACCCGCCGGTCGCCACCAAGCTGCAACCCCAGAACCAAGTTTTCCGAGACTAACAAGCAGCAACCGCCAGGTCACCGGCACGGCTGTCCCACACACCGTTCTGACCCCCCGGAGCAGCTCACGGAGAACTCTCTTTAATTTCCCATCAGGTATCAGCAGATCTTGCTCTTCGCTGAAGGGTTAACGCTGTACGGCATTTACTTACTGTAATGTTTCTGCCAAATGAGGATGAGACCAGTTATGCCAAGAAAGAACAGCACTCCACCGAGGACGGTCTTCCATTCGTTTGAGCCTCTGTTCATTTCCGCGTAGCTCTCGTTAAATTTGATACGATACACTGAAAAATTTGATACGATACGCCGAAAAATTTGATACCATATGCCGAAAAAAAAAAGTTAAAAGCATCAGAGCCTTTCTTCTGCTTTTCCCGCGACTTGCAGGCAACCCGCCGCCCTCCGGAGGGAGGTGAAGGGAAAGGATGTTCAAAGCGCTTTTGAATCAGCGGGCCTCTCCCGCGCCAAGACCAAGGCACCTGTGCCAAAGTAAACGAGCTGCGTTTCACACACCCCCCCAGGTCAGCGTCAGCCTCCGCTGTACAGATTATCGCAAACTTGCGCGGAAGTTGCATTATAGGCCTGACAGAAGGAGAAACGGAGCTCTCCTGCCTTCCCTTCAGCTCCCAGCACCGTTACTGACCGCGGAGCTTCCCAGCACGAACCGTTTCAACGGGAACGCCCGTGTCTCAAAAGGCTTCTCTCAGCTTTGCCACTGAGGCCCACGAGACTTTGAAGTTCAAAACAGCGTTAGATTTGGAGAGCGCTTGTGAGCGTTTCGGCAGTTCCCGGAAGAGTTTTAAACCGTCTCGCTTCGACACGGGCGGACACGGCACCGTTCGCAGATCAGGTTCTCACTTGCGTAGCGCGACGGCAGTTAGAAAAGATGATGCAGTTTTATTTGCAAGTCAAAACACCCGCGCGGCACTTTAATTAGCTGAAATTTGGTTAAGGCTAGGGTCAGCGGTCATTAACATTCAAATAACACAGGGTTCGTTTTACTCGGCTGGATTAACGAGCGCGTATTGTTGTAATGAAGAGATTTATTTTTTTTTCCCTGGCTCGTTGAAAGCAGATGGGAACCAAGAAACAAATATAATCATCGTTTGTTTTCTGGAAGAGGAAGAAACCGCTGAACTTGACCTCAGGTACGTAACAGACACCACGGCAGGCCCTCCTCACTTTTTGAGACAGCACCAAGAGTCCCAGGAACACAAACCACTGATCTCCACTGGCATATACGCACAAGGAGCTGCACCGGCGTTAACAAAGCTCCTCCACGGCTCACGGCTCCGCTCGCAGAGCCGTCGGGAAGAGCAGGGTCTAACGGCTGCCTCCACAGGCACCGCCTGCGGCTGCCTTTCTAGGAACAGTTGTCAATAACGAACGTGCGACGGGTCAGATCGCATCGTATCTAGCCGTAAGGTCACTTAAAGCCCCCGCTACCTACGTTCAACTTTCTCATCGACGGACAGAGCAGTCCAAGACGCCTTTTCCTTCTCCTTCAGCGCCTTCTGCTGAGCCGAGAGATCCCTTACAAAGGCCACTTCAGGCAGGGGAACGTCACGACGGTCGACGTAGGCTGGGAGGCTGAAATCCTCTGCTTTGACGACGCCAGCTGCACCTGGGAACAGAGGAGACGCCCATTCAAGCTTCCGACTCCTGCGCAAAGATCTCTTACGGGTTACAATACAAAAAAAACCCCAGCAGCTCAGTCGAAAAGGTGATGACGGTTAAGGAATCCAGGAGGGAAAAGACCTCCAGATGAAGCCTTCATCAGGGAGGAAGAGGGAAAAGAGAGAGTACTTAAAGTGGGTGCTACTTTACGAGCGCAAGAATAAAGCAGAAGGGGGATCTACGTAAAAGGTAATATCCAGCGTTACTTTATTAACGCCTCAGCCGCCCGTTTCCAGCTGACACGCCGACCGCCTCCCCTGCCAAACACCCAGAAGCCCTCCGCGCTTCTCCCCTCCTAGCCTCTGCCCGGCCC
>NW_008795126.1:1154786-1155310 GCF_000699145.1 Aptenodytes forsteri | reverse complement strand
GCTCCTTCCTTACCCAAACCCCAGCGGCAGCTTTGTTTTACCGTCCTTGCCACCTACCATGTCCGTGCGCCCTCACGCAGATGGAGGTGGAAATGGCTCTCTTCCCCACGAGGCTGAACGCCCTCGAAGCCAACATCCTGCCGGGACAAAACAACAGCAGGTAGGTCGGTGTCAGGCGAAGACATCGAACGTACAAAGGTGAAATAACACCATCTTCTCTTTGCCTATAAAAGAGAAAATCTGGCCTAGAGGTTTCCTGCCCCTTCCCCGAAGGGCGGCACATCACACCGAACCGCTCCGGGCTTTTCGGGGACATTCCCCCCCACTAGACCTACTCGGATGAGCCTTCCTCTCCCCCCTTTTTTCCCCCCCACCGCCCCCCGCATCTGAACCCGGAGGCGCTCCCTCGTCCGAGCCCGCCCTCCGGGATGCTTTCACTCGGTAACAAATCGTTACCGGGGCGCAAGCCAGGAGCCCCAAGCGAGCCGAGCCTAAACACCCCTCGCAGCCGCTGCGGGAACGGC
>NW_008795126.1:1150811-1153668 GCF_000699145.1 Aptenodytes forsteri | reverse complement strand
GGTGGCCCTCACCCTGGTAAGGCCCGAGGCCTTTCCCTAGGCCTGGGAACGATGGGCTGGCGGGGAGGGGGGTGTCGTGTCCAGGTCCTGGCTGAGCTCGGGGGGGCGAGGAAGGGCTGGTGCTGAGGGGACGTGGGGCGCTGGGGGGGCTCTGCCTGCCCTGCGCTAGCGGCAGCCAAGTCTGTGGGGCGAGCAGGGTGTTTCTAGCGTGGAAAAACCCCCGAGGCCCGTCCGCTGTACAGCTTTCCGCTGGGGAAGCAGCAGCAGCAAACTACAGAGCCCCGTAGTTCTGTCTAATTTCTTTTTGAGTGCAGAGAAGCTGCTATTTATGTTGGTGTCGTTATCCCCGAATAACTCCCAGAGGGAACGTCCCTATTCTCCAGCAGAAGGAGCTTTTCCCAGCTTACCTTTAAGGCACTTCAAAGCAGTGCCAGCTAATTGGAAAAGGGCATGCTTGTCTCCAAGTAAGAGCGTATAGAGGCGTGTAGGTATGTATTTCTTAATTCATTTTGGTGTACTTTCCCCGTTTATGGAAACCAGTAGCCTAAACGGGGGGAGGGGGGGGGAATGAAGTCTCTTCATCCCGCAGGTCTGGCTTGGGTTTGAAATCTCACTTGCTGTTTTGCGAGCTCGCTGTCGGTTAGCGAACCGTGGGGTGGCCGGGGGCAGCCCAGCACTCCCCGTCACGATATCCCGTACCTCGCCCGCCGCTGTGGAAGAGCAGTAAGTCATCGTGGGATAACCCCTGTGTCCCAACCCGCTGTCACGTAGGCAGGATGAGAACGGCGTCGGGGCCGGCGCTTTCCAGGCTCAAGCCCCGGGTCGTGAAAAGCGGGAGCCATCCTGCATTGGGCCGCGGCTCCTTTCTGCCTGGCGCTTGGGGAGGGTCCCTTCGTCAAAACCCGAAGGCGGAGGGAGCGAAACGTGCTTGGATCTTTATTGTAACAGGGGGTCGGGGTGGGCTGGTGCAAAGCTGGAGGCAAAGAAGCGCTTTGGCACCTTCACAGTAGACGTAGCCGCCACTAAAGTGAGATCTGGGTGTGATTTGAGCTCTGGACTTTTCCGTCCATTTAAAGGCTCGTCACGATTAACAGGAGAAAATCCGTCCCTTTTGGACACCCGTAAAAAACAACTCGTTTCTGATTCTTGTAGACTTCTTGCCCTAAGTGTTTCCCTCGCTTTAATAGGTTGCTTCATCCAAAAAAAAAAAAAAAAAAAAATTTATTTGTAAATAAATTCCAGTTTTCTCCCGTTGAGGTGACGCCGTGGGAACGCTGAGATCTCTCTGAAGCTGGGGTATGATTAAATGCAGCCGGCGGCGTAGGAACGGGGGCTGAGCCTGAGCCCGGGCCCTTTCGGTTTGCCATATTGCTGCGGAGCACGCAAAACTTGTCAGTCTTAAGTGTATTTACACCGGTGTAACAGCGTAGGAGTAACGCAGAAACGCGTGCTGCTAGTGTAAGCATTTTCTGCTTACGGTTTTCCTTGTGTTACTGCTTGGGGAAAAAGTAATAATACCGTTTATAATTGCTTTAACGCAGGCAGGGCTTGACTTTACCTTTTCGAACGACGGTAACTTGTTTTTCCTCTGGGAATGAGTAAGTGGAAGTTGCTAGTGAAGTATAGAATAACGTGTGTACTGTATTTAAAGTACGTGTAGGGTTTGTCTCTAAATCAGGATCAGATGTCTTTCTACAGGGTCGGTGGCAGTGAATTTTCACGAACTTGGGAGTAGTTTTCTGGTGTAGATCTTGCTGCAGGATCACACTATTAGGAAAGAAATCCCGTTTCTTGCAACATCTGAAACATCTTACCACATCTACAGTAAGGAAATCATTATGGAACCAAAGAAATGGCAATGTCTTACGTATTTGCTCTTGGGTTTTGATACAAAAAGTTGAAGATCGGAAACCCCTGGCGTTTCCCACGTTAATTAGGACTTGCCGAGACGCGTTGTGGTTTGCAGTCACATTTGATGACTCCTGTGATACTTGGCAGCTTTAAAACACAGCGTTTGACAAGAGGCCAAGGCCTTTTGCTCTCGGTGGTGGGGTTTTTTTTGTTGTTGTTTAAACAGAGGCAAAGGTGTCAATAAATACTGGCGCAGCAGCTATGAAAATCGGATTTTATTGTTGTAACGTTTAAAAGGAGGGCGCTCTCAGCTGTTCTGTAGAATATAACACATGGTTACCAAATAAATCGGCAAGATTACGTGGCTGGAACTCGATGTTTGTAGCGAAGCGCCTCTGTCTCTAAAGGGTTTTGAAGCTTTGGCAGGTTTTGACGGGACCTTCCAGTTCAATTACTGCTGATTCTTGGTCAAGCCTGTGGCCTGGTCACAGGCGTGAGGGTTTTCTAGAACCAGCCCCGCAGAGTTTCGCCTCCTCTTCTCTGACCTGAGTTATCCCAGAACATCAAATGGGAGCAATAGCCTCCAGATTTAGTCTGAAAACAGAGGGTACGCTTTCAGACGGGCTTGTCCATGTGGTAACTTCTAAAAATCGCGAGCGGTGCTTCGGCAGCAGCCTAGGCACAAGGAATCCCCAAAATTAGATTTTTATTAAACACGCCGCAGCGCTTGAAGGTTTGTAGCTCCGGCGGAGAGAGCAGAAGCGCGTGCATTTAATTTGCACTTTGGCTTGTTGGTTTGAAATCCCTTTCAAAAACGGAGTCGTTAAAGAAAAAGCGAATTAAGTTTCGCATTGGGGGGGGGTGTGTGTGTGTGTGCGCCTTTGAATTTCTCGGCTAATTGATGTGGTTTTGCAACCTCATCTTCTCAAAAACACGAGCAGCACTTCCCCCTCCGTTCGCGTGGCTGGCTCCCCACCGCCCGGAGGAGCGGTCAGCGGCGGTGGGT
>NW_008795126.1:1137808-1150696 GCF_000699145.1 Aptenodytes forsteri | reverse complement strand
AGGGACTAACTGACGCGGAGGCTCCCTGTGGGGACAGTGCGGCGGTTAGAGAGCGTTTGGAAATCGCAGGTGGAAACAGCTTTAATTCCAAACAGATATATATATTTTTTTTTTCCTTTTTTTTTTTTTTACGGAAGCAGTTTTTAATTACCACTTAGGGAACGGAGAACTTAAAAATCACCCTCTTTTTTTATTATTATTTTTTTAAAGACCATTTTCGGTAGACGACAAAAATTGACATAGAACTAAGGGTTTTAATCTTTCAATTGATGGACGCTTTAAAATTATTGTTAATTTTAGTGTCTGGACTTCTAGGCTTTAATGCCAAGCTTTCAAGCCACTAACAATTAAAACCCTAGTCCTAAGCCCTCAAAATGGGTTTGTAATTGAAACAGCAGTTGGCCCTCAGCTATAGCAGGGCCGCGCAGCTTCTTTTTTTTTGTTGTTGTTGAAGAATCGCCTAAATCCATGTCATCCCTTGTAGAGGAGGGATTATTCACATGGCTTTTTTTTGTTTGTTTGTTTATGCAGTCTAATACTATAATTATTGCTAAAAATGAGATTGATTTGACTTACAGGATGCGACAGGTCAGCATCAGGTATATTTTTGGACTCCATTTTAATATAGCTGTTGAGGTTTTTTTGATGCATGCTCTCTAGGGGCTGCAAAGGAAATTTCCAGCTGCTTTCTCCACTTCTGTCTCTCAGGGCTCTGTATTATGCTGACTCCATATCCTCAGTTATAAGGAGAAAAGTCGTGTAAATATATATATATATATTTTCAAAGCAAGACCGACTCGGGGGAGGAATTCAGATCCAGCGTAAAGCAGAAGGAACAGCAGTGTGCGCATGCTGAAACTGCACTTACAAATAACCCAAGCTACCTAAACTTTTGTACTTGTGTAACTCAAAAGTTGTGTAAATTGTATGCAAATAAATGCATATGTTTAAGTATTTACAGGCAGGTGTTAAAGGAGGAGGAGCCGCCTGGTCTGACCGTGTCTATAGCAGAGACGAGAGAATCGATGCCACTAGTTCTGTCATCAAGCCTTTGTCTCGTGGCTGAGCTGGAGAGTATTTTTAGAAAAGTGTTCGGTTTTGATTGAAAGATTTTAAAGAGCGGAGAATCCACCGGCGTTGTTTGGTAACAGTGGTTAGTTACCCTCGCAGGTGAACTCTCAAAGAAAAACAACTTTATCGCAAAAGCCTTTTTGTAACGGAGCGGGTTGAAAAAATGGTGAACGGGACAAACTTCTTCTGCCTCACATTTACCTTTCACATCAAGCTTTATTTGCTAATTGAGGTAAAAAATGCTTCCGCTTTAGCCTAGAAATGTTACATTGGCAATAAAATCAACAGGCTGTTTTTGAAATGACAGTACGGTCACGCAGCCGCGCGGTGGACGTTTTCTAACGTCATCATCTCTCTCAGATGAACGCGAACAGAAAATAGCCACAAATGGCAGTAGGTAAGAGCTAGACTCCTCTCCCAGGCAGCGTTGCTGAAGCTCTTTACAAGCCCTGTCATTTGAATTTAGGCCGGGCTTCGACTGAGATAACTTTGCTCTTTTGCTCCGTTTGGTTAACGTCTTCCACCATTCTCCAAACGTTCAATTTGGTTTCTCTGTTCTAGTTAAATCAGCCAAACCCCGTGTGTGAGTGGGCACATAAATACATATAAATGTGAATATATTTGCCAATTGCTTCTTTAAAGATATTGTAATGCTTCAACTGCCGTTTTATTTGCAGGACAGACACGAGATTTCCTTAGTTCTGTAGGGTTTTTTTTCTTTTTCTTTCCCTGGGCTTAATTGTTCCAATTACTTTTTCAGATTGACTCTTGGTGCAAAGAGAATAGCTACGTGATAGCTGGATATTACCAGGCAAATGAACGCGTGAAAGATGCCAGGTGTGTTGGTGCCATATTTCCTTCTGTTTGCTCTTTTATGTTGTACTTTGTACCCTGCCAACAAAAATCAGCGACGTAAATCGTGCGCGTTGATTAACTTTGACAACTGTCATCTGGTTTCACATTGTCTTCGCGGTGCTGGTGGCTATGGCCTTCGTTCAGGTGCAGAAACCCCAGTCCTTCCAGAGTCACCCCTCTTTAGTGGGTACTATAAAAGGCCGGTATTTGAACGACTGCCAACCAGTTTAACTACAGTTGTCAGGGAAATAGCCAAAATTTGCAGGCGCGTTCGCTTGTGCGGTACACATCTTGTGAACTCGAATGACTCCGAGTGTCTTTTGGAAAGTCTTTCAGAAGTGACCTAATTCCTACTAAACTACTTAATTGTCTCCCGAGTTTTATTGAAGCATTTTCTTACGTGGTAAAGGGACGCTCTTGAAATGGAAGATGATGTCAGTCAAGCAGAGATAGCTTTTTTTTTTTCACTTATTTTCCCCAGGATTAGTCATTTTTTTTCCCTGCTGGCTAACTCGTATTACTCAATAAGCAATAAGGGGGCCTTCCTGTGGAGCCACAATGCAGTTTTAGATATGCGTATCAAATATTTTCCCCGTATCTATTAGACAAATCCAGTTTCAGAACCAATGAGAGTTCATCATACTTGCATTTAAAATAAATATGAGCAGCTTGTTTAAAGTATTATGCTATGTCCCAGTTATTTTGTTAATGAATATCCTTCGGTCTCAAGTATGTTTTTTAAGTAATACTTGTGACTGCTCAGGTATCTAACAGGGGTAAGGGCAGTATTTGTCCTTTCCTCACAAGGGAAATAAATCTGCTGGAGACGTTTTTAAGGAGAAGATACAGTTTGTCTGTTCTGTTTGAGGTTTGAAAGAGTATCACAGGCTTGGGGGTTTTTTTTTAAACCCCGATTTCATTTCTGAAGATAACTGGTGCCAGGTAGAGATTGTCATCTTTGAAACACGAGAAAGGTTTTCCTTTAAAAGGTTATCTGATTTTGGTAGAGAAGCTGGGCAGTGGGTGGGTTCAAATGTAGGCCGGGGGGCAAACTCGGCTTCTTTTTTAAATGCCTGCCAGGGCAAAGGTGGCTGCAGTCTTTGGTCTGGTGGAAGGGGGTAGGAGGCCGCAAAATGTTGATTCCACATAAAGCCTGCAGCGAGCGTTTTGCCGTTCAAAAACCCATTGCCTAAGCATAGCTAAGATCCAGATCACGTGCTGAAGAGAGGAGCTGGGGTTTTCTTGGCCTTCTGACTTCAATCAAGTGTAGCATCAGCTTGATATCTTGTTCCTGTTTGTAAGCACGCGGTGTAATTTTCACATCTCTTTAAGCCTATTTCCTGAAATGTCATGGTTCAAATAACACAGTTACTTTTACCTTCTGCTGCAGTCCAAACCAGGTTGCGGAAAAGGTGGCCTCC
The DNA here is from genome assembly GCF_000699145.1 of Aptenodytes forsteri. Classification (NCBI taxonomy): domain Eukaryota; kingdom Metazoa; phylum Chordata; class Aves; order Sphenisciformes; family Spheniscidae; genus Aptenodytes; species Aptenodytes forsteri. The sequence goes on along the minus strand of NW_008795126.1, from coordinate 1,147,349 downwards.
AGAATTGCAGAGGGCTTTAACGATACAGCGCTCATAATGGTAAATTACTTCATTTCCCCCCCCCGCCTCCTTTCTGTATTGCTAATGTTATGACCGTGGTGTTGGACCAGCCATTTAAATGCCGTTCTCTAGACCCTTTAATAGTGAGGGTAACTAATTTTCTCTTTCCCTCCAAATGCTCTGGGGAAGAGGTGCAATGACCTGTAGCCAGCGAAGTTCTTAGTAAGCCGGCAGAGAGACTGCGGTTGGCGCTCTGCCATCTCAAAGGAAGCGGAGGCCTTCTCTGCTTGCGAGGCTTGAGCGAAGGCAGTGTGTTCGTGACTTCAGACCCCCGTCCGTGACTTAAACTCTCGTCTCATATAAAGCAAACGACGCTTTGCCCCCTTGCCGCAGTGACAAAGGATGTCGGCAGTTTAAACCTGTAAGATTTGGCTCATTTGAAGGTAGAACGGTGGACGAGTTGGTGTAAGGTGCCCTGTTTGTAAAAACTGACCTTTTTTTGTTTTTTGGTTTTTTTAATTTCATCTCTTTACTTGGGATCTTGAGGAGGAGACTGAGGTGGTGTTTTTCTGTTGCACAACAGGTTGATAACACCAAGTTTACAATGGAGTGCATAGAGCCTGCCATTCATGTGTACGAGCTTCATGAGAACAAGTGGAGGTGCAAGGACCCGCACGTGTGAGTAAACTTCAGAGTTTATTTGTGTTTGGGTAGTAAGGAAAAACGGGTTGCCTGGTTAAGGGCAAAAGTTTGATTGTGGTGAGTGACACTGTAAGGGCGGCGGGTGTAGCTGACAGTGCTTTTAAAGCTGTTTTTTGCTGTAGTGAGAGGGAACAGCCGGCTTCTGCAGCCAGGCAGCGGTACAATCACCCTGACCACGTTGCAGAGAGTGTGGCTTAATTTCCGGAGCAGAGGAGGCGGTGGAGATTTTCTTTGTGATTACTTTTAACTCCTGGTTATTTTACGTCCTAGTGACTTTTGTGAAGATTGGACCGAAGCCCAGAGAATCGCTGCATCTCTCTTGGACAGCAAGTCCTACGAGACGCTTGTAGATTTTGATAATCACCTGGATGATATCCGGAACGACTGGACGAACCCAGAGATCAACAAAGCTGTCCTCCACCTGTGTTAGAGGGGTTTCTACTGACTAATTTACGGGCATTCCCGCTATGTACTGAAGAGAGGAAAAAAAGCTATTTTTGAATGTAAATAGAATAATATTCAGTACCTTGTGTGGAAACCCGACTGATTAAAAAGGAGTGGCGTGTCACATTGCAGAGAGTGATGTGTCCGTAAGCCGTTGCATCTTTTTTTGTGAGGTTCCTTGGAAGAACTGCGAACTGTCGGTTACAGCTGTCCTCGTGGACGCCTTCCCACTTGTAGTGAACGTCGCTGTTCCTTCGAAACCAGAACTGCTGCCGCTTGTCCCTACTGTTCGTATTACAAAGTTTTGACTAAGCTTTTCTAATCTTTAGAGAGATTACTTTTCAATGATTTATGGAAATACCTTTCAAAAAAATCAGTCTTGTCCTCAGATGAGAAATTTTAAGGTCAAATACATAAAATGTAACGTTAACGGTTTCTTTTGGCCTGGTTTGGAAATGTCATTCCGTCGGCACGGTAAAATGCGAACCGCTGAGGACGATGTGCCGTGCTCGTGTGTCACCTGTTTTGCAGTGGCTTAGCGTGACACGGCCGCAGAGGAAGCGTTAAAGCAGTGTTCCCAAATCCTGCAGTGATTCCTGCTCTCCGTGGGCATGCAGCCACAGTTACTGCTTGAAAATGTTAAACCCAAGGCAAAAACAAATATTCATGTAACGGTTTGTAAAAGGGACTGGAAGCGCACTGATGAGTTTGAATGACGGTTCTAAACCAGTTTGAGCCTACAAAAGAAGAGGAGGGTGAAATACCTTATTAATTTTATGCAGCCTTTTGGGGTTTTATGGACAGATCTCGTTTTCAACTGGTTCACCCGGTGTCCGCTTAAGTAGGTCTAAAACGTATCCCTCCAAGCTGAAGGCAAGCGATCCGAGTACATCGAATCAAGGAGCCAAGATACAGTCTAGTTCAGCTTCCGTCTGTCTTTCTAATTAATGTTTGTTTCAAAGAGTAAGTCTGCTGGAGAGTGAAGCTTTATATCAGACTAGTACAGTTCTTCGTAAGCCTTGTTGCCTTACTCCTCGTGGTTGTTAGTCAGACTGTAGTTACACGTAGCCTCATCCTGCAATGGTTTCTCTAGATTTCCTTCTCTTCCTACCCAAAAATGTTTTTACAAGGAAGATCCAAATGTCCACCAAATGATCGGCCTCTCTCCAAGTTCCTGCTTTTTCCTTAGTGCCCTTATTTTAAAACATGAGGGGTGGGAGTGTCGAAACCTCTTGGTCTACCTCTGCTTCTATTTAAATAAGCACAAGTTTTCCTCTTGGTCTTAGCGAGGGACGGGATAAGGCTAAAATCCCGTTCTGAAGTAGTGAATAGAACCGGGATGCCTCCAGTCGGGTCCTGCGGTGGGGTTCCCTGCAGTTCAGATTCCACAAAGCCACGAGGCAAGGTCTGAGGTTCAGCTCCCTGTCCGAGGAGGAGATGAAGATTTGAACGGTTGGGTTTGTCTCCCTGCTATGCAGGAGTAAGGTGTGCTGGGCATTACAAAAGGGATTGGCACTTAAGTCAATAGCCTTTCCTAAGCGTGAGTCAGATAAGCTCGCAGGAAAGGAAAATGTTTTCACTCGTTCAATGAAAAACATGTAGCTAGCTCACAAGCAGCGAGATAAACGCGTTCCAGTGGCTGTTTTGCTACACATCCACGGCTGTATGAAAAGAGATCCTGGAAACGGCAATGCTCCGGCAGCGTATGTCGGGAGTAGACTCTGCAAATCGCACGCGCTGCAGGAAGAGGACCGTTGTCTTACTGTGTAGAAACACCTCGTGAAACCTGACCTATTGTTCCAGAGGCAGATGTTATCTTAGCAAGACATGTTATGTTAGTTGCGAGAGATTGTCAGCCAACGCTGCCACATAAGCTGGTATGTCTCCTGAGCCACAGGAAATGTATTTTTTTTATTCTTTGCAACTAGAAGATGTCCTAATCGAGCTTTGATCATATATATGCTAATACAGTCTAATCTCTCCTTGCACGTACTCCCCCCTCACCCTCGTAAGACAAAGCAAAACGCGTATCATCGGTCTGTAACCTGATGGAGACACATTGCTGGAAGGGGAGCAGCTTTTAATGCTTTGTCTTTCCCCTTTTTTTTTTATCTTCTGTTTGCTTTTGAATGAGGTCCTTTGAGTGTTTTGCCATCAGTAGAAGCCCAGGCTGGCTTTAAGCAAAAAGGACAGGCACTGCGGTGCTCAGATCTTATCTCACCTGTCCTGTTTGCGTTGAAGGCTGGACAAAAGGCAGCAATTTCATAAAGGCAAGGCAGCAATTTCATAAAGGCAAGGCAGCAATTTCATAAAGGCAAGGCAGCCCGCAGCCAACGGTGGCTCTTGTGAAAGAATGAGGAAGCTGCCACGCTCAGCGAAGGCTGCCTTCCCCTTCCCTGCTGATGTACCAAACCTACCTGCAGGAGCAAATGCTGGTTTCCTGGCCGGTGGATCGGCTGGATTCATCGGAGGGATTCAAGGTAACGCCTTTTAAAACTTCTGGGGAAGAAATCTTGGGGCAGGTGTCTGCATCTCCGTTGCTGGAGTCCCCGTGATAGCTGGGAAGATGGCACTGGGCATGGGTGTCTTACTCTTTTTTTTTTGGATGGCACTGGGCATGGGTGTCTTACTCTTACTCTTTTTTTTTTGTTGTTTTGTTTTGTTAGCAATTAATTACATGCAGGTTTATTTATTCCTCCCCTCCGCCCCCCCGTATTCAAGATTTGGAGATTTGGCATTTGCCTGCCCAGACGTTTAACTCCCAGCTCTTTACCTCATCCATAGGACCTCGGGCACTTGGAAACGCAAAATTATTCCCGTGTGGGATTCTTTCTTCCACTCTCAACCCTAATGTTTCAAAACAGTAATAAACAGACCCCGCAAGCATCAAAATACCAGGACAAAGTGCTTGGGTTTCTGAGTGGGAGGACGCACGCTACTCTCTGCTGGATCCACGTGAGTGCTCGCCTTGAATCCTCCAGTCACAAGGGGGAGAACGAAGAGCCTTGAGCATGCGTTGCTTCAAGCGCCCATTCGGTCTGAAACTAGGGGTCAGAGTGACCTGAGACCCAGCCAGCCACGAGGCGCGTCCCCAGGTGTGCCACCAGCTGATGGCCCAGGGCGCTTCCAGCTGTGGTCAAAAACTCCACGTACAGATCCAGCTTGAGAAACCCAGAAGGGAGCAGAGTTCGGGGGGCCCGTAGGCGTTATTTTCACCGAGAAACGAGACCGCCTTAAAATTGCTCGGAGAATCGGTGGCTGGTTGGGGCTAGATGCGCGTCGGGAACGGTCCCCGCTCCTCCCGGCTTGTGCGGCGTCACGAGTGGGAAGAGCAGATGGGTGGCAAGAGCCAAGGGGTGTCTTTGGTCAGCTCCTCACGCGCACAAGTGAGATACGTGTTCCCGGGGAACGTGCTGGTGCCGTATTCTCTCTGAGCTCATTGCTCTGCGTGTATATGAGGGCTTTGGGGTTTTTTTTCTTCATTCAGCAGGTGAAGCAGTCCACCGCTGGAGTTTTGCCCCCCTTCCCTCCTCCCATCTGCCGGCTGAGCTGCTCATGGGATGTCCCCTAGCCTATGTCAGCGTGAAAACCAGCAAAGACCTACCGCGTAACCCGTTTCAGGTCATTAGAGCTGACACAGGCGCGGGAAGTGGAGGAGCAGTTCAGCTGGCAGGACGGAGGAGCCGGAACCTTTTCGCCCGGCACAGCCGGAGCCGGGGGCAGGCAGATGTGCAGAGCCCAGCCCCGCTCTGCGTGGCGCTGGGGAGATGCACCGTTGAGAGATGGCCCCCTGCCCCCAAGAATTTCTTATCTAGGCGGCAGAGGTGCAGGCCGAGGAGAGGTGACAGTGACAGATGCAGGAAGCAAACCCGGGTCTCTTTGCTCCCTGGCTGGAGGCCTAATCGCTGCACTCTGCTGCTCTTTGTAAAACATCTCGAGATGCTCGGGCGGAGGGCATTACCGATACGGAAAGAGCACGCGGATGCTAATGGAGGAGGCTGTTAGCGGGGTGGACTTGCGGTTGACTGCAGCTTGGAAAATGGCCTCAAGGGGAAATGCGCTCAGCGTGCATTTGTGAGCTGCGCTTCTAGTTTGTGTTTTTAATTCAGCTCCTGGAGCGGAGCTGGGTCACCCACCCTTGCCTGTAGGAGCTGTAGTGAGCTGGTCGGGATCGGGCAGACCAGGCTGGGCAAGCTGCTTCCTTCCCGTCCTGCCCGGGCTCCGTTAATCCCGACTCGAGTTAAACATCTCAACGCATCGTACTCCTGCGCTGCAAACTCCTCGTTTGCTTTACCCATCGCCCTGCAACCAGCCCTCCCGCAGCAGGCGGTGATTTCACTGTGCCGAAGTATCCGCTGAGGACTTTTATCGATTTGTTGGGGTTTGTTGTTTTTTTTTTCCACTGTCGCTTTTAGACCACATTTTCATCCAGCCTTCTGCATCCAAAAGTACACCCTAGCTGCGTATTTTCCTTTGGTTTTCAGCCGTCGCCCTGCGAAAGGCGGCAGACGCGGATTCGGAGAGGACAGAAGCAGGTTGCCGGCTGGGCTTTCCAATAACGGGAGCGCCGCAAAAGGTGAAAGCGGTCCGTGCTCCTGCGTGGCGAGCTTGGCGCTTTGCAATCTGCCGGAGCCGCGATGAGGCAGACAGGGAACGCTGCTCTTAAAAATACCCGGTAGGTGGGCTGGGGGGTAACGGGTAACTCCTTGAGTGCTTCCGGGCAGCGCCGCACCGGCTGCAGCGTGGCAGCACTTTAGCTGGATGCGGGCAGGAGCGGTGCCAGGGATGTCCCGGTCTGCGCAGCATCAGCCCGCGAGGGCCGTGAGAAACAACGCAGCCCTTCCTAGAAACGTGGTCCGGAGCTTAAAAGACGGACCTAATTGAAAAAATGTATCGAGGTTGTACCAGGGGATAAAAGGGAAAGCTGGGCCAAGATTAACCTGGAGCTCAGCGAGCCGAGAAGCGCGGCAGCTGCGGCCAGGTCCCTAAGCCAATTCCCAGCCACGGCCTCCCAGCCACCCGCTGAATCCATGCCCGGCAGGGAGGCGGTTTGCTCTGGATGCAGGTCTGGCAGGGGAGCCCAGCACGCTCTGGTTTTGTGCTTCAGGTACGTGCTCGCTTTCCGCTTTGCTTCCTACCCCCCGCCACAGCAGCTCCTGGCTTGCTCGTGAGGGCTGCTGCCGCGGCCCGGTGGGTTTTCTTCGGGGGTGTTTTCTGCCTGCACGGTTCCTGCCGGTTGTTCGGTCTGCTGGTCCTGCCAAGAGCCTGTGCTTGGGGAATGCTGGAGCTGCTCCAGTTTCCCCGGAGCCTGCATCTTCAGCTGCTTCCTCGTGACATCCTCCTCCCTTCCCACGCCTGGCATCCCCTCCGGGTACCGCTCGCCTGCCCTGGATGGCTGCGAGCCTCCCCCGGCGTGGGGCTCCGGGAGGGGGTTTCTTTTCCCCTCCCAGCACCTACTGCCTTGTTGCCACCTCCAGCTTCAGCAAGTCCCGTGCAATGGCCCTGCAGCCCCCTTCTAGGGCGATTTCTGAGCCAGCCCTTTCCCCTGCTTGGGCCAGAAGAGACCTGGGGGGAGCAGGCGGCCTCGTTGCTCCGTTAGCACAGAGCCAGGGTGACGTGTTGCCTGCGTTAGCAGAGCCTGGGACTCTGTGACCCAGCAAGCTGCTTCTCCTCCCTCCTTTCTAAAACAAGCCCAGCTGGTGTTTGCAGGAGCAGCTCCTTCCAAGGGAGCCAGCAGAGCAGCTCTGCGGTGGGCTCGCCGGGCTCTGCTCCGCCGGGCTCTCCAGCTGAAGCTTTTCTTGTGGCCGGTGTTTGCAAAACACATCCCTCTCCCTGCGGTTCCTCTGGCGTCTGGGAAGCCGTGAGCTCACCCGGCCCTTCCCCTTCCAGTGAAGTTATGAGGGTTGCCCCCTGTCCTCACCCCCTCGTCAGTGCTTCAGCCCCCTCCACCCTCCTCTGCACCCAGGCAGGATGGGGCCAGTGGGTCGGGGAGCGCTGAGCCCGGGGAGGGGAACAGCCCGGCTGCCGAAGGGCCATGGCCAGAACTGGAAAGCAGTCACGGGCCACATCAGAGGACCGCCCAGGGCGGTTGCCTGGGCTGGAGAGACAAGTCTTCGCTTGGAGAGCTCAGCCAGCTCCATACTGACCCACCGAGGAAGCTTTATGAGCCCACCCTCTCCTTCCCCCTGGCCTGCTGGCTGGCTCTTGGTGGTGTTTGGTGGCCAGTTGCCCTGATGTGATGCTCGGCACGTCACAGCCCCGGTCCCGCCATGGGCAGCGGGAGCTCCTGGGAGGGACCTGGAGCAGAGGCAGGCTGCGTGAGGGTCTCGCGGTGCCTGTGGAAAGGGGATGTCTGGCCCGTGAAGCTGCTCCCGTGCTCGGGACTCGGATCTGCCTAACGCTGGTCATCCGGGGTTTTCTCCATTAGCGAACAGGGCTCCGCACCGGAGGGTCTCCAGGCGGTACCCAGCCACCTCGAGGTGGCCAACCCCCACCCTATGAACTTGCCCAAGGGTGTCTTTGCTTCCCAGCCCGCGGGGAGGAGAGGAAGGGGTGTGCGATGCTGTGTTTGTGCCTATCGGCTGTCGCCACACCAGCTGGAGCAGTGCTGCAGCCCGCAGAGCTAACCACAGTTATTTTAGCAGGCCGATGTTTATGTTTACCTCCCTGCCGCAGCGAGCCATCGCTCTCGGTCGCTCACGGTTTTAGCAACAACCGCTGCTCCAGGCCAGGCTAATTCCAGCTCTCTTGGTTTTGGGGCCGTTTGTTCTCACCCAACAGCAGCGCACAGGTAGTTTTGGAGAGAGGCATCAAATGTGGAGGCGGGGGGGGAGGATTTCTGCAGCTTAGACTGGATTTGTGCTGCAGTGTCAGGGCTGCCGGCGAGGGGTCCCTGGCCCCAGGGGACGCTGCGTGCACTGAGGTTGAGATGGGATCCGGAAAGACAGGGCTTGCCGGGCTCTGGCTCAGAGCTTGTCCTCCAGCTCTTGGAGTCTGCAGCTGAACAGGCAAAAAAAACCCACATGAACCAGTTCATTTGTCTGTTTTTCTGGGGCAAAACTGAAGCCGCAGCTTGGAAACGTCTCTGCCCTGGCCCCTGCGTCCAGGGCCGGCGCCTGCAGCCGGGGTGACAGCCTTTCCCCTGTGCTGCCTGCCTGGCTCTGGAGTTCGAAACTTTGCAATAACTCACTTATTTGAGAAATTGGAGCCAGATGGGGGAGGAGATCAGCCCTTCCCATATTTGTGATTTTTCACCAAGCACGGCAGGAGCAGGCCAGCAGAAACTGGAGCAAAACCACCCGTTTCCCCTCCCCGCTCCTCTTTATGCCCATCCCAGCGGGCCTTGGTCTCGTGCGTGGGGCTCTGGTCTCGCCGGAGGCCTCCCAGGCTCCTGGGATCAGCTTGCTCCGATCTCCAGGCGAAGTTCAAAGCTTTCCCTTCGTTCCTGCCTGCAGCCGCGGGGCGTTTAATGTGCGGCCGGCAAACCCCGCACGCTGGCGCCCTGGATGTGAACCGCTGCTTCTCAGCTCTGTCTGAAAAGGAGGCGTCTCGGGGCCTCGCCTCCCAATTGTGGAGGTGGTGAACATGAAAAAGCCGCTGGCTCCTTTTAACGCAGGCAAAGGCGGCTGCTCCGGAGGCAGAGCCTTCGCCCGGCCGTCCTCGCAGCGGGGTGGTGCCCGACGTGAACCGTGAACCGCTGCTTCTCAGCTAAAAGGAGGCGCTGGCTCCTTTTAACGCAGGCAAAGGCGGCTGCTCCGGAGGCAGAGCCTTCGCCCGGCCGTCCTCGCAGCGGGGTGGTGCCCGACCCGGAGCTCTCATCCCGGGGGGTGGTGAGAAACCCCCTGCCTGGCGCTGTTCCCGCTGCCGGGCTGGTTTTCGGGCTGGCAGGTCAGACGGGAGGGGGAAGAGACCCTTTCTGGAAGCTGGAGAAGGTGAAGATGCTCCCGGAGGCTGGCAGCATCGCTGCTCTCTAGACGTTAGGACCTCAGGGATGCTGATGCCAGAGCTGGGTGTGGTACCTTCATACCAAACCAGTACTTGCCTTTCTAGGCGCTTGGTAGCCCCTCCGACTGCTCGTAGGGATGCTCCGTGGTCCGGTGGCTTCGGCTGCAGGCAAGGGGCACTCCTGCTCCTCTCTCTCTCAGCACCGGGCCGGATCGTGCAGCGGGGTGAGAGTGAAGCAGCATTTCCTCATCACCCAAGGGCTTTGCTGGGCTTGGATGGGGCTGGAGGGGGGGATGGATGGGAGGAGCCGGGACTCCACTAACCTGATTAACCAGGTTAGAAACCAACCTTGCAAAAATCCAAGCCCTCTCGCTGCAAACTCCTCCCGCCCTCCCAGGGCACGGCTGGTCCTGAGTGGGAACCCCCCCCCCCCCCCCCCCCGACGCCCCGC
>NW_008795126.1:1135821-1137128 GCF_000699145.1 Aptenodytes forsteri | reverse complement strand
TGGCTGGTGGTTCGGGGCCTCTCTCGTGGGTGGGGGGGGGGGGGGGGGGGGCTCCGCTCCCAGCCCTGGCACGGCTCCCTGGCCGCGGGGATGTCCCAGCTCGGGGTGCCTGTGGGGAGCTGATAAAAAAAATGCAGAATTAAAACCAGCAATGGCAAGTTCCCGCTTCCCCTTGCCGGCTGCCGCCGGCCCGCCTCAGGGCTGCTTGGAAAGGCGAAGTAAAGCCGTGGCGGAGGTCGGGCAGGGGGAGCGGAGGGTTCGCTTGCCTCTCTGCGGGCCCCGGAGCTTGGAAGAGCGGAAATGAGTCACTGACCCTCATCCCAACAAGCTTTTCCCAGCAGCTGCGGGCAGGAGGCATGCACGTTTCCCAGTAAAGGGATTTTTGCCCAGAATAATTTTCAACGTCTAAAAAAAAAAAAAAAAAAGCCGTGTCCCGCAATGGGAGTCATCCGCCCGAGAGCTCGCGGGGCATCAGGGATGCCCAAACGGAGCAGGACCCTGCCTTCCCCGGCAGCGCATCCCCGACTGCCACCGGCTGCTCCGGCTCAGCCCCGAGGGAGGCAGCCCCGGGTGCGATGCTGCAGCCGAGCGTCCCTCTGTCTCCCGCGGGTGGGCTCAGGGTTTTCGCTGAAAGCACCGGTTGCCTTCGTAAAGACCCCCCTAATTCCTCCCGCTCGCGACCTCCTCGCCTGCAAATGTTTGTGGCCCCGGGGGGGGGGGGGGGGGGGGCGTAGAACCCGGGATGCGACTTCCCCACCCGGCCGCGGGGCTCCTTCTCCGCCCTCCCGAAAAGTTCCTCCCGAAACTCGGCGGCCGAGATTGAGTCACTAAAACGCCGTGACATCACTAGCGGTTTTTCGCTACCAAGCAGCCGTGCTTCCTGTTATGCCCAGGGGCCCGGGCGCCTATAGGGAGAGAGATACGTACGCATGCATAGGTGCGCGCTTTTAGCGAGCGATCGAGCGCGCTCTCCTTCCTCCCAGCATCGCTTCCCGCAAACCCTCGCCTCTCTTTTTTGCAGCGCCGGCGGCGAGGACCGGCAGCGGGGCCGGAGAGCTGGGTCCCGCTAAGAGGATGAAAACATGGGGCTCAAGTTATCCTGCCTGAAAGGTAGGTTTGGGTGGGCGTTGGGGTTTCTCCCGCTCCACGAAGGCATCTGGGGGACGGCCGTACGCGGAGGAGCTGTAGGTGTTTTCTGCCGTGGGCAGGACCGGCGTGGTTTGGCACCCTGGTGGCATTTAAGCGAGTCCCGCGGGCGACCCCCCCCCCCCCCCCCCTCGCTCGTCCCCCCCCCCCCCACCTATACC
>NW_008795126.1:1134651-1135133 GCF_000699145.1 Aptenodytes forsteri | reverse complement strand
TGCTCTGCTCCCCCCCCCGGGGATATTCCAACCCGGGAGCTTTTTATCCTGCCGCTTTCCCCCAAACTCGAATTTTCTTAATGGAGTTAGGCTGGGGATGGCGGCAGTGATGTCTGCGGAGAGAGGGAAGGAGGAGCTTTTAATGCTCCCGGCCTCGCTGCGTTGGGCGAAGGCTGGATATCGCAGCTCCCATTAGCTCTGCATCCCTGAGCAGCTCGTATTAATCATCCTCGGGGTCGTTAGGGACGGGAGCTAACGAGCATCCCTCTCTTAAGACGCAGGGCCGCTTCTTCCCTGGCTTTTCCCAAGCGCAAACCCTACGGGAGACGCTGGCTGCGCGGCTTTGGGCTTTGGACGCGTCGCCCAAAAACGAGCTCCGCGCCCACGTGCCCCCTCCCCGCCTCGGGGACGCTGCTGCGGGTGGGGCTGGTGGCGTGGGGATCTGGGGGTCCCACAGACACACCACACACACACACACACAC
>NW_008795126.1:1133953-1134253 GCF_000699145.1 Aptenodytes forsteri | reverse complement strand
ATATCCCCCCGCGCCTCCGGACCGCTCTGACGAGCTCGGAGTCTGCAATAAAATAAAAGACACCCCCGCCCCCCCACCAACCCCCCGCCTTTTCCACCTCCCTTACCTAAGGCAGGGCTTTATCCTTAATTAAAAAGAGATTAAAAATATCAATGTCTGTCCCCTCCGGGTATTTTCCTGCTTGGGAAGAGCTGAAACCTCCCTGGCTGCTGCCCGCCCCGCGCAGGGCTTTTCTCCTGATTAAAAAAGCAGATTAAAGCGATCCGCTCCCCGGGAGGGGGGCGGGCAAGCGGCCGAGGG
>NW_008795126.1:1104717-1109173 GCF_000699145.1 Aptenodytes forsteri | reverse complement strand
TTCGTTCGCACCTGAGCCTTGGCTGCTGGGGGCGCTGGTGGTGCGAGCTGCGCTCCGCCGCCACGTGCCTCTGGAAGCCCTCGGCCTGCGCCGCCACGTGCCTCTGGAAGCGCCTCGGCCTGAGCCCGGGGGGCCGCGTTTCCACGGTGGGCGCCATTTCTGGCTATAACTTCCGCGAAACGCCTCGGAATAGAAAACGCGCCGGAACCGTTAGTTATTACTTCTGAAGGGAGAGGAGGAAAAGCCTGAGAGCAAGAACGATGGCAGCGAGAGGAGGAAATTCAGATGCTATTTGCCTCGGGCTTTTCAAAATCCCCTGGAAGCTCACGCTCTCCAGGACGGCCGAGGCCAGATTAGCAGACGAGCGCTGCGGTGTCCTGGCCCTCGCTGCTGCCTTACTCTCCTCTTCAATTCCTCTTCCAGGGAGATCTGGGTCCTTTCAATCCCGGCTTGCCGGTGGAAGTGCCTGTCTGGCTGGCCGTTAATCTGAAGCAGAGGCAGAAGTGTCGGCTGATTCCTCCGGAATGGATGGACGTTGGTAAGGATGGCGGCTTCGGCCCTGGGCTTCAGTGGGTGCAGCAGAAACACGAAATAAAAAAAAAACAAACCCCAAACATCTCTGGTTTTCACCGTTAGTGGGAAGCTTAATTCAACAAGCGCAAAGTAATTCCGAGAGAAGGATCTAACGTTCCACCGCTGGAATTCTTTATATTTACCGGAGATGTAATCTTCCCGGTTAAGTCAGGTATTTAACTTCTCTTCCTCTGGTGAGGAGGAAGAACGAGGGTTAGATTGACTCCCCAGCCCTGACGCTCGTCTTCAGCAGCGGCCGCCGGTCTTCCTGAGCGGCGCTCGCCTCTCTCGCGAGGCTTGTTCGGAAGGAGCTTTGGGGACCTCGGGTGGCGCTCCGTCAGGAGGCAGACCTCGGAGAGCGTTGCCCCCCGCCGGCTCGCGCGCTCCGTGAAATCATTTTCCTCGAGGGCGTCGGAAACGGGCGGGCGTCTCGCTCCCTAAAAAGTGAGAATCGTGGCGCCCTCCCTTGCGTCGTCTCGAGGGAGACTGAGAAAGAGAAGAAGCCGACACTAATGGAGCTGCAGGAGGAGGGAGACCTGCACCAAGCGTTCCTGCTTCATTCACTCAAGGGCGCAAACGCTAATTAGCGCGAGTGCTCTGTGGGTGAAGGGACCGTCCCCCGACAGGCCATCAGTTCGGGGAATCAAGCCGGTGCAGATCCAGCCTCCCGGCACGGCGTGCTAAGCGCGGCTCCGATGTCGGCGTCCTCGTGCGCTTCGTTGCGGAAACCTTTTTCCTCCCGCACGTTGATTGCGGCGTCGGCGTCCTCGTGCGCTTCGTTGCGGAAACCTTTTTCCTCCTTGATTGAAGCTTGGGCAGAGAGTTGGGCCTACAGAAGGGGGGTTAGAAACGTGCCTGGAGCGTTGAAGGTCTGGCAACGCCTGACCATTCCCGCTCGTGTTTTAGAAAAACTGGAGGAAATCCGGGACCAGGAACGTAAAGAGGAGACCTTCACTCCGATGCCCAGTCCCTATTATATGGAACTCACAAAGCTGCTGTTAAACTAGTAAGTAGGAAATGTATTGTAACAGTTTCCGCCCGAGTACACGCTTGCGTGGACAATTTTTCAAGCTTTCGTTGGCAGCAACCCCGGAGGGCGGTGGGAAAGTGAGAGTTAATGGAGGTTTATTTCACAGCGTGCCAAGATCTCGTCGCAGCAGTTTTCTCATGGTAACTTTGCATTTCAGTAACTTGGGGATTGCTTGTTCTGCAGCCTGGTAATTGGGGCTGTGCCGCTTTATTGAGCGGCAGCTAAGCGTAGAGGCCTTGAGGATCAGCAACACATTCCGTGGCTGCAATCTGTTCAGCAGCCTAAACCCTCCAGGCTTCTTCCTTGGCTCTCCTTCAGGAGGAAAGCTCCTCTTTCCTCGGCCCGAGAAGCAGGAGACCAGGGATATTCCGAGTCTGAACTCCTGCCTGCTGAGGCATTTCACTTGTAAAATGTGCTGGCTGGTATTTTTTTCTCAGCACGGACTCTTCTGACTTTAAGCCCTCGATTACGGCGGGGTGGTCATTTAAGCGCTGGCTTTTCCTCTGGAGGTGACGCTCTTGGCGTGCGGCTCCTTCCCTCACGCTAGAATAACCCTGACAGCTCCGTCCGTGCGAATTGATCTGATCTCTCGAGGTCCTTATGGCAGCGCTGAATTGCCTTAATGGGAGGATGTGGCACAACTCGTACGGTCCTTTCAACTTAACGCTCTCTGATAGAGCCACGAGAGCACGGAGCCGGGGCTTTAATCGCAGCCGAGTCCTTTCAGTTCCCTGGCTGCCCGTGACTTTGGCCGGGTTATCGGCCCTCCGTGTACCTCGTACCAGCTGGGCAATTAAAGAGCAGAAGGATTCTAGTGAGAACCAGATGCCGCGTCAGAGCTGAGCGTTCCTGGGTAAATAAACCATCCCAAAAATCCCAGCAGCAGCAGTACCAGGCTGGATTTTAATGTTGAGTTGCAGGTTTTTTTCCCTCTACGGCGAACTGCTCCGCTTATGCCTCCGAGGGCCGAAGAACCGCCGACGTTACTTGCGCCGGCGACATAACGTACGAGTCCCTTGCAGCCTGTTCCGATCTGCTCTCTCCTCCCTTAGCGCCTCGGACAACATCCCCAAAGCCGATGAGATTCGAACGCTGGTGAAGGATACCTGGGACACCCGGATAGCCAAGCTGCGGCTGTCTGCGGACAGCTTCGTCAGGCAGCAGGAGGCTCACGCCAAGGTGCGGCGGGGACGCGCGGGGAGAGGTTTGCCAGCTCTGCGCTGGGAGGATTCCAGATGCCGTGCGATTGTGTGGGCTTGTGACTGATGAGAGCTGCTCGTGAAAACGCTGGTTGGGGCATGTTTTTCCCGGGCTTGTGGATACGTCAGTTGGGAACTAAAGCCATATGCCGAAACCTCGATTTATGGGCTGATTGCGGCTCCCCGTGCGTTATGGAAATAGCGCGCTCGTTGCTCGTGTGCTTCTCTTGACCGGGGGTGGCAGCTGGGCCGGTCCCTTGGGGTGTCACTGAAGGAAAAGCGTGGGCTGCCAGAGCTGCTTTCCGAGTTCCTTGTCCTCGGCTGCGGCCGGGCTGTTTCCCCAGATTCTGCTATTTTTTCTTTTCTAGCTGGATAACTTAACCTTGATGGAGATCAACACGACGGGGATTTTCCTTACTCAAGCCTTAGATCACATGTACAAGCTCCGGACCAACCTTCAGCCTGGCGAGGGTGCCCGCTCCCAGGATTTCTGAGGTACTAGCCAGGCCGGCCCCCAAACCTCCCGGGAGAGGGCGGTGGAAGGGAGCAGGCTCCGTTCCTCACCCCGGGACCTTCATCAGGCCAACCTCCGCCCCCCCCCCGGCACGGATCTCCTGAAGCCACCCGAGCCTCGTCTCCCCTCGTCTGTGGGCAAACCCCTCCTCGGCAGTAGCCGCATGGCAGGCAGGGGTTCCCCCTTCCGCGGGGGAGAGAGCAGGCAGCCTCGCGGCCGGTGGGGAATCGCTCCGGAGCTGCCGACGGCGCGGGGAGCGTCCCCGCACGGTAGCTCCTACGCGTTCCCTCTTGGCAGGGGTCGGCCTCTCTCTCTCTCTCGGGTTCGGAGAGCTGCTTGGTGCAGGCGGTGGCTTGCCAAGTGCGAGGCTGCTGCCTAATGATGTCAGGCAGATCTCTCCGCCCTGGAGAGTGTGGGTGTACTTCATAGAGGGAACTTCTGAGGGCAGCACAGGCCACACACTTGCTTGAAAGCAATAAATTTCTAGGCGGTGCTTCGCCATGAATTTTCTCAGAGCCTTGAAAAGGGGGGAGATGTGCCAGCAATGAGAGGTGTCTGCTGCTCTGCTGGGGAGATCAGCTGGGAAGCAGATCCATCTGCTCTTTGGAGAAGGACAAAAGAAAATGGCTTTCCCTCCCCAAAGCCCAGGCTGTCTTGTAGTATCATACGCCCGCCTTTTATTTTTTTTTATCTAAATCTCTGTGTATAAAAAAAAAAATAAAACAAAAAAATTGCAGCCGAGTGAACGGCACCGGATTAGTCCCCGTGTTTTGTCGCGGGCTGGGCGTCAAGCCTACGCGGGTTAAACAACGCGTGGAAAAACCCCCGGCTCTCCTCCTTTGGCTCCGGCCCCCTTCCCCTGCGGCAGACCGAGGGGCGAGGGCAGGATCCTCGCCGGCGTTGAGTCCGCCTTGAGGGAAGAGTTATTTATTACGGGCGAGGGGGGGGGAGAAGGCTGGCTGGAACCGAACGGCGGCGAAGCCGCGAGCGGTGCCCTTCCCGGAGCATCTGGGCCGGCCTCTGCCTGGCTCCTGCCTGCCATCTGCGCCCTGCCTGCCTCGGCCGCTTCCCCCGGCGCTGCCCGCGGGCAGCAGCGGTCGGGGGTCCCCCCAGCCGAGGGCTCCGACGAGGTGAGGGTGG
>NW_008795126.1:1100919-1101464 GCF_000699145.1 Aptenodytes forsteri | reverse complement strand
ACTGCAGACTGCAGAGGCTGGGGACTGTGGGCAGTGCAGGGGACGGGGCACTGCAGGGGATATGGCACTGCAGGGGACGGGCACGGCAGGAGGTTGGGGGCTGCAGGGGACAGGGCACTGCAGGGGACAGGGCACTGCAGGGGACAGGGCACTGCAGAAGATGGGTGCACTGCAGGGGACATGACACTGCAGGGGACATGGCACTGCAGGGGACGGGCACTGCAGGGGACACAGCACTGCAGGGGACATGGCACTGCAGAAGATGGGGGCACTGCAGGCGGATGGGTGCCTCTACGGGAGGACTGGGTGCCTTGCAGAGGCCGGGTGTCCAGGAGGTCGGGTGCCTCGCAGAGGCCGGGTGCCGCCCCCCCCCCCCCCCCCCCGCCATGCTGTGCGAAAGCTGCTCTGCCGTCAGGCTCAGGCTGTAGTGCTGGGCCTCCAGCCGCCGGCACTGGGTCTGCAGCACTTGGCGCTCCAGGTTTTGTTCTGCAAGGCCCAAAGGAGACCGGGGGGGGGGGGGGGGGCGCGGGCTCCTCCCACCCCCT
>NW_008795126.1:1099567-1100130 GCF_000699145.1 Aptenodytes forsteri | reverse complement strand
GTGCCAAACCCCGGCGGGGGGTTCGAGGGGGTCTCCCACCCCACAGGGATGCTACCCCGGTGGTACCCAGCCAGCTTCCCGCATCCCTGCCGTTACCTTTGTGCTTCTGCAACGCCTTCTGGGTGGACTGCAGCACCGACTCGTGGAACTGGTGGGCAAACTCCTCAGCGATGAAGGGCTCCCAGGGCTTGCTCTTGCCGTTCATGCTGTGGGACAGCGGCACCGGGATGTCCTTGGGCAGGGGACCCCTGACGTAGCTGAGGATGCTCAGCGCCTTCTTCCCGGGGTGCCCGTCGCTCAGCCGGGGCTTCTCCGCCAGCGTGGCGGCTGACTCCTTAGCCCTCGGTAGCTCCTGGGGTCTCAGCTGGTCTAACCTGCCGGGTTCCGCCGTCTTCTGCGCCTCCGGCACGGAGATGACAATGCCCACGGGTTTATCCGGATCCAGCAGGAGCGGTGGCACCGGCAGCTCTTTGGGCAGAGGACGAGCAGAGTCGGCTGCAGTCGGGGCTCCGTGTCCCCCGCAAGGCAAAGCCGTGCCCCCCGTCCCGCCGGGCAGGGGATGC
>NW_008795126.1:1098683-1099520 GCF_000699145.1 Aptenodytes forsteri | reverse complement strand
GCAGGTGGAGATCTCCGATTCGTATTACCTTCCCATGGCGGCGGCGGGCGTGGTCTTCTGCTTCATGGCCTGGAGCATCTCCACCAGCTTCTCCTTGTCTGCGGCATGGGAAGCTGAGGTTTAGTGTAGCCTCTGCTCAGCAGAGCAAGCTCACGGCCCCAGGCGGGACTCTTCTGCTTCATGGCCTGGAGCATCTCCACCAGCTTCTCCTTGTCTGCGGCATGGGAAGCTGAGGTTTAGTGTAGCCTCTGCTCAGCAGAGCAAGCTCACGGCCCCAGGCGGGACCCCTACATGGCCCCCCCCCCAAACCAGGGAGTGGGGACCCCCCGAGCTGGGGCCGGCCCCCCGCACGCGCGGGGCCGCTGCGCCCGGCATGGCTGTTACCTTTCCTCTTCTCGGCACTGATGTGCGTGAGGTTGAAGATGGTGAGGAAGCGCTTCTTCTCCTCGAAGTTGGGGCTGTTGTTCATCTCGTCGGGGCTGTAGCGGGTGGAGAGCGGGAGGCGTGGGGAGGGCGTGCGGCGCTTGTTCTGCACCGTCGGCGGCGAGGGGCTCCTCTCCCGCAGCATCCGCCGGCGCTTGCGCCGCTTTTGGCTCAGCAATTCCTCCTTCTGCTGCTGCGTGGTGAGGCCGAAGAGCTGCAGGAACTCCAGCTTCTGGGGCGCCAAGGGGGAGAGCAGAGCAGGGTCACCCCCAGACCGGTCCCCATCCCCGTCCTCATCCTCACCTCCATCCCCATCCTCATCTCCATCCTCATCCCCATCCTCATCCCCCTCATCTCCATCTCCATCCCCATCCCCAATTCCCATCCCCATCCCTACCCCCATCCCCATCCCTA
>NW_008795126.1:1098287-1098552 GCF_000699145.1 Aptenodytes forsteri | reverse complement strand
CCCCATCCACATCCCCATCCCCAATTCCCATCCCCGTGCCCAATTCCCATCTCCATCCCCCTCCCCATCCTCATCCTCATCCCCACCTCCATCCCCAATTCCCATCCCTGAGCCCCTGGTGCCTCTGCAGCCGGCTGGGGACGGTGGCTGCACGGCAGCACTGGGAGCTGGTGCCCGAGGAGGGGCTGCTCCCCGGGGGGACGGGGGGACAGGGGACGGCGAGTGCCGGCTGTACCTCGGAGGACGTGTCCAGCTTCAGGGGGGG
>NW_008795126.1:1096012-1096874 GCF_000699145.1 Aptenodytes forsteri | reverse complement strand
CCTGTGGGGAGAGGAGAGGATCGGAGAGGTGAGGGGCCGGTACTGGGCTGCTTTTGGGGGAGAAACACGCCGGTTAGGGCCACCCGGAGGGGTTTGTGCACGTGGGGCTGCCACGCTCCTCCGCTCCTGTGCTACCGCCCCGAGGGACCGGGGGCAGAGTCAAGGCTGCTCCCGGGCGGGTTGAGCAGGGACGTGGCTGCATCCCCGGGGTGCTGCGCAGCGGACCCCCAGGCTCAACCCACCCCGGCTGCCCACCATGGGGAGAAGAGAGCCACCGGTCCCGGCACAGCCCTGCTCTCCCCGCAGCAAGGGCAGAGCCTTGGTGCAACCCTCCTCCGACAGCCGGGGACGGAGCCAGCCCGTTAGTGGGATAAATATTTCATGCGCCCAAGCTGTGCATTTAACGCTTTTCTGCTCCAGTGCCCCAGACGGCCGTGCACGGAGCAGCGGGTTCAGCTCAGCGCTGCCATCCACTGCCCTGGCACCCTGTCACCGCTGGCGGGAAGCATCGCCTGCCCCGCCGGGGATCGGTCCCTCTCCCTCCCCGCTGGATGAGGGCAGCCCCGGGATAGGGATGAGGATGGGGATGGAGTATCCCCCCAGCTGCAGGTGTTTCGGGTTGACCTTGCTCTCTCCTCTCTGGTTTGGGGCGGGAGTAGCAGACGGGGAAGGGAGCCTGTGGCGGGCACTCGCCTTTGTGCCGCCCCGCGATCTGCTCCTTATTATCCTCGATGAGCTGCGCTAATCCCCTGGATACCCAAAAATAACAAAGGGAGCTGGCGGCAGAGCTGGCTGGATGAGCCCGCACTGCGTAAGCACTCAGCAATGGGGGTGAGCAAGCCCCTGTCAATCGGGTGCAGGC
>NW_008795126.1:1095173-1095815 GCF_000699145.1 Aptenodytes forsteri | reverse complement strand
CTGGAGCCAGCTAGTGGGGGGGGTGCAAAGCCGCGGGGCAACGGGAGGAAAATCCTACAGATATCACAGCAGGGATGGCTGCGACGTGGGCAAGCGCAACTCGGTTTTAGGGGGAAGCTCCATCCCTGGAGCGGGGCTGGCAGCATCCCTACCTGGGGTGCTCGGGCCGATGCTCGGGCTCGGGCTGGCTCGGGGCGCGCCCCATGCCGAGGTGCTGCTCCAGCACTTGTTGCCGAAATTCCGAGACTTGGGATTGCCGATCTTCCTTCTCCTGGCGCAGCCGGCGCTGCCGGGCCAGCCACTTCTCCTCCTCGTTGGTGCGGTGGATGAGCAGCGCCGTGGCCGCGCTGCTCCCCGGCAGCGGGAACACGTTGTGGTTGGGGATGAGGCTGGGCACGGGGTGGTGGGAGGCCGGCGGCTGGGGCAGCGGGTGCTGGATGGGCTTTGGCGTCGGAAGCACCGAGTCCTTGAGTTCCTCTGGGTTGGAAAAGGGGTGCCGGAGAGTCAGGGCACGGAAAGGCGGGGCTACCCGTGGAGATCTGTTGGCTATCGGGGTATTTCGGGGTGTGCAGGCCCTCCCCCGAGCATCCCCACGGGCAGGAGGCACCCGGAACCATGGGACAGCCGCCAGCCAGAGCCCCG
>NW_008795126.1:1093429-1094893 GCF_000699145.1 Aptenodytes forsteri | reverse complement strand
CCGCCCGCGCATGACCTCGGGGGCCCGGGCCGCCAGCCGCCTCTCCGAGAGCCGCGGCAGTGGGGCTGTTGGCAAAGCGAGCTGGCAGCCGGGAGAGCCCGGCTCCGTCCCGAGCCACCTCCCGGGACCACCGACCCCCTCAGCTTTGCCATCTGGAGGGGAAAGGAGACCGTGGCAAGCTGCACCAAAGGTGGCAGCCCCCCCAGTGTCACCCGCGGGGACGTTACCTGGTCTGCCGGGCACCAGCGGCTCCACCGGCTTGCCCCGCTCCTCGGCCGGGTGCCCCCGCAGCCCGTGCAGCTCGGCCACAGGGAGGAAGGGCCCCTCCATGGCTTTCACCATGCTCAGCTCCTTCTCCCGGGCGCGCTCCCGCTGCCTCTCCAGCTCCCGTTCCCGCTCCTTCTCCCGCTCTCGCTCCAGCTCCTTCTCGCGTTCCCGCTCCCGTTCACGCTCCTTCTCCCGCTCCCGGTCGGCTTCTCGCTCCCGCTCCTTCTCCCGCTCCCGCTCGCGCTCCCGCTCCCTCTGCCGCAGCTCCTCGTCCATTTGCAGCCTGCAAAGAAAAGCCAAAAAAAACCCAACCCCCCAAACAACCCCCAGACGCCTGTTAGCATCCCCTGGGGTGCTCTGTCCATCCCCCGCCCCCGGCCATCGTCCCCCCCATACCTCTCGGCGGCGAGGCTGGAGATGCGCTCGGACTGCAGGGCGGAGAGGGAGGAGTGCGAGAGCTCGGGCTGAGCTGAGGGGTGCAGGGGCGGCGCCTGGCGCCGCTGAGGGGTGCAGGGGCGGCAGCGAGCCTGGCGCCGGCAGCGGGTAGAAGGGGGACCGCAGCGCCGACAGACAGTACGACCCGTCCATCCTGGGGAGATGGGGGGATGCTCAGCAGGATGTGCCGCTCAGGGCCGGGGGGGCAAAGAAACCCCCAATTCCACCCCCCGGGCACGATCCCAGGCTGTATAGGGGCTGCCCACTGCTGGGAGAGGGGTTTGGAGAGCCCCAAAATGCCCTCAGTGCAGCCCAACCGTCCTCCCCGGATCAGGCTCCCACCTCCCCAGCGCCCAAGGCTCATCCTCCGGCCACCGGCATCCCCCGGGGACCCCCAGGCCTGAGCTCGGCGATGCCCACCTGAAGGCGGGGTGCGGGAAGGGGTGATGCGTCAGGTAGCTGGGGTGGTAGTAAGCGGCGGGGGCGGCCGGATCCAGGCCGAGGGGCGGCAGGGAGGACATGCGGAGGTCCTCAGCGGTGTGGTAGGGACGGAAGCTGCGCAGGTAATCCTCGGTGACGGCGCTGGGAGGCACCACGTGGTGGACCGGCCGCTGCAGGCTGGGGGAGCAGGGAGACGGTCACCATCCCACCCTCTCCCCCTGGGGAGATGTCACCCCCTGGGATGCTCGGTGGGACCAAACCTTGCAGGGGACACCCGCATCCTGCAACCCCTCCTTCCCCCCCCCGCCCCGGCCCCGATCC
>NW_008795126.1:1092821-1093342 GCF_000699145.1 Aptenodytes forsteri | reverse complement strand
GGGGGGCAGCCCGAAGGTGTAGGGTGTCCCCAGGAGGTGGGAGGGGACGGTGGGGCCCCCCGCTTTCTCCTGCGCGAGGGGGGGCTCCGAGATGAGGCGCTCACGGCCGCCGCTGCTGCCGCTGGGGCGAAAGGGCCTCCGCGAGGGAGGGGGGGGGGTGTCCCCGCTGTCTCCCCACCCTGAGGACCCTCAGTGGGTCCCCAGCGTGCCCGCGGGGTCCCCAGCTGGCACCGGTACCCAGGGGAGGATGCACCCGCTGGCACATCCTCCCACATCCAGGCTGTCAAAGGGTGGGCTGGAGGGGCGTGAGGGTCCGGGGGGGGCTATGCCAGGGGGCACCAGCAGAAGAAGGGGGTGCTGAAGCCGGGGCAGCGCTGACGGCAGGACACGTTATCTGCCTGGAGATTTACAGGCCACTTTGTTCTCCAGAGCTATTAATCATCCGGGGAGGATACAGACACGGCCGGTGGAAATCCAGCAGGCCTTTGGTAACAGCCATAAACAGGGGGGCAGCCACGGAC
>NW_008795126.1:1092500-1092742 GCF_000699145.1 Aptenodytes forsteri | reverse complement strand
GGCGCTGGGATGAAGGTCGCCCCCTCCTCGCGCCCACGCTGGCTGGGGAGGGACCCCCTGACAAGGAGGGACCCGTTGGGGTGACAAGGGACCCCGCAGGGTCCGGTAATTAGGGGGGGTGACCTCCAGCAAGGCAAGGTTGGGTTTAAAAATGATTGTTTTTCATTGCATCTTCTCCATTCAGCAGCTATAGGAGGAGGATGGCGGCAGCCCCCGGCAGCCCCCCCCGCCGTGCATCCCCT
>NW_008795126.1:1089194-1091924 GCF_000699145.1 Aptenodytes forsteri | reverse complement strand
ATGGCAGCCCAGGGATGACGGCAGCCCGGGGACATGGCGGGGAGGAGAAGGAACAAAATGGGGGGCAGCCCCGTGGTCCCTCGGGAGCAGCGTGGCAGCGCAGCTCCTGGCACCTCGGACCACGGTTGGCACCATCAGTGCCGTGCACGGCATCCCACGCCCTCCATCCTTTGGGGGAGGCCGGGCAACCCCCAAACACGGCCATACCTGTCTGCCCTCGCTCCTCCAGACCCCGTTGACCGTCTTCGTGGGGGCGATGGTGACGACAGGCGGCGTGCTGGGCACGCTGTGCCCCCCCGGGGGCACGATGATGGGGCCCATGGGGCCCCGCTTGGGCGTGCTGGCAGGGGAGCTGTGGTTGGTGGCCGGCGAGGAGACCGGGGACGACTCGCTGCTTATCGAGGACCCTGAAAAATGAAAATAAGTGGGGGGGAAAAAGGTTAACCAGCTGAAACCACCCTCCGAACAAGCTGAAGCCATCCCACGCCATCCCCAGTGGGATGCCCCGCTGCAGGGACCGGGGATGGGGCACGGGGATGCCCGCAGGGCGGTCGGCATCCCTCCAGCCCCCCAGGCAGGACCCCCATCCTCCCATCCCAGGGGGTCCCGGGGAGCCCTGTCCCGAGGGAGGTTCCCCCCAGTGCTAAAAGGCTTTGCCCCACACGGTGGGACGGGCATCCTCTTGCTCCTGTCTAATAGGGACTGCCACCCCCCCAGCCCCCCCGCCTCCCATAAAGCTCTTTAGGGGCACAGCAAGCCCTGCCCAGGCCCTGGCACGAGCGACACCGACACGATGCCAATCCCGGGCAGCCGCATCTTCTCAAGCCGAACCCGCAGACTCCTTAATCCGGCTGCAAAAGTCGCCGCGCACAAGTCAGGGCACTCAGAGACGTTGGGATGAAGGAGTCGCTCCCCGTAACCCTTGGGCAAGGCTTTGGCTTTATTTGCATAATACATCTGTATTTTGAATTATACCCACCCCGGGGATGCTGGCGGTATTTGCAAGGGAAAAATAAAAATGGAATTAAAGCGGAGAGTGCAATGTGGGTAGAAAAGCAGAGCTGGAGCAGAAATACAAATTCAACGTTAACTAGGGCACACGGCGCCTGGTGTCTGCTCCTGCGGCACATCGCCTGCTCCCAAAGCTCACCCAGGCAGCGTGGGGGGCTCCTACCCCCCGAAACCCCGCTCCCATCAGCCCAGAGTCTGGGCCGAGGGAAGGTTTCCGACATGCCGGCAGGGACGGGCTACTGGCCGCCGAGGGATGGCTCGCAGCCACTGCAGGATGCCAGCCGAGAGGTGACGATGCTCCCCATCCCGGCACTGAGCCTGGCACCGAGAGAGGCCTTGTCTCCCCCGAGCGTGCAAGCCAGCTCCCCTGAGTGTGCAAGCTGGCTCCCCTGAGTGTGCAAGCCAGCCCCTTACCCTGTAAGTGTATAAGCTGGCTCTTTGCCCTGCAAGCATGCAATTCAGCTCCTCTGTGTGTGCAAGCCAGCCCCTTGCCCTGCAAGCTTGCAAGCTGGCTCCCCTGAGTGTGCAAGCCAGCTCCTTGCCCTGCAAGTGTGCAAACTGGCTCCCCTGAGTATGCAATCTGGCTCCTCGCCCTGCAAGTGTGCAAGCTGGCTCCCCTGAGTGTGCAAGCCAGCTCCTTGCCCTGCGAGTGTGCAAGCTGGCTCCCCTGAGTGTGCAGTCTGGCTCCTCGCCCTGCAAGTGTGCAAGCTGGCTCCCCTGCAAGTGTGCAAGCCAGCCCCTTGCCTTGTAAGTGTATAAGCTGGCTCTCCTGAGCGTGCAAACTGGCTCCTTGCCCTGCAGGTGTGTTAAGCCGGCTCCCCTGAGCGTGCAAGGCAGCTCCTCGCCCTACAAGCATGCGACCCATCTCCACCCCCCCTCCAAACGCCCCACGCACTCCTCGCCACGCTTATCCGCAGCGCCAGGGTGACACTGGGAGGGAGCCGGGACGCGGCGGGGCCGGGAACGCCGCAGGGAGGCAGGAGCATCCCCAGGCCCCGGGAAGGATGCTTGGCGGAGCAGAGAGGCCAAGCGGAGCAGCCTGCTGCCGGCCGCCCTGCCTTATTAATTATTCCCGAGTCGCTCCGAATCGCTTTCATTTCAAGAGCGGCAAGGCTCGGGGAAAGAGAAAGGCTGCCCGCGACAAAGGAGGCCGCCGATACGGATTTGACACCCACTGAAGTCTATCTTGTCAGCGCAAGGCCAACAACAATTAGCAGCCTAATCCCCTCTGAGCTGGGAAGCCATTACTCACCACGCGATAGTGTTAACAATCAATACCATCACAATGAGCCCGGCAATTAATGAAGCTAAAGTCTTACTTCAGAACCTTAATTCTCGCTGTGTGGCTTTAAACGGGAGGGTTTGTGATCGTTATAATTAACTGGTGGTATTCAGCCAGGAGTTAGTCAATGAAACTAATCTGGATTGGAGATGACAAGAAGCACAATGTGATGGTGTCACCTTTGTTTTCTGACCTCCCGCTTTCCGCTCGGCGATAGCAGATTAGCAGCCCAGCCACGGGAGGGTTTGTGATCGTTATAATTAACTGGTGGTATTCAGCCAGGAGTTAGTCAATGAAACTAATCTGGATTGGAGATGACAAGACGCACAATGAGATGGTGTCACCTTTGTTTTCTGACCTCCCGCTTTCCGCTCGGCGATAGCAGATTAGCAGCCCAGCCTGACAGGCAAATGTAATTAACAGCTGAGACCCTGAAG
>NW_008795126.1:1076526-1079322 GCF_000699145.1 Aptenodytes forsteri | reverse complement strand
CGGTCGGGAGGAGCCCCTGCAGCCGGGGATGCTGCGGGGGAGCACGATATCCCTACAGATGCCCCGGCCGCGGCACAACTGCCGGTCCATAAAGCCGGTAAAAAAGCCGCCGGATCCTGGGTGGAGCCGGTCGGCATCACCCCATCGGCTGCATCTGCCACGGCGGAGCATCTCCCGTTGTGGGAAGGGAAGCGGGGTGAGAATTTGGGGGGCAAAGCAATTCATTTCCTGGGGGTAAAAACCATGGTGTGGAGAGAAACCCCCTTCCCGACAGGCACCCAAACCCACGCCTACTAAAAACCTCCGGGATAAGCCACTTCAGGCACCCAGATGGGCAAGGACAGGGGGTTTTTTTGCAAACAAACTATGCAGTAATTAAGGGGAAATCCAAAGGGAACACGGCTTCTCCTCTCCAGCACCACAAAATCCATGCCAAAACCCACCGACGTCCCTTCGGATGGGCTGAGCAGCGCGGTGGGAGTATGAGCCGTGGGGTGTGGGGAGAAGAAAAGGCAAAATAATCCCCCCAAACCCAACTGACCACCCCAAAAGAAGCCGATGGGCTCCAGAGCAGGCAGCTGGGGAGAGCGTGGAGCTCGCAGCAAGGCCGAAGCATCCCCAAGACCTGGTCCCCTCGGCGTCACGGGGACCCCGGCATTCCCACGTGCTTCCTCGGGAGCAGCCAACGCCGGAGGCTTGGGGTCACGGCCGTGCCGGGGCATTTCGCAGCTGGTTGGGGGGGCTGCGAGGAGGGTCTTGCAGATGGCGCTTGCAAAAAGGGTCTTCTGAAAAGAGCCTTGCAAAAGGGGTCTTGCAAAAAGGGCCTTCCAAAAAGGATCTTCCAAAAAGGATCTTGCAAAAAGGGTCTTCCAAAAAGACCTTGCAAACAGGGCCTTGCAAAAAACATCTTGCAAAGGGTCGGGCGTCCTCCCCAGGGACCAAAGTGCCCAGGCGGTGGGCGCGACGACCCAACAGGGAGCACCCGCCAATGGAAATACCAGGGATAAATACTGTTTCGTTGCAAATTGATGATGCCAGCAGTCTCCTGGTGAAACGCTTCGCAGCCCGGGGGGCAGGCTGCCTCCCCCTGGGCATGTGGGACAGCCCCCGCGATTCCCACAGGACACGCTCCCCGCGGTGGCAGGGACCTCGGGGTGCTCCGGCACCACGGCAGCAGCTCACACCCCCCATCGCGAGCTGCACCCCTGCACCCGAATGGAGAGGGAGGGTGCAACGGAGGATGCGGTGGCTGGGCCATTGCAGGGTGATGAGGGACAGGGACATCCCGGGGGTGCCCAAATTTGCTGTTTAGCCGGGCAATTTGGCTGGGGAAGGAACAGATTTGAGGAGCCTCCGGAAAAAAACAGCATTTCAGTGAAGCGTGGCTGGAGGGAGCGGAGCTGGGGGGGCAGGGAGGGAGGGACAGGTCCCCCCGCGCCGCACTCTCGCAGACTTTCTCCCGGGGTACGGCGAGTGATACGGCATTTGGATTACTCTGGCTGAACTGAATTTCTAAACTGCCCCCTCGAGACATGACGCCGGGGAAAGACATTAGCTCGGGAAATGGCAAGAAAACACCGTCTGCCGGCTCCCGGGTGGCGGCGGCGGGGAAAGGCACTGACGCTCAGCACTCCCCCAGTCCCCGTCCCCATCATCGTCCCCTACCTCTGGGCTCCTCGGCTTGCTTGGCGAGCTTGCGGAGAGCAGCGGCGAAGCTGGAGGAAGGTGCTGCCTGGACGGACAAAGTGCTGCTGGCTGCCGGGCTGCCATTGGGGACGATGGAGCCGTTGAGCGGCGAGGGGGTGAGGGGGCTGACGGTGGCAGTGGTGCGGGTGGCGGTGGAGAGCATTCCTAGGGACGGCGACTTCGGCTCATGGCTCATGCCTGCGAACAAGAGCAGCTTGCGTTAGACGGGGACACAGGGATGGGAGCGGGAAGAGCAAATCCCCAAATCCCCCCGGGAGCAGGAACAACCAGCAGGGCAAGCGAGACCTTCCCTCTGGTTCAGCCCCCCACCCCAAAATACACCCTGAGTTCATGCAGTGGGGGGGAAGCGAGCAGGCGGGCGCGAGCCCCGTGTGCTTGCGGGGCGGCAGCTTATCTAACAAAGCGAGCGCGCCCGGGCTGCTCGCCCACGGAAAACAAGGCGACGCGGTGGCCAGGAGCTGCCGCCGGCGTCCCACAGCCCCACTACTCCCGCAGGCTGGGCTGCTCCTAGATAATGGCACAGGGGGCTCAGCGGAGTCCTGCAGGGAGGGAGAGGGTGTTTTGGGGAGACACAGGGACTTCAGCGTCCTGATAGAGGTGATGGGGAGGGGGGCAGCCCCCTAACTTGCATGGTGCTGCCAAAACCCAAAGTGCCACCACTGCACCCCTAATTGCCACCATTGCACCCCCAAATCCCTGCCACTGCACCCTCAAATCCCCAATATTGCACCCCCAAGTCCCCACCATTGCACCCCCAAATCTCCACCACGGCACCCCCAGCTCCCCACCATGGCACCTTCAAATCCTCACCACGGCACCCCAAGTCCCCATCGTCGCACCCCAAAGCACAGAGCTCCTATAGGGCACGGTGGACCCTAAGGGTGGGGGTGCGGGTGCTGCTGAGCGGGAGGGTGCAGCCCACCCCGTGCCCCCGCCGGCTCTCAGGGCTGGCCACTCCAGGGCTCTCCACCTCCCAAAACAGCGACTGCTGATGTCAGGGCCCTTAAAATAAACTTCCAAACGAGCAGCTTCATTAACACCAGCCTAAAATTAGCCCCGCTCCCGGGTGGGCAGGTGGGCGGGGGGGGG
>NW_008795126.1:1075372-1076139 GCF_000699145.1 Aptenodytes forsteri | reverse complement strand
GGCGCCCGGGGGCCCCCCCCCCCCCCAGCTCCCAGCAGGGCTGGAGGCAGCTCGAGGCATCGGCGATGCCGGAGATCCCGGAGCATCCCGCAGCAGAGGGTGGCCGGGCAGAATGGCGAGCGCTGTGGGAGCCGGGGGGGCCACGAGTGCCACTCAGCGTTGATTAATCTTTGCCCCCCGGCCCCAGGAGAGGCGGCCGGCGCGGGGGCGCGCGCTCCCCTCTGCCCTCATTATACAAGCATTTATTAACTCCGGTGCTCTCAGCCATTGACTGCCGCCTTGTCGACACACTCGGCTCATGTAAATTCATTACCAGAACAGCTGGGAAGTCAACCCGCCGCGCCGGCCGGGCCCAGGCACCCCCGGGCTTTGCACAAGCCTGGGGACCCCCAGACAAGCGTCTGGGTGCCCCACTCTCCGGGGGCAGCTCTGCCTGCAGCGCCATGTGCCCATGCACTGTCCCAAGGGGCTGCAGCACCCCAGGCACTGCCCCGCATCCCCCGGGCACAGGCCTGCATCACCTGGGCGCTGCCCCTGCACCCCCTGGGCACAGCTTCGCGCCCCCTGGGCACTGCCCCACATCCCCAAGACACAACCCTGCATCACCTGAGCACAGCCCTGCATCCCCCGGGCCCTGCCTGCCATCCCCTTGGCACAGCCCTGCACACCCCAGGCACAGCCCCTGCATCCCCCGGGCACTGCCCCGCATCCACCGGGCACAACCCTGCACCCCCCGGGCACAGCCCTGCACCCCCCCCGGGCACTTC
>NW_008795126.1:1073984-1075019 GCF_000699145.1 Aptenodytes forsteri | reverse complement strand
CCCACCGGGATTTGCCGGGCGAGCGTGGGGCAGCTCCGAGCCAGCAGCTCGCCGGGAAGTGCGCCGGGAGCTCGCGCTGCCCCCGGGGCTGGCCTGCTAACGCGAGCTGTGCCGCTGCCCCAGCCGGGCTCCAAACCAGTTTTGCTGCTCCTGCCCGGTGATAAAATCGGCGCCTCCGCCCCGGCTGGGGCCCGAGCAGCGCCACTCACCCGCCTTGCCCTGACGGAGGTGGCGTCCGTCTGTCCGGGCGTTCCCAGGCTGCTCCGCAGGAGAACTGCCAGCTGGGGAAACTGAGGCACACTGCGGTGGAGAGCTGGCCGGGCACGAGCATCCGCGTGGGGATGGGGATGTGGGGCCTCCCCCCAGCTCTCGCCCTCCTCCTGCCCCTCCCTGGCTGCTTTTCCCGGCAGGCAGATCCGTGCGGAAAAACAGGTCAAGTTCAGAGCCTGGCAGCAGCCTGGGGTCACGCCAGCGGTTGCCTCACCGGGGCGGGGAGCCGAACCCCGAAACGGGGCAGGCTGCTCCCCCGCTGCCCCCACCCCTCTGGGGGTGCAGGGAGAGGGGCTGGGACCCCACCACATACCCGCCCTCAGGCACCGCTTGCTGCCTTCGCCCCCGCAGGCAGGCAGCTGCTGCCTGTACCCCCCCCCCCCCCAGCCAAGCCAAGGCAGGGTGGCAGGTGCGGGGGCCGCAGGACACCTGGGTCCCCTGCTGAGGCCACGGGGGAGGTTGGGGACCGGGGACCAGGCGATGTGCCACCCCATCCCCATCCTTCCCGCAGCGTGTGCCCGGGCACAACGGCGCAGGGAGTGTCTGGCATTCCCGGTGCCTGCTGGCTGCCCGCCCGCGGGAGCAGGCATGTCCCTGCCCGGCGGGAGGAGGAGGAGGAGGAGGAGGGGATGGCAGGGCCATCGCCGTGTCCCCCTCACCCTTCCCCGTGCCCCCCCACGTCCTGGCACCCCTTCCCGCGGTGCCGCACACGGCACCAGCCATGGGGTTGGCAGCCCTGACGGAGCAGGACCCCAAGCCCCTGGC
>NW_008795126.1:1071037-1072914 GCF_000699145.1 Aptenodytes forsteri | reverse complement strand
GACAGGCAGCGGGAACAACCTCCTCTCCCGGTGATGTCCCGCCGAGCCGCCGCACATCTTCCACCCCTCATTAAAACAGCTCTGCCGCCGCACCTACAACGCGCTCCATTAATTAATTAATCGATCGATCGGAGCCCGCGCTCCTGCCCTCCCTCCCCACCGCCCGGCATGCAGCCGAAACGAAGGGAGGTGGCCGGGCCTGGTGTCCCCAAGTGTCCCCAGGGATGGAGAGATGCAGACGCAACCTTTGACTGTTTTTGGGGTCCTCGGGGCAGAGCCCAGGACCCATCTGGGAAGCATCCCCCCATTTGGCTGGCTCCCCAGCACCTGGCTCGCCGCCAGCACCCTTGGAGAGGTCTGGATGGGTCCCCCGGGGTGAGGAGCACCTTGCCACCTGGGCGTGGGATTCAGGGCTCCCTGGGGACCCTGGCACAGCCCCGAGCGTCCAAGCGCACGGCGCTATTAGCCGGCTGGGTCTCCATCGATCACTCCTCCATGGACCATTGATCCGGCAAACGACAACAAGCAAACTAATAAGAGCTCGTTTGGAGGGCGCAGCGCTGGGGAAGGGCTGGGGCTGCCACGATTTGGAATTATTTTTCTCCCTTCCTTGCCTCCCCGTGCCCAGCCCAACCAGCCCTGGGTGCTTTTTAAGCCCATAGGAAATCAGGCCGGTGAAAGATTCACTTCAAAGCAACTTTCTTCCCCGTTTCTACCCTGGCAGAGCGAGCTGGGGGCTTTGAAAATAAAGTGCCTGTGCCCAAAGGATGCCGCTGGCCCCTGAGTCCCTCTGAGCAGCATCCAGGTTGGGACGGCAGCTCCTCTTGGCTCCCACTGCCCAGGTCTGGGTGCTAGCCGTCTCTTGAGGCTCCCCCTTTCTTGGGGAGAAGCGGGGTACAGCCCCCACCCCTCCTCTTTGCATGAACAGCTGCTGGGGGCTGAATGGCTATGTTGGGCGCGCGGGTGGGTGCCAAATATCACGCAGCACCCCTGGGCGCTGCACGGGGCTGCCAGGCATCGCGTGGGAGAGAGCTAGGCATTGCGGTGCTGTTATTGCACGGTGCCGTCGGGCATTGCACGGTGCCATCGGGCATTGCACGGTGCTGTTGGGCATTGCACGGTGCCGTCGGGCATTGCACGGTGCCATCAGGCATTGCACGGTGCTGTTGGGCATTGCACAGTGCCATTGGGCATTGCACGGTGCCGTCGGGCATTGCACGGTGCTGTTGGGCATTTGCACGGTGCCGTTGGGCAACGTGTGGGTCAGAGCCAGGCATTGCACGGCGCTGCCGAGCCTTGCACAGCGCTACCGGGCATTGCAGAGGCCGGGAGCGGGCAATGCCCGGTGCAGCCAGGCTGCCCTCCCATCCACGTCCCCCGTCCCCGTCCCCGTCCCCACGCCGGCAGCTCAGCGCAGCCCTGCCGCGGGCAGCGCAGGCTTTGCCGTCAGCGGCGCATTGTTCTCGGCGCGAGAAGCCCTTGCCCAGCAGATGGCAGGTATAACAAAGCAGCTTGCTGCGGCCAAGCCAATTATTTATCTAATTATGATTTACCACTTAACCACATGATCTTTCTGCAGAGTTGTGGGCAATTAAAACCGGGGTGATTATGTGGATTATGCAAATCGGCTGGAGCCGAGCGAATAAAATTGGAGATTAGAGTTTCACGCAGGCTGGATCTTGCACGGGGCAGGTCCTGGCGGGGCAGGGGGGAGGCAGGGGCAGGGCAGGGGGCTGCAGGCAGGGGCAGGGGGCCAGGACCCAGCTGAGCTGGGGCAGCGTTAGGAGGTGCCAGGGCAAGGTGAGGGGATGCCTCCTGCCACCCTGCTGCCTTTGAGGCGCTCCCATCCACACACACCACCCCCCCCGGCGCAGTCA
>NW_008795126.1:1067645-1070941 GCF_000699145.1 Aptenodytes forsteri | reverse complement strand
GAGTTACATGGCGCAGCCCCCATCCCTCGCCCCATCCGCGAGCAGCTAACGAAGGGCTCTGGCACCGGGGGGCAGCAGGTATTAATAACGGGTATTAATAACAGGTATTAATAACGCCGCCTGGCAGATTACTCTGCCCGCCCGGCTTGATATGAGATTTATGCATGGCACGAACTCCGGAAATACAGAAGTATTAATGGTAATACCTCGTGTCCTAGCAAAGGTCACGGGCAATCTCCATCAATCCCACTGCGCCGCCGGCAAAGCTGGGGGGCCAGGCGGGATGGGGGTCCCCCCCCGTGCTCCCCGGGGACCCCCGCCCCCCCCGCCGCGCCGCGGCATGACCGGGCACGCACCGCAGCGCCGCGGTTTATGACCGTGCAGATGGCCCGGCACGGGCCAGAGGGAAGGTTTTACCTTGGGATAAGAAATTAACGCTGGCAAACGGCAAATTTACTGCATGTATTTTCATTTTCCTAATACCGGCGCCATCTGCTAGCAATTGGTGCCCCATGTCACCGGCTTTTTATTTACAAGATGCTGCCGAGGTCTTGGCGAGACCTTGGCTTGCTCCTCACCCGGGAGCCCCGGGTCCCCATGCAACGTCCCATGGGGTCCCCAGGGGAAAGCCCAGGCTCCCACCACCACCTTGACGGGTCTCACCCCTTCCACGAAGCCCCCCAAGAAATGGGCAACAGCGAGGAGGGTCGGAAGCAGCAGCCATGCCCATGTAGCTGGACTGTGCTGGGAACGGGCACAACACGCTGCCAGCACCGCTGGGACGGCTCCAGCACGTTCTTCGTCACAGGGGAAGATCAACCAAAACCCAGGTCCGGGGGTTCGGCGCTAAGGGGAGCGGACCCCGCTTCCCACGCCAGGATTTCGGGTGATTAGCGCCGGCGATCCCACGTGCCGGTGCCGAGAAGGCTGGCCAGTGCCCCCGCGCACACAGCATCTTCCCTTTTCGCCTACAGTAATCCTCAGCCTTTCGAGCAAATTATTAAAATTCACTTATATTTAATCTGCCTGCTGGAATTAATTGAATTTTTACGCTTGTCAAATGTCACTGGATGTGCGCTGCCTCCCAATGGGGACCCGGCTGCAGGTGCAGCGGGCGCAGCCCCGGGGTTTTACCCCTCTCCAGGGGCAAAACCCACCCTGGGGTGTGGGACAGGGTGCCCACGGCACCCACAGCCCCCGTCGGCAATGGGTGGCGGCATGCATGGGTGCCAGCACCCTCCCAGCTCTGCGGGAGAATGCTCGGTGGCACCGGGCACACGTACCCCAAACCTGCCTCCCTCCATAGGGCGAGCATTAAATGCTCCCCAAATCCTGCGGGATTCCTGTGGCAGCTCCCGGCGGTGCCTCGATGGCTTTGGAGGGGACATAGGGAGCCCCTCACTTCCCACCCCACACCCTTGCCGGAGAGTGCCAGCACCCTGCCTGGCGCTGGGTTCCTCCTCCGGGCGATGAGAGCCTTCCTTTCCCTCCCCGTCATCCTCCTCGAAAATTGCCAAAGTGTCTAATTTGCCCGCCGGGAAGGCCGAGGGAAAAGAGCCTCTATTTTCCCGGTAATAAGCCCTCCAGACAAAGGCGGGATGAGCCATTCAGCGGTGGGAAGAGGGAAGGGTCCGGCCCCGTGCCGATGCAGTGCCGGGGGCTTGTTAGAAGGGAGAGGTTCCCCCCTGGCTGGGGGAGTCGGCACCAGGACACGCACGGCATCCCGGCATCATCCCGGGATGATCCAAGCCCACGTGCCCATGGAGTCCTGAGCTCCTGGATGGGTGGTGGGATGGGCAGCATCACCAGCCACCGTGCTGGGGACGCTCCTGCTCTGCAAACTGGGACCGATAGCCAAATCCCACGTGGCCTCGCTCCTCGTTCCCCTGGGGACAGCCCCCGTCCCCGCTCGGGGACGCTCTCCCCATCCGCTGGCTTTGCACTGAGATGGAGAAGTTCATGGTCGGCATGAGCCACGGGGGACCCCGGGCCCCGGCAGGCAACTTCCAAACTTGACTGGCGCTTGCCCCCCTCCACCGCCCGCCCGGGATTATCATAAATTAAGACGTAATTACTCCATGGAAATTTACAGGACAAAGCTGCGGCGCTAACAAGTGTGTTTGGCGGCACCGGGGGGAGATACAAAGCGCTATTGTCTGGCGGGCGCCAAAAAATCTGCTCTGCCCCCAAAACGCCGCATCCTGGGGACGGGGATGGGGATGGACCGACTCCGTCGCAGCCGCCCTAGCGCCGCAGAGGGCCACGTGCATGCCCCACGCGTGCGGGGATGGAGAGGGGCGCGGCACCCCAAAAGCGGGGTCCCAGCCTGCGGGGATGGGTGAGGGTGGGCAAAGGCACCCCGGCACGATGGGTGCCCTCCTGCCCCGTGCCGAGCGGTGCCGCGGCTGCGCTCCCTGCCGGCATCTGATGGCACGGAGCTGCTAACAAAGACGTCTCCTTTATTCCCTCGGATAACTCTGCGCCAGGTCAGCTCCCACCCGTGAGTGCTCCCACCCACGGGTGCTCCCACCCATGGGTGCTGCACCCAGCAAAACCCCACCAACCCCACCTCTGAGACCCCTTTCACCAACTTCAGCACGCATGGGGTTAAAAATAAATCCCCTGGGGACCTGGTGGGCATATTAAAAAATAATAATCAACGTTAAAAAAAAAAACAACAACACAGCGCGAAAAAATTCAGGCGGCTAAAAAATCCAGCAAAATAAAGGAGCCGGGGATCCTCGCAAAGCTGGCTGGGCATTTTAAAAATAATAATCAACGTTAAAAAAAAAACCAACAACACAGCAGAAAAAAATTCAGGCGGCTAAAACAAATCCAGCAATAAAGGAGCCGGGGATCCTCGCAAAGCTGGCTGTGCAATTAAGCAGTTTTCTGCTGTACGCCGATAATCACCTAATTATACTATTAATGACAGTTCAACCTGCTCGGAAATAAAAGGACATTCTTCCATAACAGGATGCCAGCTGTTTGTTACAGATGTCAAACATCTTTAAAGCGTTGTTATTATTAAAAGAAGGGGGGAAGGAGAAAGCTTGGTGATGCAGAAACGCAGCATCCTTCTCCCCCAAAGCCCCTTGGGGAGGGGTGGGTTGGGGTGTCACACACACACACACCCCTTTTTTAACGCCGGTGAAAGAATCCATCGGAGGGGTGTTGCGGCGGGGGAGCATCCTTCCCGTCGATGTTTGGTGTAACAAACACCCCACGTCGGCTCGCGGCAAGAGGCGGCCGCGTTTAATTAAGCGTGGCGTTCGGGAAAGAAAGTTAAATATTAA
>NW_008795126.1:1066918-1067356 GCF_000699145.1 Aptenodytes forsteri | reverse complement strand
TCGGGGTCCGGCAGCGCCGGGAGGGGGGGAGGCGGGGACGACGACTGCACGGCAAAGGGGAGGCGGCAGCGGTACCCCGCTTTCATCACGGGCCAAACTCCTCTGCTGGGGTAATTACACCTGGCCTGCTCTCCCCCAGCGGCACCGCAGCTCTGCACCGGCGCAGCCATCCCCGGGGGGGGCAGCCGGACGCCCACCCGCCGTGGGGCGATGCCGGCGCTGGCGTTACACACCCGCCCGTACAGCCGCCCGGCTTTACACCCTGTCCTATATAGCTACGGGCAAATCTGCCTTTAAAACCATCGGCAACCAGGCTTAGCCCAGGAATAAAGAGATTATGGACGAGGCGGGGGGGAGAAAAGAGGGAGAAAAAGGGGATGTCTGGGAATAATTCACCCCCCTTCCAAGCCGCTACCGACGCGACGTCCCGGCTACCCG
>NW_008795126.1:1064766-1066140 GCF_000699145.1 Aptenodytes forsteri | reverse complement strand
CGTCCCCGCCCGGCGCTGCCAAAAGCCGCTGGTGACTCACGCCTCGCGCCAGCGGCACCCGCGGAGCGGGTGTTTACGCAGCATCACCCAGCTCCCTCCATCTGCTTTGATCCACGGGCTAAATATTACCGGCCCCGGTGTAAAAATAGGAACCATTTGGGAAGGTCCTGAGTCAGCAGCATCCGCCGCCGGCACCCGCCACCATTCTCCCTGGCACGCCGAAGCACCGAGGGCCCCGTCCCGCCCCGCCGGGAGATGTGCCAGGAGCCCCAGGGTCCCTCCAGCGCCTGGGGGCTGCCAGCAATTTGGGGACACCCATTGGGAGGGGGGGACCCCAAAAGGCTGTGTGCATTTGGGTGCCACCCTCGCTCCTGCTGGAGCAGAGAGCCAGGCCCTCCGGGGATGCTCTGTGTCTCCGAGGGGTGCCGCTGTCCCCAAAGGATGCTGCTGTCCCCGAGGGACGCTGGCACCAGCCATAGGGTGACGACTGCACCCACGTATCTGCTCCCATATGTACCAGCAGAGAATGGGGTCCCCTCCCCGGCCCCCCGTTCTCAGCTATGCTTGGTGCCGGGTCCCCGCCGTGCCCGGTGTCCCCTTGCAGCCGGCTGAGCCCCGTTGCACATCTCCAGCCCCATGACCAGAGGGACGCAGGGGACAGAAGCGTCGGTGACCAGAGGGATGCAGGGGACACAGAGGAGCCGGCCGGATCCCGTGCCAGTCGAGCCGGGAGAGCAAGCCACCAAGGAGCGTGTGACACAGGCCACGGCCAGGCAGTCCCCGAGGCGGGGGAAGGGCCCCACACCACGACGGGGGCCGGGGGTTTTTTCCCTGCCACCAGCCCGGCGCTCGTGAAACCCCTGCGAGCCCATGGGGGAAGGTTCACATCTCCATCTGCTCCCACCCGACCTGGCCCACCAGCATCTCCCAACGCCCCGGCAGCTGCCGCCGGCGATTTCTCTGCTTGCCAGCGCATCGAACATAATTTCCCCTAATTGCTTTAAATCTCACAGCCTGACACTTCCATGCTCCTCTCTCTCTCTTGCTTTTCTCCTCCAATTTTTTTATTTCCTCTCGGGGGTGGCTGGAAAGCGACGAGCCGGCCGGAGCAGGGTTTTCCGGGGCGCAGGAATTAGTGCATTAGCAACAACGGCAAAGCCAGAAGTTTCACGCAACAGGAGCCGCTGCCGGGAACCCCCGCTCGACCAAAGCGTGCTAAATATGGAATTTAAGGGGAAAAAAAACCCAAACCCCAGCCCACCTCCCTGCACCTGCAGCCTTTGGAGGAGTCCCCGCCGCGGGGGACAGCACCAAGGCCGGGCAGGCATTGCCCGCGGCCGCTGGAGGCAGCTGAGAACCAGCAAGGAGCAGGCA
>NW_008795126.1:1063113-1064288 GCF_000699145.1 Aptenodytes forsteri | reverse complement strand
CATGCACCCCAAGTGCACCCCGAGTGTGCACCTCGAACATGCACCCTGAGCATGCGCCCCAAGCATGCACCCCAAGAGCACCTCAAGCTCACAGCCTGAATTCACAGCCCGAGCGCGCACCCTGAGTGCGCACCCCGAGCCTGCACCCCGAGCGCGCACCCCGAGCCTGCACCCCAAGAGCACCTCGAGTTCACAGCCTGAGCTCACAGCCCAAGGCTGCATCTGGAGGGTGCACCCCGAGCGTGAACCCCAACTGTGCACCCCAAGAGCACCTCGAGCTCCCACCCTGAGCTCACAGCCTGAGTGTCCTGAGTGTACACCCCAAGCATGCACCCCAAACATGCATCCTGAACGTGCACCCTGAGCCTGCACCCCAAGAGCACCTCGAGCTCCCACCGTGAGCTCCCACCCCGAGCTCGTATCCTGAGCACACATCCTAAGCGTGCACCCCAAGTGTGCACCCCAAACATGCACCCTGAGCATGCACCCTGCCTGAGCGCACCCCCCAAGCGCGCACCCCGAGCGCGTGCCCGAGCTTGCACCCCAGCCCCCCTCGCCACCGATGCTCTCAAAACACCCCAACCCCCCCCCAGAGAGGGGGGTCCCTCTCCCTCGCCGGCTGCCGCGGGGGACGGTGCTGCCGGCTGGGGCGGCACAGCAAACTTCGGTGCCCCAAGTCCCCTCACCTGGGCAGCAGCGGGGCCACAGGCAGGGACCCCCACCCCAAAACACAGCGCACCCAGCATTTCTCCCCATGCCTCCTCAGCCAGAAACCCTCCCAGCTCCTCAGGGAGGGGAGAAACCTCCCAGGGCTGGGGAGCAGCAGCGGAAGAAGAGAGGGGGGATCCAAGCACCCCAAAACCCCGCAGAGCCTTGCAGCGCCGCACCGGGGCTGCCTGCTCCCCCCACGAAAGCTCGCCGGAACCCAAAACCTCTATTAGGTGCTGGGAGAAAGTAACTTCACCCCCAAACCCCCCCCGGCTGCCGCTGGCCGGGGTAAACAAAGGGGTGTCCCCAAGCAGGGGGGGACCCCACAGGGAGACCCTCGGGGTGAGAGGGGCCGGGGGGTGGCCGGCAGCAGCATCGCATGGTGCCTTACCTGGTAAGTAATAGAGAGGTGGTTTCAACCCAAACATGATTTATGTTACAGTTCCATTGCGGCCAGGAAAAAAAAA
>NW_008795126.1:1062120-1062707 GCF_000699145.1 Aptenodytes forsteri | reverse complement strand
GCCACGGCTGGGGCCAGGGCAGGAGCCCGGCTGCCATGGCGTGACGCCTTCCCGGGGCTTCTCCTGCCGCTTGAGCCCCGAGCTGCGAATTGCAGGCACACAAAAAGCCAGCGGAGGAGGAGGAGGAGGCGGCTCTGGGACCCTCGGCGTGGGGGGGGACGCACCCCCTGAGCTGGATGGTGCAGCAGGGTCTGTCGTGTGTCGTCCCCCCCTCGCCCCGGCGAAGAATGCTGGCAGCGTGGGGTGGGTGACCCACGCAGGGCTGCGAGCCGGCGTCCGTCCGTCCGTCTGTCCGTCCGAGCGGCGCGTCCCGAGGCGAGCAGAAAGCCTAGGCTCCCCCGGGCTGCGCCAAGCCGGGCGGGCGAGAGGCGGCAGACTTGCCCCTCGATCAATTTTCATGCAAGAATCATTATCGGTAAATTGGAAATCTGGCTACTTGACAGCAGATTTGTCTCCCCTAATGAAGGGGAGCAGGCAGGAGAGCGGCAGGCAGCTGCTCGCCCCGGCACCCTCCTCCCCGCGTCACGCCGCCCCGCTTCCCCCGGGCTTCAACCTTCATCCCCGGCGTTTTCGGGGCGGCGAGCCCC
>NW_008795126.1:1060767-1061363 GCF_000699145.1 Aptenodytes forsteri | reverse complement strand
CGGCCCTCTCTTCCCAAACTGCCGGCTGCTTTTAACACCAAAGTTCACGAAGGCAACGTGTGATATCTCACCCCTGCAAGAGAAGCCACATCCTGTATGATAATGACCAGCCCTTCAAACAGCTTAAAGATACAGGCCATTCCCAGGCCCCCTCTGCCTGCCCCTGCCCACTCCCCATCGTGGGGCTGGGGAGGGGGGGGTGTCCCAGGGGTCCCGGTACTCCCCCGGGCCCATCCGGCCCCACGGTGGGGAAGGTTGGGCCTGGCACGCGGCGCAAGCGAGCAGGAGGGCCTTTGCAAAAGGTCTTCTGGCTGCAAATGCACGTATGTGCGTGCTTGTGCACGCTTGCATGCACGCCTGCATGCACTCGCATGTACGCGTGCACTCGCATGCATGCGCGCACGCACACGCATGCACCTGCGCGTGCACACGCATGCATGCACGTGCAAACACACACATGCGTGTGCACACACACGTGTGCACACACACGTGTGCGCACACACACACGCGTGTGTACACACGCACCCTTTCAGCTGAGCTCCCCAGGAACCCATTTGGCAAAGACGGAGCCGGTGACAAACAGCACCCTCCTTCCC
>NW_008795126.1:1059674-1060061 GCF_000699145.1 Aptenodytes forsteri | reverse complement strand
GCCTGCGCTGCCTGCGCTGTTGGGCTACACTTCAAAGGGGCGCGCTGCCTGCGCTGCCTGCGCTCCCCACCCTGCCAAGAAAGCCCTAACCCCGCCAGCACCCAGCACCCCAAGCCGGGAGCCCCCGTTGCTTCGCTGGGATGGGGAAACCGAGGCACAGAGGCCGGGCGGCCCCGTTGGGAAACCAGCCCGGCCCTTTGCGACATCGGCCCAACCGAATTACCCGCCACCCTCCTCCTCGGTTGTCCCTACTCTGCGGGCGATTGCATGCACGCGCCAGCGTCGCCCTGCCTCAGTTTACCCACTTACCACCCCACGGGAGACGGGACGCAGGGCACCCGCGAGACACACCCGCCCAGCCACCCGGCAGCCGGCTCTGCCGCGCCT
>NW_008795126.1:1058602-1059368 GCF_000699145.1 Aptenodytes forsteri | reverse complement strand
GGATGCCGCGGGCCGGGGATGCCCGACCTCCTCGGGGACGTTCGACCTCCCCATGGGTGTCCCCAAGGAAGGGGATACAGCCGTGCCGGGGACATCCAGGCGGCGGTCCCCAGCGGGATGCCCACCCCCAAGAAGCCCACCCCAGGGAAACTGAGGCACAGCCGGTCTCCGCCAGCCGGCACTGGGCTCCACCGCACTCCCCGTGACCCGGCACCCCGAAAGCATCCATCGGCGGGGGTGCACGAGCAAGGAGAGGGGGGGGGAGGCGCCCCTCGCCGTAAATAAGCGGCTCAGCGATGATTTCCTGCTCTTGTTGACCTTTGACTATGCAGAATAAAGACATAAATCCATATTTTAAACCCATCTGAGCGCCAGCCAGGCCCACAAAGCCATTTACAGCCTGCGATTTGGACAGGGCAGTGAGCAGGAAAGCGATGGTTTCTCGAGGTGACATTCCCCAGGAGGGAAATGAAGTGTTTTATTTGCAGATATATAGGGCACGGTCGTTCCTCCGCTTCCCCTTCCCTCCGCCCTCGGCTCATAAATAAAACATACGGCCGCGTAACCGGCTAATTACGGGAGGATGGCAAAACCCCGCCGGTCGCTGGGAAAAGAAATCAGCTTTTTAATCAGCCCACTTTCCTCCCCATCTAACTTAAGGAGAAACGGGCATTTCGGGTGCTGGGATGGATCCGAGATTCTCCAGCGGCTCGTAGGCTCTCGTCAGGGTTGTGCACCCCAACCCCTCGAGGCAGGTTTGGGTTGG
>NW_008795126.1:1057068-1058584 GCF_000699145.1 Aptenodytes forsteri | reverse complement strand
TCTTTTTTTTTTTTTTTTTTCCCCTGGCTGGGAAAAGGATGTCTTTGAAAAGTCTAATTGTTCCTTACACATTAGATACATTAATGAGGTCTCTGATCAAGCGGCTGGCTCTCCGGCAAGGAGGCTTCAAGTAGCAATTTTCCATTTGTGTTTCAAATTTTAATGAATGTTCCTGTCTCCGGCTGCGATGCGCGGTGATAATCCGCACGGCTCGGGTCAGCGCCGGAGCAGGGCTGGCCGCGCGGGAGGGCTTGTACAAGGGTTTGATTTCTTTGGGGAATAGTTCATACAAAAAATGGTAATGGCAGAAGACAGTCTTCCTTCCCCCTCGGCTGCCAGAGCCCGAGAGCTACAAATCAGAGGGTTATTATCTCTTTCCGATGTCCCTAAAGTATCCTATATCTTTAGCAGGAGAGTAAAGTTCAGCCCTGATAAGATTGTGGTGCTGGGTGAGACACGCTTTTCCTTTCCTCCTGCCTTTTTTTTTTTCCTCCACCTCCTTCTCCCTCTCCCTCCATCCCTGCGGTGGCCGGAGGGGCGTCCCCAGGGCCACCAGCCAGCAGCCCCCAGCCCACCCCAGGGCCACCCGCGGGCAGGGCAGAGCCCCCCGTGTGTCGTCCCCCCCCACCCAAGGGCCGGATCCGTAACCCACCCTGCCAGGACAAGATTTTTAACCTTGTTTTTTGGCATGCCTGCCATTAACTTAATTTAACATCCATATTGCCGCTACTTAATTAAATAGATGAACTCATTTTACATTTGCAAGTCTTAATTCATCCTGAACAAAATTGGCCGTGTTTCGTTCTTTCTACGCTACCAGCTCCCCGGAACAAATGACTGCCTTTTGTAGTTAACTGCTAGTACAGGTTAAAAGCTAATTAGCAGCCCGGGTTGGGTGTTAACTTCCTTATTTATCACCCGGCGCCACTCGATTAGCGAGGGGGCGCAGGCTGGCACTTCCTTGTCCATGCGTGGGCCCCGTTTCTGCAGGGGTGGTGCGGGCAACGGTGCTGGATGCGTGCACGATGCATGGCGCTCGGGTAACCCACCCTGCCAGGACAAGATTTTTATAACCTTGTTTTGGCATGCCTGCCATTAACTTAATTTAACATCCATATTGCCGCTACTTAATTAAATAGATGAACTCATTTTACATTTGCAAGTCTTAATTCATCCTGAACAAAATTGGCCGTGTTTCGTTCTTTCTACGCTACCAGCTCCCCGGAACAAATGACTGCCTTTTGTAGTTAACTGCTAGTACAGGTTAAAAGCTAATTAGCAGCCCGGGTTGGGTGTTAACTTCCTTATTTATCACCCGGCGCCACTCGATTAGCGAGGGGGCGCAGGCTGGCACTTCCTTGTCCATGCGTGGGCCCCGTTTCTGCAGGGGTGGTGCGGGCAACGGTGCTGGATGCGTGCACGATGCATGGCGCTCGGTGCGGGGTGCCTGGCGCACGGTGCTTGGCGCGTGAGGCACGGTGCGCGGCGCACACGGCGTGGCGCTCGGTGCATCGCG
>NW_008795126.1:1055557-1056202 GCF_000699145.1 Aptenodytes forsteri | reverse complement strand
CCTGCCATGCCGGGTGACAAGGCGGTCCCTCTGCCAGCACGAGCTGGCGGCGGGGACTGGTGCACCCCAGAGGGCAGCATGGCCGGGGAAGGAGACCCGGGCACCGGTGGCAATCACCATCACCGGTGATGTCCAGCCCCGGTAATGTGGCCGTGGCGTTGGTGACGTGGCAGTGGCACGGGGACGATGCGGCAGGAGGGGACCGATAGGCATCTGCCTGGCCCGGTAAACCGATCTGCCCCCACCTGCTGAAATAACAGCGAGGGGAGGCAGCTCCGGTTACCGGCAGTGCCGGGGGCCGGCTGGGTGCCAGGGCCCCTGGCCAAGGGCCAGGCAGCTCCACGGGCGCCGAGCAGGTACCCCTGTCCTCCCCCCCTTCCCACCGGCACAACGCGGAGCTGCTCATCCCGCTTCCCTGGCGTCACCACCCCACCGAGCTCCCCACCCGGTATTTCAGGTCTGGCACCGCCCCCCAAGCCGGCGCCTTCGGAAGCCAGCGGTCCCGCGGGGACATCACCCCTGCCCGGGGCCACCGCCACGGGGATGGCACCGGCCGCGCCGCGTAGGAGCAGGAATAATTCCCTCCCCATGGCACATGGGGTTATCCCGAGCGGTTTTGGCTGCATCCCCCCCACCCCCCGGCAC
>NW_008795126.1:1050895-1054422 GCF_000699145.1 Aptenodytes forsteri | reverse complement strand
GGAGCTGGGAGCTGCTCATCCCGCTTCTCACCACCCCCCGGCACGGAGGGGTCAGAGCCTGGCAGCACCGGGATGAGGAGCCACCGCAGCCAAAAGCCAAGCCCGAAGGCCAGATCTGGCTCCTTTGGGAGGAGGGATAAGCGCTACCGGGTCCCCTCTCTCCCCGCCCAGACCCCACCAGGACCCCATCCCAAATCCCCGCCATCAGCAGAAGCAAAGCAGCAGGGCCGTAAGGAGCAAGAGTGATAACAGCCCTCTGCGCCGGCGAGATAAATAGCCCCAGCAGCGCCAGGCTGTACTCGGCCAGAAGCTAATAGGGGCTGTCAGGGCGGTTTAGAGGAGCAGAGCATCGTTTCGGGGCCTGGCTGGGAGGACGCCGAGGGGAAGTGACAAGGAAGCTGAGCAGAAAGCGACAGGCAGTACACAAAGAGCATGTCCTCTGTAAGTGGCGATAAACCTTGGAAAAAAAGAAAAGCTAAATCAGTTGTTTAGCCGATGTACCACATGCTGACAGGGCAAATGTGAAGGCTTTTATGGCCACATGGGTTTTCATTTGCAGTTATTCATAGCGGAGCCGGGCGCTTTATCTCACTTTACATTATGTGCAACCACAATGCAGACACTTGCACCGCAACGCATTGTCTCCCTTGGAAAATATTAATATGTAAATGTCAGGCTCGGGAGGGCAGCAAGGGAACGGTGGGCTGCGGGAGCCGTGCAGGGGAGATAAAACCTGCCCTGAAAGGGAGGGGGGTGAAGGGGACTCCCCACCCCGCACCCCTGGGTGCGCAGGAGCAGGGGGAGGCAGGGGCACACACGCGTGCACACGCACGCTCACCTGGGGACAGAGCTGCTGCAGCGGGGAGCGTGGTGCGCACATGGCGTCTGCGGAGCGGGATGCATGTGTGCGCGTGCACACAGACGCGTGCACAACATACACCCTCTGCGGGGGGGGGATGCATGCGTGTGCGCGCACACACACGCGTGCGTAACACACCCTCTGCAGCAGGGGATGCGTGCATGTGTGCACACCCTCTGCAGCAGGGGATGCATGCATGTGTGCACACACGCACGCGGATGCACAATACACACCCTCTGCAGAGCAGGGTGCATGCGTGTGTGCGCGCGCGCGCCTGTGCACAACATACACCCTCTGCAGAGGGGGATGCGTGGATGCATCACCAGCACCTCTGCAGAAGGACAGACAACTTCAGCAGACCGACGTGCCTGCGCACACATCCATGCACTACCCCTGCAACAAGGAGTGCGTGCACACCTATGCACACCCCCCAGCGCGTGGCGAGGCCATGGGCCGCGGCTGGGTGCTGGTGGTTTGGGAAGAAGCCCTGCCTGGGCGAAGCGCGCCGGCGCGGCGTGCCAGCACCTGCAAAGCCCCATCGGGCAGCGCTCCAGCCATGCCTGCTGTTCCCGGGCTCCGTTCCTCTCTGAGAGCCTCCAGCCCCGGGGGTAGTGCCAGACTGACAGCCTGGAGGCTATTTATTCGCAGGCAGAGGCAGCGGGAGCTGTTGGCGGATGCAGGCGCCTTTGTCCTACAGGGAAGTTTGCTCATCGCCTCCCGGGCTGCCCCCCATCTCCCCCCAGCCCCTCTTTCCGCCTCCGTGCCCCGACGCACCGTCCGAACCCGGGGAGGCACTGGGAGGGGGGGTGTCCCAGCCCCAACGCACACCATGCCACGGC
This sequence comes from Aptenodytes forsteri, assembly GCF_000699145.1. Lineage (NCBI taxonomy): Eukaryota > Metazoa > Chordata > Aves > Sphenisciformes > Spheniscidae > Aptenodytes > Aptenodytes forsteri. The sequence continues at coordinate 1,052,724 of NW_008795126.1, read as the reverse complement.
AGGACTTGTCACGAGGCCCTGGCGTGTGGAGATGCCAGACAGCAGCTGCCACGCTCCCCCCCATCCCCGGCACCCCTCGGCATCACCCGCCGCATGGCCAAGGGTCTGGAGGTTGGCACCCCAAAGGTGGCTGGGGGCAGGAGGAGAGTGGGCACCCAACCCTGGGCTTTGCCGCTCGGCACCGTCAGCCGGGGTGGGGGGCACCTCCGAAACCGGCCCCCTTGGCCGCTACCAGAAGTGCTGGCAGCCGGGGCTGGCACGGGGACAAGCCCGGGAGGGAGGCTGCCCCCCAGCACCTCGGGGAAAGGGAACAATCCCTGAGCATTTCTTTTTTGGCAGGCCCCGGGTTGCCCCCCCCCTCTGCACCCCCCGTCCTCCTCCCGCGCTCGGGCATGGGGATACAATTAAATCAGTGTTCTGCTAACAATCTGCCGGCTAATAAGACATTTTCCTCCTTCTCCCTCCTCCCCCCCACTCCACCCCAATCCGTGTGTGATGGGAGCGCTTTGATATGAGAGTGGACTCTAATGGGTTCGGTGTAAGGGAGCCTTAATTTATTACGTGCCTGTAATTGATGTTTGTATAAAGTAGCTCTTACAGCTCCTCAGAGCGGGAGATGAAAAGCAATCAGTCAGCCATTTGCCTCGAAAAGAAGGAGAGAGGAAAAGACAGACAGTGAGAGAACCAGACGTACTCATCAAGCCTGGAGAAAAACCCAGAAAGCGAGGGAGCAAAACAAAATCCCCCCCGCGCAGCCCCACCAGCAGCTCCGGCACCGCCGGCACTGCTGGGTACCACCGCCAGCATCCCTGGGTACCGCTGCCAGCATCCCTGGGTACCACCACCAGCATCCTCGGGTACCCCCACCAGCATCCCTGGGTACCGCCGCCAGCATCCCTGGGTATCACTGTCAGCACCCCTGGGTACCACCTCCAGCATCCCTGGGTACCACCCCTGGGTACCACCGCCGCCCCAGCACCCCCGGGGCCGGATCCTGCCAGGGATGCTGGGGGCAGGCAGCCTCGTGGAGCCGCGCCAGGGCAGGATGCGACCCCCTCCCGTGCCGGCAGCACGCGCGGGGCTGATTAGGCGCGGCTTTTTTTGGCGGGCTGCGGCAGTCTGTGCTGAGCTGCTCTAATGACGGCGGGCGCTGGGGAGTCACGTCCCGCCCAGCGCCGGCTGGGGAGCCGTACGTCACCAGCCCCAGCAAAAAATCGGTGCTAAATTGAATCAATCCATCTTGGAAATGGCTCTTGTCAGCTGGTGTCAGAGAGAGCGTCTGCGGGAGAGGGAGCAGGCGGGGGCAGGCCGGTGAGGGCCAGGAGGTCGGCACCGCTGCCGCGGCACTGCCAGGTCTCTCCTGGCCCCCCACGGCGCTCGCCAGCCCCGTACGGTGGGTATGGGGGTCCTCCCGCTGCCACGGGGGGCAGAGCAGGATGGGATCCCCATCCAGCCGGCAGGGAAAACAGAGCCCAGAGCAGACTGCATTGCGCCGTGCCTCAGTTTCCCCACACAGGGCATCCCGTGCCCTCCTACCACCTCCCCTGGGGAAGGAGGGCGGCTCCGCACCAGGAAAAAGCCCCAGGAGGGATGGAGACCGCCCCCCCCCCAAGTGCCCATCTGCACCCCAACACCGTGCCCAGGGCAGAGCGTGCCAGGCTGGGAAGGATGATGCCGCGCCAGGGAGACAAAGACGCCGTCGCTTGACACAAATATAGATGGATCCGCGATGTACGAACCCCGCAGCCTGGCAAATTAAAACGTAGCGCGAAAGGGGGGGGGACGGAAACAGCCCCCGTGATGGATTTTCCATCCAGACATTCAAACCA
>NW_008795126.1:1050638-1050880 GCF_000699145.1 Aptenodytes forsteri | reverse complement strand
AAAACCGTAGCGCGAAAGGGGGGGGGACGGAAACAGCCCCCGTGATTGATTTTCCATCCAGACATTCAAACCAACCGAATATGTCACCCAGACAAGCCCTCGGAAAGCCGCGGCAAGCCCAGATTTATCCTCCGCTTGGACCGGAGACCATCAATCCCTATCCATCCCTGGTAAATCGCTTAACGTCCCTGCCTGCCCACCGCGGTGCCCATCCCACCCGCTGTCCCGGCATCGCCGCGGCG
>NW_008795126.1:1049157-1050566 GCF_000699145.1 Aptenodytes forsteri | reverse complement strand
CTCCTAATTAAGAACCACCCAATTCCCCAACCCGCCTGTTCCCCAGCTCCGGTACAGCCTGTTATTTAACTGCAGCTAATAGGTTGGGCGCAGCTAATGATAGTCTTGTATCAAATGGCTGGATCTTGGCTTCTGACAGCTTTAAAGACCCGTCTCGGGGACACGAGGGTTTCTAATTACGGGGTTCGTCACGGGAAGGCTGGGTTCAACGCCAGTCACTCTCCCCGGGTGACATTTCTGCCCGGATTGGAAATCTAAACACAGCCCAGCCAGTTAAGGTTAAAAATACGGCGCTCGACAAGACAAGGGATCATAATTTGGGTCACCGCCGGGTTTAATTAATTGGAATGGAGCAATCAAAGCGCCGCGTGCGGTAATTACAGCCCGGCTTGGAGCGGGGCTGGGGGAGGCGGCGGTGCCCGGGCGAAGGGATGCAGGGGGATGCTCCCCGCCGCAGGGATGGGCAGGGAGCGGGCAGGGAGGCAGCACCCTCGCCCCGGGGTGCAGGCAGGCATCGTGTGCAAGGAGCCGGCGGGGCAGGGAGGGAGACGCTAAGGAAGCGAGCCGGGAGCTCGCAAGCACACCCATCCCCGGCGGATCACACGCCGGCCTCACGTGAATGCCGACCAGGCAAAGTGGGGTCCGTCCCCTGGTGTCCCCGTCCCCACGGTGCCAACACAGTCACAGCCCAGGCTCCCAGCCACCGCCGCGGCTCTGCCGGGGCCGCAACGAGTGATTTATTTTCACCAATTACCGGGGCACTTTTCCCTTCGCCAGGACCACGCTTAATTGATTGGAACCTATTGAAAACAAATTAACCGGCACCGGGGCGCAGGGACCTGTTTACGGCTCCTCCGCGGGGTGGTGGGGAGGACACGTGAGCGGCTCCGGCATTCTGGCGATGACGGCGAGGACTGGCACGGCCCCGTGGGATTGGGAGGAGGAAGGTAGGACAGCCCAAATGCCCCCCCACACACTGCTCACCACCTCCTCGGCAATGGTTATGGCTGATGCAAGGGGAAACTGAGGCACGGAGCAGCACGGAGCCCAAGTCCTGGTGCTTCCTCGCCGGAAAAACCCTCCACGGTATGGGCAGAACCGAAACGTTCATCCCCGCCCACCACCGCCCCCGAGGAGGGATGCTTGCGAGAAGCTAGCGACAGTGACCCCATTAAGCGAACCTAGCTAGCATTAATTTGACCCCATCCGCCACGCGCTAATCAGCTGTAACCGTGGCACCCAGCTCAATCCAAATTGATTTACCAAGGCTGGAAATGGATACAAATGTGATTAAAGGCTTTTTATTTTCCATAGGTCCCCTCTAAAATGATTTAAATCAATTGCTACGTGCAGGGTCCTCCCCCTCCCCGGCCGGCCCCGCGGCGCCGCGGAGGGGCAAAGCCCCTCCG
>NW_008795126.1:1048782-1049086 GCF_000699145.1 Aptenodytes forsteri | reverse complement strand
GCCGGCGCGCCGGGCGGCCCTGGCGAGTGATCAAAGCCCATTAGGCTGAGCGCCGATGCGCGCCCGTTGTTCGTCAATTATTCAAACAATAATTGCACCCTTATTTAAAGTCTAGTCTTGCGTGCGCGGCACTGCAGGCTGCCAAGGCTCACGTTAGATTTACACCCCCGGCGCGCTCCCGCCGCCAATTAATTAAGCAAACACATTCCTCGGCACGCTCTCAGGTGTGCACCCTGCCCCGTCGCGGTTCATCCCGGCACGGTGCGGATGCCGGCGCCACATCCCCGCCTGGCCGAGGGGTCCC
>NW_008795126.1:1046518-1048765 GCF_000699145.1 Aptenodytes forsteri | reverse complement strand
GCGGGGCCGTTACTAGGGCTCCTCATTATTAGGACCGGAGCTCTCCCCAGGGATGGGGACGGCTGCTCTCGCCCTGTACTCCAAAACTGATTAAAGATTAAGCAATCCCCTCATCTACGCTTTCCTACAAATTTCCCCTTTGGAAAAAAAAAAAAAAAAAGGAGAAAAAGAAAAAAGGAGGGGGGGAGGAGGGGGCTGACACCGGCATCCGTTATTAGGGGCCCGCTCGTTCCCACCGGCACCTAACGAGGGGGGAGGCTGGGAGTGACAGTCACCAAGAGGTCAATTCATTCATCTGGCCATGTTATTACAAGTCCAAATTTATTGTCACCGGGCCACATTAGCGCTGGCACCGAGGACGCGAGGTTGCACCCCTACTGAATAAGCAGATAAATGAAAGACATCTGGAGAGCAGAATGAAGGGGCAGATTATTAATGCTGAAATTTAGAAGCCAAGGTCTAAGCCACGAATCCATCAGTGCAACCAGTTATGTCCAATAAATTAGGAGAGATAAGGATTGAAGGATGGTATATTAAAGGCAACATTCATTTCTGAACTGGCATGAGGGCTCGCAGGCATCCTCCCCTCCAGCGTTAACCCTTGCTGGCCGGGGATGTGCCGGAGCCAGGGAGGCAGCGGCTGGGGGGACGGAGCCCGTGCTCCGGCAATGGGCATGGGTCCCCGCGCAGAGCCCACCCTGCCACCGGCTACCTAATTCGGGGTTGCCCTGGGTGTCCACAGGTGGGTGCGATGAAGGAGTGTGCACAACAATGGAGCATGCACGACGACGGAGCACGCATGACGGAGCACACATGAAGATAGAGAGTGCACAAAGATGGAGCGTGCAAGATGCTGGAGCGTGCATGATGCAGCATACGTGAAGACAGAGTGTGCACAGTGACGGAGTGCGCACGACGATGAAGCGCGTGCAAAGATGGAGCACACATGAAGATGGAGCGTGCAAGATGGTGGAGCCCGCACAACAATGGAGCACGCACAAAGACGGAGCGTGCGAGATGACGGAGCATGCACAAAGACAGAGCGTGCACAATGATGGAGCTTGCACGACGGCGTGTGCACAACGATGGAGCGTGCACACGTGTGGGAGAGGCTGGCATGGGAGGAGCAGGGCACCCCACGGCCGCTGGCCGGGGAGGGCAGCAGGTCCCCCGCGTCTCCTGCAGCCCATCTATCCTCCCCAATCAAGGGGCTAACGGGCCTGTGCGGCTCCATGCAGCCACAGCATCTGCAACCTTCACCCCAGCCTCTCCCCCCCCGCCCCATCCCTGGGCTGGGGTTCAGCTGGCCCGGCCAGTCGTTTGGGGACTCGCTACCAAGGGGGACAGGTAAGGACTGAGGGGACAGAGCCTGTCCGGGCACCCCAGCCCCGGGCCGGACGGCTGTCACCAGGAATCGCCCCCTCCTGTTCCTCCTGCCCTCGGCACCCGGCTGCCTCCCACCCACGGGCCCCATCCCGGCCGTCCCACCCCACGCTGCAGGTCCCGTCACACCAGCACCTCCCAGTTACTCCTGCCTCGGTTTCCCTAATGCCATCACACAGAGAACGGCAGGGTCTGGCTCCCTGGGGACAGCTCGGTCCCCGTGCTGCTGGTCCTGGGGGTGATGCTGCAGCCCGGCACCCCCCGACGCCCTCATACCCGCAAGCCAGCCACGTCGGGTGCATCACCCGGGGAGGCGAGGGAACGCAGCAAGCCAGGGGCTCGTGACCTGCTCTGTGCCACGGCAGCAGCACGGCCCCGGGGGCAAGCAAGAATCTCTGCAGCATGACGCCTGGAAGGGAAAAAATCAAGATTTTTTGCTCCCAAGCAAGCAGCCGGGGGGGGGTGACGGCTCGGCAGTGGGGACGCCCACCTGTGTCTCCCCTTGGCACCCCAAAACTGGCATTTGGGAGGAGAGGTGTGGGCTAAAATGGGGAGATGATGGAGAAACGGGGGAGTTCCCTCATGCTAGTCCCTCCTGGACCAGCAGCAAAGGGGTATAGGGCAGGAAGGCACGCAGGGCCCCCTGAATGCTGACCTGGCCCCCATAACATCAGCCGAGCACCCTGCCCAGCTCCAAGCTCTCCCAGCACCCACGCAGCTCCAGACTTCCCAGTGCTCCCAGTTCAGCGGCCCCAGCACATCCCGCAGGGGCGGCAGCGCGGCTCCCGGGGGTTTCGGCGTCTCCCCCCCTCCCCACGGCGGCTCCCGAGCAAATTTCGAACAGCCTCATCTGGCAGCTGAGGG
>NW_008795126.1:1044685-1045606 GCF_000699145.1 Aptenodytes forsteri | reverse complement strand
AGCAACCATTTTATTCCCTTTTAACTCTGCCTGCGTGTCTCCGGCGCGCTCGTCCTCCCCCTCCCCGTCACCCAGGGCTGGTCCTGAGTTCGGGGAGCTTTGCTTTTCCCTCCCTTCCCTCCTCCTCCCTCCTTGCACTTGATAGCAGCCTTGTCAAGACTGCTGAGTTGCTCCCACCCCCCCCCCCGCCGCTGCTAATTAAGGCTGCACAGTGACAGTTCAAGTGCCTCGCCGCCAGTTTGCAGCACCGCTGCTTCTAATTGGAGACGCTTTTTATTTCTCAATAGCCGCCGCGACGGGGTTGGGGGGTCCGGGGTGGGGTTTGCACCCATCCCAGGTGGTGTTGGTGCAGGGGGATGCCTGCACCCATCAGCACCCCGGCCACCGGGCTCCCACGTGCGGGCAGAAATTATTGCAAAGGTGATGCACAACGGGATGAAAAGGCCCCGAAGTCAGGAGGAAAGCAGGGAGGGGGAGGAAGGAGGCGAGCGATTCCCCCAGGAGCGTCCCCAGGCTGGCAGGGGGGGGGGGCACCTCGTGCCGGTGCCTCCCGATGTATTTTTGGACGGTGAGGAGGAGCGAGGGCAGCGGGCACGGCAGGGAGACACGCGGCCGTATCTTCCTGCAGCAGAGCAGGGGCTGGCGCGGGCGCGAGTGCGGGTGCGGGGTATCGGCCGGGACACCTGGGTCCTGTCCCCGTCCCTGCCCACGGCCCTGGCCACCCCCCTGCTGAGCACCTTGCAAAAATCATGACGCTTGTGTGCACCCCGGGGAGCCGCAGCATGGCCACGCTGGGGTTGCAGGAGCACCCCAGTACCCGCCCGTGTGTCGTCCCCCCCGCCGTGCAAGCAGCCTGACAGATCTATTGTGTCGTGACAGACGAGCTGTTTTATCGCGCGAGGGAGCCCAGCGCCAGCCGGC
>NW_008795126.1:1043896-1044642 GCF_000699145.1 Aptenodytes forsteri | reverse complement strand
GCAGCCGGCCCCCCCGCGCTGCCAAATTCCTGGGATGCACGCCCAGGCAGGCAGCTGCGCGCGGCCCCTGCCCCGCAGGTGGGGGGGCTGGCAGGGTGTGGGGACAGCCCCCCCGGCACCCCAAGTCCCCACGCCGCCAACCCAGCTTCCCCTTGTCACCCCCTGCCACGGGGACTCCTCCTTGAAATGGTGTCCCTGACCTGCCCCACCCCACAGCACCCCTGAACTGGTGTCCCCAACCTGTCCTGTCCTGTCCTGTGGCACCCCTGAACTGGTGTCCCCAACCTACCCTGTCCCACAGCACCCCTGAAACAGCGTCCCCAACCTGTCCCGTCCTGTAACACCCCTGAACTGGTGTCCCCAACCTGCCCTGTCCTGTAGCACCCCTGAACCATGTCCTGTGCCGAGCACAAGCTGCCACCGCAGGGGGACAGGGATGCTCACAACCACCCCAATGCTCACCCGCAAGAGCCACCCACCCACCCCAATGTCTCCCCACCCAAACCAGCAAGCAGGGGGGTCACCGTCCTTCCTGCGCCACCCCAAAAGCCGGCATCACCACTGCGCCGGGGCTCCGGCGGGACAGGCAGGGGTGGGACGACGAGTGCAGCCATGACTCACGCGGGAACTCACTGGAAAACATGGCCCCGAGGCCAGAGCGGTCTCCCGGCGCGGTGAGGCGGGGATGTTCGCCCCGGCTCTCTGCCCGGCCAGAAACCGCCCCGGCAGCTTCCCGCCGCTTGCCC
>NW_008795126.1:1042256-1043861 GCF_000699145.1 Aptenodytes forsteri | reverse complement strand
AAGGCGGTGGCCGGCTGAACCCTGCTCCCCACCAGCGGCGGCAGGCATTTTGGGCAGGTGCCCGGTGATGCTGTCCAACCCAAAGCTCTCCCCAAAACGCACGTCCCTCTGGGACCGATTCCGCTGGGCTGACGTCCCCAGCACCGGGCACAGCCAAGCTGCAGGACCACGACGGTGCCAACCGCGGGGGTCAGAGCCCGGCTCTGCCCCCTCGCCCTAGCACCGGGGGTCCGCCCGGAGCAAAGTCCCCGGCGGAGCCTCATTGAGCCCCCCTGCCCCTTCCTCCCCTCCCGGCAGCCTTTGTGCCGCTTCCACGCCGGCACCGCCGGGGTGGACGCATGAGGGCAACACAAAGCAGAGCCGAGAGGCGTTTCAGCTGCAATTTTCTCTGCTCCATTATTGACAAACAAGCTGCTTCGCGCAGGTGATGGCGAGGCCAGCGCAGCAGCTGGGGCACCGCGGCGCGCGCCAGCCCTGTGCCGTGCCAGCTGGCCTGCCCCGCTCGGCCCCTCCTGCCCCCCGGCACGGTGCCGGCGACGATGCCCTCCTGTCCGCTGCACCCCGAATCGCTTCGGCTTCGAGCTCGCTCTGGGTCGCACGGATCCAGAGATGTCACCCCTAAGAAACGGGGGAGGGCAAGAGGCAGCCGGGAGCGTTCCGGGATGCAGCCAAGGTGCCCGGCCGGGTGCCAGCTTTGCTGCCGGGCAGCCCCTTTCCCCTGGCCGGGGCGGCTGGGCGCAGCGTGCGGCGAGTCTGTCGTTAGCGCCGTGCCAAACCCAAAGTGGCTGCTTCGAAACGGCAATCCAATAAAAGTGCTACTTGTCTATTTATCATCCTCAGGGCTTTTTATCACAGTGCAGATGGCTGCTACCTTCGCAAGGCACAGCAGTGTGCTGGCACGCGCCCGCCGCACAGAAGCTCGAGCGCCGCAGAGTCTGTGCTTACACCTGTGAGGAGCCGCTGGGCCGCCTGCTCCGGCTCTGCCGGCCGGCGAGCTGGGCAACGCCGCCTGCCAGAGCCACAACACCCCTTTACAAGCCAAGTCTCAGCCCGGACAGTGTTTGCACCAGGGCATTTGCACCATGCATGTTCACCAGGCATTTGCACGGGGCATTTGCCCCATGTTGTTTGCACCACTTATCTGCACCGGGCATTTGAATGGGGGGTTTGCACGGGGTGTTCGCACCATTTATCTGCACCAGGCATTTGCACAGGGTCTTTGCGCCAGGCATTTGCACTGGGCATCCGCACAAGACATTTGCATGGGGCGTTTGCAGCCTGCATCTGCACCGGGTATTTGCAGAGGGCGTTTACACCAGACGTTAGCACCAGGCGTTTGCACCGGGCATCTGCAGCCTGTAATTACCCCAGCCACGCGGTTTCTGGGCAGCAGCAGCACAGCGGCGCGGGCACAGGGCAGTGGGTGGGGGCCGCCGGAGCAGGTGATTAAGTGTCTGTCTGCACACGGCAGAAAACACACCTAATTATCCAGCCGGAGTCGGACGGGAGGGAGGAGCGGCCCCGATCGCAATCGCGTAATGAAGTGTAACGCGGGGCCAGGCCTGGCGCAGGCGGTAATTAAGAGACGGCAAAGCCAGGATTGCA
>NW_008795126.1:1039698-1040930 GCF_000699145.1 Aptenodytes forsteri | reverse complement strand
CCCCCTGCCGACCCCTGCCAGCCCCTGCCGACCCCTGCCACCTCCTGCCCTCCGCCGGCCCCTCTGCCAAAAGAGCAATAAATCAAAGGGACGGGACGGGGACAGGCTGGCAGGCGGGGACGGGGATGGGGACTCCCTCCACCACCAACACATGGGTGCACCCCCTGCACCCGGGCGATGGACCCCGGCTGCTCTGCAGCTCCCCCTGGATTGGCGAGGCCACGCAAAGCACGGTGGGGCATCCCCCTCCCCGGCAGAGGGGACCCGTCCCTGCTGCCCTTGGGGACAGGTGCGCAGCCCGTGCACGCTCCCAGGCTGAGCACGGCAAGGCAGGGGGGGGTGAAGGATGCTTCTCCCCCCCACACCCTCCGGTCACAGCATATTAATGGCGAATTTCATGGGTGCGGTACCGCAGAGCTCGGCTGGGGAGCGTGCCGGAGCCATCTGCTCGCAGGACCCGGGGCTGTCGAGCCGCCCTGACCTCGGCGTGGCAAACAGTTTGCAGGAGCAGATGTTGCGTCCTCCCTCCCCCGGGGGTCGCGGGTGTGTCACCTCCCGGGCTCGGCACCGCCGCAAGTCCCCGGCACCTCGGGGTGGACCCTTGCACCGAGCTGGGGGCAAAACCAGGCCGAGAGCAAAGGCGCGTTGCAAAGACCTGGGAAACTCACTGCAGGAGTGACACCCCCCAAGATGGGGCTCCTTTGGGAATTCGGGCGCGGGGCAGCAGCGCAGAGGATCCCTGGTCCCTCCCAGCACCCCGGGCACCGCAGCCACAGCCACCCCGCGCAGCCGGCTGAGCAGGGTGCCCGTCGGCGCTACTGCGAGGCGCGCTGGCTGTCCCGCTGGCACAGGCGGTGGGATTTGGAAAGCCGGCTGCGCCCGACTCCCAGCCCGCGGAGCTCCTGCCCTGCAAACCCCCCAGCCCTGCAAGCACCGCACAAAGGCAGCCTGGCTGCGCCGCCGCACGCACGTGGCACGGCACGGCACGGCACGGGAGCAAAGGTCCAGGCGCTGCCTCTCCGGCAGCAGATCCCAGCCGGATCCAGCCTGGTTTCCCACAGGTCCCCGGGAGTGGCTAGCACCGGTGTCTTTCGGACTGATTAAAATTCATTCTGCATGATTTAGGACCTAATCTCGGTGAAACTCCACCACGCTTTATTAATAGCGCATTAGCAGATAATTCATGCATTTGGATGAAAAATCAGCTTGTTTTATTCTCTGGGAGGGGGGAC
>NW_008795126.1:1039425-1039667 GCF_000699145.1 Aptenodytes forsteri | reverse complement strand
AGGGGGGCACCCCGCTCGCCCAGCCTCCCACACCTCCCCGCTGCCGCCGCATCCCAGCGAGGCAGCAGCCCTTCTGACAACTGCCACCACTCATTAATCTTGACGAGTTTTCTGCTGAATATTCTTCCACGGGCTTTCAAACCGTTCACTAATTGCAATTAATCACTTACCGAAACAGATGTCAGGAACAATGGAATTGGGAAGTCTGGAGGCTTGATAAAGCTGTCAGAGGAGCACGCTCG
>NW_008795126.1:1036289-1039393 GCF_000699145.1 Aptenodytes forsteri | reverse complement strand
CCTTCCCCCAGCCATGTGCTGGGGGGGGACCCGGTGACCCCCCACTGCCCGCGTGGCATCTGTCCGCCCCGGCAAGGCAAAACACGCGGCGATGGGGCACGAAGGGCTCCACGTCCCCAGCAGCTACCAGTGGATGGGATGGGGACATGGGTACCCGTTTTTGGTGATGGCAGGTGATGGGAACAGCTTTGTCGGGGCTGCCACGCTGGCACCTATGCCCCCGGGGGACACTGCGGACCCCGGCCGGCGTGGCTTCGCCCCACTCCCGGCGCCGGAGCGGCTTAGTCTCTCCTCTCCCTTGGGAGAGCCACAAGGAGCCCCAGCGGGGCGTCACGTCCGCCGTGCCTCGCGCAGGCGACGGCACGTTCCCCATCCTTGCCAGACGCCGCTTTAGCACCAGCAGGGATCCAACAGCCTTCCCCGGCGGGCGCGCCACGCTGTTTACCCATCACACATGAAAGGTGCCGAGCTGACAGCTCCGGAGACGGGAGAGAGCTCCCGGAGACACTGATGGGGCCAAGGCTCCCGAGCGCCTTCGCCTCCTGCCCTTGGAGACCCCAAAGGCCACCCCATAGGTGACCCCAGCAAGGGGCAGCCCCTGGGCTTCTGCTCCCCAAGGAAGGAGCCTGCAGCTTCACCAGCTGGGGCTCTGCACACCCCCACGTCTCAGCCACCCCCCCGGCTTGGGGACGTCCTTTGGGAACAAGATTGGGGACAGGCTGGGAGAGGGAGGGCTTTCCCGGTCCCCCACGAGGCAGAGGATGCTGCACAGCCTGAGGCCACTGAGCGCAATATAGCCCCGAGTCCCCCAGCCACGATGGGGACACCGCTGCGGTGACAACACCGCGGGGACACACACACCTCCCTGGCAGGCAGAGCCCGGGGGACGAGGGCATCCTTCTGGGGCTGGCACGGTGCAAGCCAAGCCCGGGGCTTGTGACCGGCGCAGCCCCGACACATGTTACAATAAATATTCTGCACAGACACCGTTCCATATGTATGATCCGGTGGGGTGATGATTTTTCTACTGATCACTGGAAGTGACAACTGTGCGGAGAGCAGGAGAAACAAAGGCACCGACTGCTCTCCCCGTTACACTCCGCTAGTGACATGACGGTGTGACACGGAGCGGCAGCATCTGGTGGCGCGTGGACCAGCAACCGGGATGGGAAGCCCGTTAGCGCCGGGCACAAAGGGGTGGCGATGGGGACGGGGGTGGAAATAAGGATGGGGTGGTGGTGGGGATGGGGTGGTGATGGGGATGGGGTGGCAATGGGCTGGAAATGAGGACGGGGTGGCAATGGGGATGGGGTGGCAATGGGGACAGGGTGGCAAAGGGGTGGAAATAAGGACAGGGTGGCAATGGGGACGGGGTGGCCATGGGGACGGGACAGGGTGGCAATGGGGGGGAACGGGGTGGCAATGGGAACGGGGTGGCAATGGGAACGGGGTGGCAATGGGGTGGAAATAAGGACGGGGTGGCAATGGGGACGGGGTGGCCATGGGGACGGCTCCCATCAGCCCTCTCGTGCCGCACACAAGCACCCAGCCCCTCCATCCTGCCCCCCAGTCCCCCGAAGCAGCTGCGGGACGGGGTACCGGGGAGCACCCGGCCATCGCAGCGCGCCTGGCCCAGGCATGGTCAATATTTGCATTTGATTTGCAAGCGTTTCCTCCCCCCAGATAACGGCAGGGCCGCGGCACGTACAGGAGGGAGAAGCGCTGGGTTCGGTTAATTATTAGCGAACATGCAAATTCCCCCTACATGAGATAACAATAAACACCGCGATTTCAGCGAGATAAACAGGGCTTTAAATTTCCAGCAGCCTTTACTGGTGTAAAAATAAGCGTCCCTTATTTATTTAGCTCCTTTGAGAAACCACATCAGTCCCCAAACACAGTCTTTTACTGTCAAGCTACAGTAGAAGCCTTTATAGGCGGCGAAGATCCTGACAGCTACCCCTAGCACAACCATCTTTTATTCATGCTCATAATATAAATTGTATTGCTTCGGAAACAAAAGGATTTAACTCGCTGCTGGCCGGGTGGCAGCGGCCGAGCGGAGGTCTCCAGCAGGGGCACGTGGCTGGAATGGCTTTGCTCCCAACGGGGACATCCCACAGGGCCACCGCCTCCTCCCGGGGACAGCCCTGGGACAGACCCCTGGCCCGCTGCATCAGCACATCCAGGGCTAAAATAAAGCCAAAATAAAAAAATCCCCCACCCAACCTCGAGCCATTAGGCAAAGCCTCCTTGCTCTGCGGCTCCGAATCCCGCCCTGCCTGCACAGAGGCAGGCAGAGCAGCGCTTACAAGAGTGGTTCGTATTTAATAACGCAATTTATATTCCACTCTCAACATAAACTATTGTAAAGGCACACTAATGTAAAAATACATCTGGCTTGTCAATAGTTTATCTTCTGGATCTGCATCTAAATCCCTGGGCATTCTTGACTTATGGCTGCACCAGTGTCTAATGAATAAAAAGGTGCAAATTATAGGCCTTGCTTTAATGCTCATCATAAAATTAGATGATAGTTGCAAAAGCTGCATTCTCCTGCCCACAGTGCAGCAATGGTAAGCTATAAATAAAGTGTATTTAATGTATCCCAGCGCTGCGCAGAGCCAGGAAACAGTATGTTACTGCACAGCCTTCAATGGATCCGCCACGAGTTCAATGAAGTGATAACTGATCCATCATGTGAATTTATGTTAACTGTCTGCTCGCAAAGTCACGGCCCCAGCACTGTAAATAGCCGACAATCCTTCCAGCCCGGCCTGCCTGCCAATAAACCTGTCACCGGCAGGCTGGGAGCAGCCACCTTAGGACACCGCAGACAAACCATTACACTCTTGGGTTTCCTCGTGGTTTTTCCATCCGTTTGTCCGTACCCACCGCCGCCGTGCCTCGGTTTACCCGCAGCCGAGCCCCCCTCCCCGGGGCTTTCCAACCCCGTGCGATGCTTTTCCACCTCCCCGGAGCTGTCACATCAGGGAGGCGGGAAGCCCAGATGGGATCCGGGGGGCTGGTGGGCACGTGGGTGGGATGGCTCCCGCTCGGGCGACAGGCAAACGCTAGTGTGGGGGGGACAGGCTGGAAGCGGA
>NW_008795126.1:1034648-1036213 GCF_000699145.1 Aptenodytes forsteri | reverse complement strand
TTCACTGCCGGGGGGGGGGTAGAAAGTCTACCTGCACCGTGCCTGGAAAGCATCCCCCCCTCCAGCAGAGACGTGTGTCCCAGGGCTGGCAGCTGGGAAGGAGATGTCCCCGGGAAGGAGACATCCCTGGGAAGAAGATGTCCCTGAGAAGATGTGGTCCCCAGGAAGAAGATGTGCCTGAGAAGGAGACATCCCTGGGAAGATACGGACCCTGGGAAGGAGATGTTCCCAGGAAGATGTCCCCAGGAAGCAGATGTCTTTGGGAAGACGTCCCCGGGAAGGAGACATCCCTGGGAAGATGTCCCTGAGAAGACGTGGTCCCCAGGAAGAAGATGTGCCTGAGAAGGAGACATCCCTGGGAAGATACGGACCCTGGGAAGGAGATGTTCCCAGGAAGATGTCCCCAGGAAGCAGATGTCTTTGGGAAGACGTCCCCGGGAAGGAGACGTTCCTGGGAAGATGTCATCCCCAGGACGGAGACATCCCCAGCAAGGAGATGCCCCTGGGAAGGTGTCATCCGCAGGGAGGTGTCCCTGGGAAGATGTTCCCAGGAAGGAGACACCCCTGGGAAGGCGACGTCCCCCCTTCAAGCAGCCCAGGGCCAGGGAGACCCTCATCCCTCCATGTCCAGCCTGCAGCTGGGGACGCATGGACGGGCCCCAGCCAAGGGAGCCGGCAGGGGTGACAGCCGTGGGGACGCAGCCACCCTTGGGGAGCAAGGCGGCAGCCCGGGAGGGCACGGGGGACGCCGAGCTGGCGGGAAGCAGCGTTTGCCATCACCCGGCTCTCATTAACACGGTGCTGAGCAGACCCTAATAATAGCAACAGTAAATTCTCCTAACCAATTCGGGTCCATTTCTATAAATAATGTAGAATCTTTTTATTTACTGACAGGTTGTAAAAGTATCAGTGAGAATAATGTGAAATCAGGCGCTGCTGAATAATTCATGGCAGCAGCTCCGCTCTCCCCGTCCCCGCGCACCCCTGGCCCCAGCGTTTACACGACAGCACCTTGCGCCTGGGTTTATCTCATAAAAAACAGGACTAACGACCTGGCTCTAATTCTTTATCAACCGGGACTTTTACGGTGAGGGGAGGAGGGAGGAAATAGAAAGAAATAAAAATAACCCTGGGTGCACCCTATAAAAAATGCATGGGCCCATGCGCTCGCCTCCGCACGGAGCCAGTGCACGCTTGGCACCTCCCATCGGCAATTCCCTCCGGCCCCCAGAGCCTCTCCAAAAATTAGTATTAATTAGCAGCGCACGCAACTCCGCGCTGGCATCCCAAGGCAGCGAGCGTAGGAAGGGCAGCACGACCCTACTGGGACACGGGGACACCGGCAGGACCCATGGGGACGATGGCAGGATGCTCGCTGTCCCCGTGCCACCCCCAGGAATGCTGGCTCGGGGCAGCAGACCCCCCGCTGCAGGCAGATGGGTTAAATTTGGGCAGAAAATCCAGATCCACAGGGCTGCTAACCCCTGTAACAACCTGATCCGGTGTCCCCCATCCCTCCTGCCACCGCGGAGGGCGATGGGGACGGCAGGGACCCCCCCTGCAGC
>NW_008795126.1:1031971-1034122 GCF_000699145.1 Aptenodytes forsteri | reverse complement strand
CGGGGAAGGAGGAAGGGGAGGGGGGGGGCAGATGTGATTCACCAGCAGCGAACGCGGCCAAATTTATGGAATGACTTAATTAATTTGCTCCCGGAATGACATGACACCACGGGTTGGACTGGTTTGAGGGCCCTCGGTCCTGCTGCTCGACTGAATTCGGTTTGCAAACGGGTTTGTTTAAGCGCCCCTTAAAAACAAGCAGCTCCCCTGCTGCAAACCCGCCGTGCCGGGGCAAATTTGGGGGGGTTAGACCCCTCAACGCCCGTGGGGACGGAATGCAGCCCGCTGATCCAGTTTGTTGCTGCCCTCTAGTGTGTACAGGACAGGCCAGACCTGCTGTCACTTGTCCCCCTCCCCAGATGTCCCCCGGGGCCACTCGGCCAAGCAGGATGCTGTGTCTCAAGGGAGCTGGCTACTGAGATGCTCAGAGCCCAGACAGCCGGGGTACCGGGGAGCATCGCTCCGGCACCCCAGCCTGGAGCCCCGCCGGCTCCCCAAAACCCCGCTAATGGGGCCACAAGGTCGGCACTGGGGCACAGACCGGCGCATCACCTCCCGCCCTGCGGCACAGACCCGGTGGAACGCGGGACGCTG
Source organism: Aptenodytes forsteri (assembly GCF_000699145.1). Taxonomy (NCBI): domain Eukaryota; kingdom Metazoa; phylum Chordata; class Aves; order Sphenisciformes; family Spheniscidae; genus Aptenodytes; species Aptenodytes forsteri. The sequence goes on along the minus strand of NW_008795126.1, from coordinate 1,033,528 downwards.
CGTTTCCCTCCACGCCGGGATGCAGGAGGTGTCGGGGTACCCAGGTCGGCATCAGCATCCTCCAACAAGAGGGCCTGCTGGCACGGGTGCCACCGTCACCCTCCTGCGCGGGGGCCTGCCCACCCCGGCATGCCCCATGGCGTGAGGGATGAGCCCAGGGTTAGGGAAACTGAGGCATGCACCAGCGCGGCCAGCTTCTGCGCTGGGAATGTCCCTCTCCCACCTCCTAAAACCCTCTCCAGCACCCACACCAACTGCAGGGAGACCAGCTGCAGGAACGCAAAGGCAGGGCAATAAAAGGGAGCGTTATCAAGCCCCAGCAGAGCCGACAGCCCGCGCCGAGGCAGGGAGGAGAGCAGGAGGGAGGGAAAGGAGAAGGAAAAAAAAAAAACCCACCCTTAACCCCAAGATCACTTATCATTCAGGCTGCATCACGCATCTTGAAAGTGCAGACACAAAAATGTAATGTCATAACATTCGCAGTTCAATAACCTTTGCTTCACGAGACGGCTTGAACTGTCAGAGGAGCTGGAAGGTAAATATTTCAGCGCACAGGCACTGAATGCAAAGGCGTGGGGAGGGGGGTCGGCCTCGGCTTCCCTAGCTCGCCTCGACACGTTCAAATATCCCCCGCCATAAATCCCGGCCAGCACTGGGGAAAGGCCGTGACGCGGATAAAATACGAGCAGATATAAAGCCAGACACCTTTATTGTTCAGCAAAGTCTTCCAACAAGTTATGAACCCGCAGCTTGACCCTAACCCATCATCTTGTTATACGGCGGAAACAAAGCCGGTGCCGGGAGCCGGGGCTGGACCGGGGCAGGATGCGGGGGGGAAGGAGCAAAACCCATCCTGCCTCCTCCACGGGGGATATTTGGGTGCAATTCGCCCCCAGCCCTCCCTGCACCCCACATCTACCCAGCTCCAGCCTGCAAGTGGCTGGGGACAGGCGCGCCAGCTGTCCTTTGGGAGCAGACCCCATGTTAGCCCCTTCCAATGAGCCTCCCTGCCAGGTTACAGCGGTGCAAAATCCCCGCAAGCCAGGGTTAACAGGAGCAGGACCCCGCAAACACAGTGCCTCGCTGCAAGGTTAATGGGGATGGCGGTGCCGCCGTGCTGTGCCGGGCGGGAGGAAGGAGATTGCATAGCCGGGGCCTCGGCGGGAGCGGGCAGGGAGCAATGGCTGTGGGAGGGGGGGTGGCAAACGAGCTGGGGATCCAGAAGGTATCGGGGCGAGCAGAGATAACCCCCGACAGGGAAAAATCCCCCCAGCAGCGCTGGGAAGCCCGAGAAGGTGCTGGCACCAGGGCTGTGTGTCCAAGGGGGTTGCACGGTGCAGCATGGCACGGCGGGCAGTGCCCTGTGCATCCAAGGGGGTTGCGTGGCACGGCACAGCGGGCAGCAGCAGTGCCCTGTGTGTCCAAGGGGGCTGCATGGCACGGCACAGCACGGCACGGCGGGCAGCAGCAGTGCCAAGCAGCTTGCACAGCCCGTGCACGGCACGTGTTGCATGGACACCCCCCCCCCCCCCCCCCCCTCCCCCACGCTCAGACGCC
>NW_008795126.1:1030890-1031312 GCF_000699145.1 Aptenodytes forsteri | reverse complement strand
CTCCCACCCCGGGCACGGGAGAGGGGCCCCCAGATGCTGGGGGGTGCCCCATTGCAAACCCCACTGCGATACGGGGGGGGGGAATCAGGCCCGGAGGCCACCCCACCCCGGGGGACTAACAGCCTGCCCGCCCCCCCGCATGTCGCTGCCAAGGCCAAGCAAATCCCAAGGGAGTAGAAATACACATGTGCGTGTGGACAAACATCTCTCCTCAGCAAACACTCCCCGAGACAACAAAATTAGCCAGCGCTGCCGCCCCTGTGCCTGCTCCCGTGCCGACCCGCTCCTCTGACACAGCAATTAGAGGCAGGCATTAATATTTAAATATTGCCAGCTCTGGAGAAGGGAAATCAAATAAAAACGCAGCGCATCAAGCTCCCGCTCCAACGGCCTCAAACCCCGCTGGGCGCATGGCAGCGGGC
>NW_008795126.1:1029760-1030150 GCF_000699145.1 Aptenodytes forsteri | reverse complement strand
CCGCGGCGTTCCAATCTCCGTCCCGGCTGCCCCTTCCCGGACGGGAGCTGGGGCCCGGTGGTGCTGCCCTGCGGCCCCCCGGGCATCTGGACCCGCTCGGGGACACCCACCACCCTGCAAGCAGGTTGACGCACCCGAGCAACGCCGGCACACGGGGGTCTAGTTTGGGTCTCCCCAGCGGGACGTGAAAGCAGAGGCAGGCAAAGGCCATTTCCCCCTGCCCACGCTGTGACACCAAACCTTGCACTCGGGGCTGGCATCAGTGCCGGGGCTCGGGGACAGAGGTGTGACCCATGGCACTGTGACCCCTGATGTGGGGTGGGAGCACCACCGCCTTGCACCCAGCTGGAGCACGGCCGGCACAGGCAGAAACTCCCCAGGCACAGCCCA
>NW_008795126.1:1027401-1029404 GCF_000699145.1 Aptenodytes forsteri | reverse complement strand
AAGCCACTGTCTCCGCTGTAATGCTCCCTGCCCTGCAGCCAACACGCACGCACTCCCACCCAAACCCCCCACCACCCGAAAAAGGCCCCAGGCGTGCACACTCGTGCGTGCACACACGACCACAGGCACGCAGGGGCGTGCACACACACGCTCGTGTGTATGCACGCACACACGCACACCCCGGCGTGCACCCAACAAGGGAGGGGAGGGGGTGAGCACGCTCAGCGTGCTCCGCTTGCACCAGCAGCTGCCAGCACACCCTTGGGTCGTGCAAGGCATGCACACGCATGTGCACAGACAGCGCTCCCCCCATGCACACCGCCCGCCCCCCAGCCCCGCAGGAGCCGCTTGCCTTGGCCGGCCAGCCCTGCCGCGCCGCTGCCGCTCGCCGTCGTCACACCCAACACCTCCCCACCAGGTTACACAAACAGGCTGCCAAGCGCACACGCAGCCTGGCGCACGCTCACCTCGCCCGCGCGCGGCCCCGCGGGGGCACACCCACAAACCACATGGTCTCACCCCGATGCTCGCACGGGCCGGCGCGCACGCGCACGCTTGCAGGAAGAGGCACTGGCTTCCCGCTGCCTTTTCCCTCCATTAACTCCCTCCGTGGCTCCCACTCGTGGCCCAACTTGCACCCACACGGCACCCCGGCACCCACTCCAGCTCCGTGCCCCCCACCTGCGCCGGGATGCCCTGGTCCAAGGGGCTCGGTGCTAGAGGAGGAGGAAGAGGAGGAGGAGGAGGAGGAAGAGAGTCGGGCACTCACCCTGCTCCTCCAAGGGCTGGCAGCGGGCACTTGCCCGGGGTTCGGGGACAGCAGCCGGGCGCTGGCACCGGCTCCACTGTGCAAAGTAGTCGCTGGGACGCAGCACAACATAGGGCGCGAGCATGGCCGCGAGCACGGTGCGGCGAACCGCCAGGCCCCGGGGCGAAGGGCAAGGTAGGTGGCGAGGGCAGGGGTGGAAGAGCGAGGATGGAGCAGAGCGATAAACACAGCGGCAGACGATGAGCTGGGCGAGATGCCGGGGCCGCGGCATCACAGATGCAGCGTTCTGTGCCCGGGCTCCCCCGCGTCAGGCTGCACGGTTTGTTTGGCAACACGCTCTCTCCCCAGCCCCGGCGGTCCCGGGTGTCCAGAAACACAGATAATACCAGAGCTGCCCGCTCAGGTGGAGCGGTGCGTGGGTAAACTGAGGCACGGCCCCGCAGCAGCTCCCCGTGCAACTCGGCTTAGGAAATGCACAGACATGCCAAGGTCGGTGCCGCCGGCCGAGCCCCCAGCACGGCCCTGCGCACCCCCCCGTGCCCTGCCAGCCCTCAGGCCGGGCTCCCCCCGTGGGAAACAACCCAAAGGGTCTCTGTGGCAACGTGGGACACGGGGACCGAGCACCTCGGCCGACACCGGACCCAGAGCCCACAGCAGCCAGAGGGTCTCATCTCCCGCCAACGTCCCCCATCTGGTGTCCCAAATCCAGGGCAACCTCCATCCCTCACGACAGGGTCCCCCAAGCCCAGGGCGACCTCTGTCCCCCACACCATGGGGTCCCTGAAGCCCAGGACGACCTCCGCCCTTCACACGATGGGGTCCCCCAGGCCAAAGGCGACCTCCATCCCCCACACCATGGGTTCCCCCAGGCCCGGGGTGACCTCTGTCCCCCACAGAACGTGGTCCCCCAGCTCCAGGGTGACCTCCATCCCCCACACCATGGGGTCTCCCAAGCCCAGGGTAACCTCCATCCCCCAAGCGACAGTGTCCCCCAAGCCCAGGGTGACCTCCGCCCCCTATGCCACGGGATCCCCCAACTCCCGGGTGACCTCCGTCCTCCACACCATGGGGTCTCTCAACCCCAGGTGACCTCTGTCCCCCACGCCACGGTGTCCCCCAAGCCCAGGGTGACTTCCATCCCCCAGCCCCAGGGTGACCTCCGTCCCCCGTGCTGGAGCCCCCCAACCAGCAGCAGAGGTGAAGAGGCTGGAGGGGGCGGGGGGGAGGTGCTGTC
>NW_008795126.1:1025803-1026881 GCF_000699145.1 Aptenodytes forsteri | reverse complement strand
CCCCCCCCCGATGGGGGTCGCGGTGCGGCATCGGGGAAGGTGCCCCCAAGAATTAGGGTGATAGGGGGTGACAGCCCTGACCCCAACGCACAGGCGTGTGTCCCCCCCCCAAATGTGGCGCTGGGGGGGGGAACGCCTGTGCCAGGCACCCATGGGGGCAAGAGGCTGGGGTGGCATCCAGCCCTTTGACCCCCACCCCAAAACTGCTTGGACCTCCGAACAGGCTCCGGGACACCCCAGAGCTCAGAGGTGCCAGCCCAACCCATTGCCCCAACCCATTACGGCGAGTGCCCAGGCTGGTCCCGAGTCCGGACCCTGCGGAGATAAGGGGTGTTCCCGCAGCAGCCCCCTCTGCGCACCCCGATGCCCCGTGCACCCCCTGCACTGGGTGCAGGACTGGGGACAGCACCGTCCCCACCAGACAGGGACAGTGGAGGTCACCCCTGTGCCATCTCACCATCACCCTGCGGGCTCTGCCTGCACCCGAGTTTGGAGACACCAGTGAAACGAGCGGGGTGGGGCTCAGCCCACTCGCAAGCGGAGGAAGTTGCCGATCATTTAGCGGCCATTACAAGCCATGCCGGTCTGCTCTGCGTGCCAGACAGGCTCAGCAGGCTCTAACAGGCAGGACCCCAACCTTCCCCGGGCAGAAGGGAGGCTCCGGCAAGGAATTCGGTCCTGGCGCTGCCGGCCATGAACCAGTGAAACGAGCGGGGTGGGGCTCAGCCCACTCGCAAGCGGAGGAAGTTGCCGATCATTTAGCGGCCATTACAAGCCATGCCGGTCTGCTCTGCGTGCCAGACAGGCTCAGCAGGCTCTAACAGGCAGGACCCCAACCTTCCCCGGGCAGAAGGGAGGCTCCGGCAAGGAATTCGGTCCTGGCGCTGCCGGCCATGAACTTGCATCTCTGCGGCAGGGGACATGGCCCCCCCAAGCACCCTGCCACACCACAACACCCACCCACCCGAGCCCCTTCCCGGCTCACCCTCGCCTCTGCTTCCCCTCCATCCTCCTCCTCTTCCTCCAACGGGCCCTGCTGCCCACCACACCGGTGCTGCCCGCGGCGCCAGTGCTGCCT
>NW_008795126.1:1024885-1025761 GCF_000699145.1 Aptenodytes forsteri | reverse complement strand
CCCCCCCCCCGCCCACCCCCCCCAGCCCTCCCCGCCGGCAGCGCCAGCGCTTTCTCCCCCCCCATCTCCCTTTTCCCGTTCTATTTTAAATTTTTATTGCATTCTTTTTAAAGAATACAGAGGAACAAATGCCCTTATCAGCAATTCTCACAAGGTATAAAGAGCCGCTTTTATCTCCCTGCCTTTACTAATCTAGAGCGAGCCAATGCCTGTTAATTTTTTAATTTTCCTAGTGAATGCATTTGTGGCTTTGTCAGCATCCATCCGCACACGCACGCTCTCCTCCGCGTCCCAGCCCGGCGACCCCGGCATGGGATTGCCACGGTGCCGGCAGAGCAGTGGCAAGCACAGCTCATGGTTTTGTAACCACGAAGGAGTTTCGTGCGCCGGAAAGTCCTGTGTGTCACACGAGGCTCACAGGACATCCTGGGACGTGCCACCGGCTGGGAAGCCCTGAGATACGGTGGTATCCCCGGGATTGCCAGCCCGGCTCTGCCCCTGGCCACAGCGCAGGCGGCAAGCACCGTGGGGATAATGCCGGAGCGGGTCCCCATCCTCTGCACAGGGATGGATTCCCGCGCCAAGCCGGCCAGCCGCCACCATCACCCGCTCCGGCCGAGGTCCCCACAGGGGCACAGGGGGGGTTCGCCCCCATCCCTCCTGGGGAAGGGAGGGCGGGCGCAGGCTGCCCGCACACCGGGGCTGGGAGCGCCAGCAGCCAGCCGCGGTGCGCAGATGAGATGTGGCAGGCGTGTAACAAGCCATTAGTCACTGTCACCTTTGCCCGGCAGCCACTGGCAGGGTAATAAATCCCGAGCTGACTCCGGCCGGCCCGTTCCAGGCCACGGCTCCCAGCTTGCCTCCGCACCGCTGCCG
>NW_008795126.1:1024014-1024378 GCF_000699145.1 Aptenodytes forsteri | reverse complement strand
TGAGTCCGCCGCCAAAAAGTCCTGCCGCTCCTGACAGACGGGGCGGCCAAGTCCCGGGAGCTGCGGCCTGGCCCAGCCCCGGGGGCTCCCCCAGCTCCCCGGCACGGCCAGCCCAACGCCGTGGCTCTCCCCGGCGTCCACGGCCTGACTCACGGCCCCAGGGACGGCAGGCAGGGACAGAGGTGCTGTCGGGGTCACCTCCCCAGTGGGGCTGTGGGTTTCGGAGCCCCAACCCCAAACCACTGGGCGCAAGCCTTTGCCAGGAGACCCGAACCGTGGCAGCACGCCGGGCTGGCATCCCCGCACCCCCCTGGCATCCCCCAGCATCACCTACTTGTGGCTCCAGCGGCCGCACCCTCCGCAT
>NW_008795126.1:1021570-1023008 GCF_000699145.1 Aptenodytes forsteri | reverse complement strand
GCTGGTTCCGGCCGATGGCGCCCAGCGCAGCCAGACAAGAAAGGCTGGAGGGGGGGGAGAGGACATGAATCAAAGCGGCGTCCCCTTGCTCGCCGGCGGCAGCTGGCCGGTTAGGCAGCTCCCGATTACTCAACCGGGCAGTGTTTACTCGAGATCAACAACCCCCCCATCGCCGTCCCTGCCGGGCGGGCGAGGCAAACGTGCCGCAGGGATGGGGATAGCATTGCCGCTGCTTCTCACTTGGTTTGGGGATGGTCCCCCTCCCCGACCCCCGGCGGCCCCGGGCTCTGCTGTGGCCCCATGTTTGTTGTAGCTGTCACCCTCCCGCGTCAGGCGCACCCAGGCACACAGCTTGGGTTGTCACCGCTTCTGTTTATCTTTAATAAAGCGACAGCCAGCGACGCCACGCGCATCCCGGCACCACCGCGCCGCTCTGGGACAGACGCACGGACAACCCGGCCCCGGGTCCGAGCAGGTCCCCGGCATGCTGCGCCCACCCCAGGCACGGCGGGATGTGGGCAACCTCCCCTCCTGCCACAGGGGACACCCATAGGGGACACCCCGCTCCCGATTTGGAGACTTTTAGGGTCAGGGTTGCAGCACAGTGAGGATTTTCTGTTGATCCCGTTTTTCTCGGGATTAGTCCTACAAATGTGGAGAGCCGAAGAGAGATGGATGGTAGGTGAATTTTTTGCTGGGAAGCCCTTAGACTCAATGAGCCACGCACGCGAGCGGATGTATAAATTTACCGTTCGCTTCCTGGAAAGGATTAATTTATGGAATCCATATGGCAGCGCCGCACAACCGCGAGCGCTCGGCACATCCTGCGAGTCCTCGAGTGCCACCACGTACCAGCTCCAACTGGCGGGGTGCCACCGGCCGCCCCGGCGATGGCGGGATGCTCTTCTCTTCCCCAACGATTAAGAGAAGACGACTTTCACAGCAGGCAGGGGACAAGCCTGGGGATCAGTCCCCATCCCCAAAAACTTGGCGCAGGATGCCTGGAGGTGGCAGGGATATCTCCCTGGGGTCCCAGGGGGGATGCCGTGCCACCGCTCCTCCTCCTGGGGCGATGCCACCACCAGCAGCAGGGAGCAATCCCCTACCTGTGGGCACAGGAAAGGGCTGGGGCGCACTTTGATACCCTGAGCAACTAATCATTAATTAGCATTAATCATCCCCCGTCATGCGTCACAGCAGCATTGGGCAAGACGTAGTCAAGGAGCGACGAGCCGGGCCGGGGTCGCGGCGGGGAAGGCGGATTTTGGCAGCGGTTGCCAGGCCAAGGCTGGCACCCTCCTGTCCCTCAGGGAGCCCCGGCAGCACCCCAGACCCCAACCCACCCATCATCCCCACGCCGGTGGCAGCCCGTGGCCCCCACCCCTTTTATTTTCCTGCCGGGGGATGCTGAGATGCAAAAGCACCAGAGAAGGGTCCT
>NW_008795126.1:1019490-1020258 GCF_000699145.1 Aptenodytes forsteri | reverse complement strand
GCTTCGCTTCGGGACAGCGGTGACGGGAAAGCAAAGTGGCAGCCTTGCCGGCGCGTTTCCTGTGCCTTCGGGACACCAGAAAATGCAGCTTCCCCGTTCCACCTCCCCTTCGCCTCGCCCGCCGCCGGGGCGGGCTGCAGCGCGCGCAGCGGTGATGCCGCCCACGGGGATGCCGCCCACGGGGTGTCACGGGCACGGCAAAGCCACCCCCGCCCCGGGAGCACCGTGCCCGCACAGCCCCAACCTCCACCCTCCCAGGTGGCAGCACCCCAGAAAGCCCCTGCGCTCCCAGCAGTCAGGGCATCGGGGGTGGCTGCGGTCGCGGCGCTTCGCCTCTTGGCTGGCATCACCCCGGCGGGGTGGCAGGCACAGAGCCCGGCGAGCACCGGCGCAGCTGCGCCAGCCATGGTTTTTGGCACAGCCTGCGTGCAAGCTCCCATGAGCGAGCAAGGGCTGAGGTGGGGAGGATGCTCGGCACGGAGTGGCCGCATCCTGCACCTCCTGGGGGATGCAGAGAGCCAGCTGCAGAAGGAGGAGCCTCGGCACGGGGGGAGCAGTGCACCCCAGCACCCGACTGCAAGGCTGGGCGGGGTGACAAACCCCCGCCGTCCCCCGTCCCCCCGCCTCTCCCCGGGCCTGCGAGGCAGCGCTCAGAATAAAAGGTGGTTTTGGAGTGTTTAGGGCTGCGGCGAGCGGGCTCCCCCCGGCTCCTTTTGTCGGCAAGGCTGCCGAGCCCCCCGGCTCCCACTGGGGCTCTTTCACCGCCTC
>NW_008795126.1:1018835-1019479 GCF_000699145.1 Aptenodytes forsteri | reverse complement strand
GCAGGCCCAGCCCCTGCCGCGTGTTCGCCCAGGCGGTTTCAGCTGCTCTCCCCTCCAGGAAGCCTTCGCCCTCGTCTTACTCCTCCTCCTCCCGGCGGCCTGAAACCAGAGGGTTTTCTCCGAAAAGCAGGCTGTGCCCGGAGACCTGCTGCAGCAGGGGTCCCCACCGGTGGCACAGCTCGGCACCCCGTGGGTCCCTGCCACCCCGGTGGGTGCCCACGGGAGGGGCGGTGGCTGGATCCGCGCATCCCCGCTGCCACCGTGTTTAAAGTTTCTCAGCCATGTTTGCTGGCGGAAAGTTGGAACCTGCAATTACAGCTGTGCTAACCCCTCATTAAAAAGGGGAAGGAGGGGGGAGAAAAAAATGGGAAAGAAACAAAAGGCTCCAGAGAGAGACACGGTGCCGTTAACCCTTCCCAAGCCGAGGATGTGTCCAACCCAGGCGGCCCCCTCAGCAAATTAATACGGCTGCGGGGACGCGTTGCAGCGGTGGCGGGGAGCAGCCGGCGGTGATACCGTGTGCCAGGGGTCAGCCCATCCCCGCAGCCTTGGGCATCACTGCCCACCCGGATCCCCCCTCCGGGTCCCGGTGCAGCGGCGAAGCCGGCTGTGCTGCAGCATGGCCCAGCCCGCCCGCGGCGCCC
>NW_008795126.1:1018047-1018612 GCF_000699145.1 Aptenodytes forsteri | reverse complement strand
TGCGGCGGGGGCGGGGGAGCCGGGGCAAGGACCGGCAGTGGGGCAGGCAGGGATGGAGGGGGCTGGACAGACAGGCAGCGCCAGAGACTGCGGTCAGGCTGGATGCCACATGGGGAGAAAATGCTGGAAACACCGCCGGCACCAGGAAGGGATGCGCCTGTGACCCCCTGTGCCCGAGCACCCTGACCCAGGGGCCAGGCTGTGCCACGAGCCCGGGAAACGCCAGGCAAAGGGGAAAGGCCTGACCCTGACCCCCGTCTCACCGCAGCTCCCCCTGCACCGCGCCGGCAAAGCAGGTTTGCAACCACCCACCGCCGGCACGGCAGAGGAAGCGCCCGGGCGGAGTGGAGGCGGGTGCTGCGCCGCCCCGCTCGCTGCTGCTTTTGGGGTGGAGCGCGGTGGCCCCCAGGAGCCCGTCCCAGGCAAGGGCCTGACCCTGCACCCACCCCAGCACGGCCGCATCCCCCCACTCGTGCCCCCATCCCCGGGGAGAAGCAGGTCCCCGCGTCGCCCTCCTGTCCCCCCCGGCGACACCATCTCACCCGCTGCGGCAGCAGCGGTATCG
>NW_008795126.1:1015341-1017487 GCF_000699145.1 Aptenodytes forsteri | reverse complement strand
AAGGGGAGCCGGAGCCGAAATTGTTTGCCAGCTTCCTCGAGACGGCACAATGGAGGGCGCGCAGGCGGATCCGGGGTCAGGGGTGAGAGCAGCAATAAGTGGTTTATGCCTTTTGTGAAGAGGCTGAACTGACAGCTCGCTGGATTAACAAAGACGTCCTCTGTTCCCGGGCAGGTCATGTGGAAAGCGCTGCGCCGACCCCTGTCACTTCTTTTTTTTGCAAGAACAGACATTTGTTCGCCAGCGAGCGGGGAGGTGATGGAGGGGGAGGCGGGGGGCGCGCAGCCGCTCGCTCCCGGCTTTCCTCAAAGCTCCTCCGGGGCTCTGGGCGTGGGGTCCGGCGGCTGCTCGCTGCATCGACAGCCCCAGCCACACCGTGTCCCCTTCCGTGCCTCAGTTTCCCCAGGCTGTGGGATGAGCCATGGCTGGTGGCGACGCATGAGGCCCTGGGGGATGCCAGCACCTCCACCCCGCTGCCCAGGTGGTGCTGGGTCCCGTGCCACCCCGATTCCACACTGAGAGCTCCCTGTGCTTGCCACCCTGTCACCCCAGCCAGGCTGGCTGGGCAGGATGGGACCCAGGCCCTGCTCGGTGCCGGAGCAGGCCCCGTCCCACCATGGGGACACGCAGCCCTTGCTTACGTCTGCCGGTCCCTGCCAGGGTGGGAAATATTCCCTCCACCCTACTTTCAAGGCAGGGAAACTGAGGCAGGGAAGGATGTGAGCATCCCATCCATGCACGGAGAGCAGGGCTGGCAGCAGCACCTCCGCTCCTGGCGCTGAAAGGGGACCTGGCCCTGCAGAGAACAACCAGTCCTCTAAAATCCACAAGGATTTTCCCCAAGGCTGTGCAGCACAGCGCCCACACCGTTATCATTAGACTCCAGAGTAAACAACTGAAATAGTGCCATTCCACGCTGAGACAAACTACCCTGGCCAGATCAGTGACGTCCCTGGCCTCGGCTGTCCCTGCAGCTCCCACCTCCCTCTGCTACCACACCACAGCTCCAGCTCTGGGCCACCGTTGCCTGTGTCTCCCCGGGACCATGGGGCCCCAGGCCAGGAGGGGAGGGATGAAGCTCGCTGCGAAGCAGCGCCTGCCACCCAAATCCTGCAGAAACCACATGGGACATGCTACTGCTCAGCCCCAGGACCCTGCTCCATCCCCCACGCTCCCCATCCCCATCTCGGGGACACCGCAACCCTGCAAGCCGTCACGGTGCCCAGCTCACCCACCTCCAGCTCCGGAGCTGCCGGGCAGTCTGCGGCCGCCGTCTCCTCCCCGCCATCCTAAATACTTGCGTCCCCTCCACGCCACCCTAAATACCTGCAGCGGGGAGAGGCGGCTGCCCCAAGGGGCTTTTCACTCTGGAAAATCCCACCCGCCCCACGGCGGCTCATGTTTTCGGGGCATTCCCACACGTGCAAAGCCCCACGGCACGCTCGGGGGTAAACTGAGGCAGGGAGGAGCAGCCAGGTCGGTGCACGGCTCTGCCGGGGAGCAGGGGGATAGCACCCTGCAAGGGGACCCAGCTGGGGGACCCCATCCAACTCAAGGGGGGGGGCACATTACGGCAATCACGCGTGGCGAAAGCCCTCACCCGCCTCGGCACGGGTCCCGGCAAGGGCCACACGCCAGCTGGGCAATCAGCTTGCGACGCAGCAGCATTAAAGCCTCAATCCCCCCCGTGTCCCCCTTCTTCATCCAGCCGGGTGGCTTAGCGCGCCGGTTCTCAGCTCCTGCCTGCCATCTAAAGACGGACTTACCACCAGGTCCGGCGCTTCGTTAAGCCGCAGATTAAATGCGCACCATCTGCAAGGGGAAACTTTAATGCAGGATAATACCTGCAGCACACACTCTGCCATGTCACCGCGTGCCCCGGGCATGCGAGGCGGGTGGGCACGAAGCCCCTCGGCGGCATGAAGTCCCTTAGGAGCGCCGTGCCCCTCAGCAGGGATTTCAAGGGCTTTGCACGTGCGAGTGGTACCCAGGATGGATGTCCCCATCCTCCCCGCTGTCCCCTCCCGCCACAGCCCCGTCAGGACCCACGTCTGGCTGGGCTGGGAGCTGCACCCCCAGGCAGCCCTCTCCCCACCCGCCCCTGTGTCCCCCCCCCGGGCCGGCACCACCACGCAGCGCACACCCA
>NW_008795126.1:1015010-1015234 GCF_000699145.1 Aptenodytes forsteri | reverse complement strand
TCTCACCCCACCCGCCCCTGTGTCCCCCCCTGGGGCAGCCACCCCCAGGCAGGGGACACCCAGGCACTCAGGGTGGTCCAGCCACCATCCCACCTGGTTAATTACTTTAAGTGATCACGAGTCTCTTCGTCAGGACAGCAGATTAGACCCTGCAGCTGGGAGCTGTCTTCCCCCACAGCCCTCCTCCCCCAGGGGAAAACATGGCGGGGGGGGGTTCTGCCCTT
>NW_008795126.1:1012115-1014903 GCF_000699145.1 Aptenodytes forsteri | reverse complement strand
GCGGCCCCCAAAGGGGGGGGGGGGGACGGGGACGGGGCAGCCGCCTGCCGACTCAGCGCGCCAATGAATTACACCGGATTACAGGTCCCTGCTCAGGTCAGCGGGGAAAGGAGCCAAGGAGGCTTTCCGCCTCCCGGCCTGCTCCTGCCGGAGAATTTACGGCCAGGACTCCGCGACGGGCTGAGTAATTAGTGCCGGGAGGGAAATGGCTGAATCAGCACCCAGCAATCGGCACCGAAGGGATGGAGCTGGAGGAGGGGGGATCACGCAGCCTCAAGCTGGGGGGGGACTGCGGTCTACCCCCGGGGCAATGGGCAGACCCAGTAGTGCCTGTTGGCAGGGGGTCATCCCTACGGCCGTGAGCACTGGGGGAAAGCTGGCTAGCCCAGCATCCCATCCCCAACCCGCTCCTCCAGGACCAGCATCTCTGAGTCGGTCCCTCGAGGTGTCACTTTGGGAATGCTCCAGCAAACAGCCCCGGGATGCAGCTATGGCACGCAAAAGCCCCCCATCCCGCTCGCTTAAGCACAAGCATCGCTCTGGTCCTCCCTTCGCGGCCTGGAGAGAGATGCTGCATCCCCAGGATGCTCGAGCCCCGGGATGCCCAAGCATCCACCCAGCTGTGCCCGGGCAGCCCCCGGGCCTTCACGGCTGCCATCGATTTACCAGGGTTGGGAACGGCACGGCTGGCTCCCTGGCAGAGCCAGCCCCTGCTCCGCGGCTGATTACAGCCATTTCCCTGCCTGTTCCCCCTCCCCGCTGTCTGCCTCCTGCCTCCGTCTGCTGCCTGGTTTTACGAGGGCCATTTCCAAGAGGTCGCTGGAAATAGATTTTTATCACCTCATGATAAATATCGTTTACGGTGACATTACTGCTCAGAGCAGCCGTGCGGAGGAGGGAGGAGAGGCGGGCAGGCGGACGCCCGCTCGTAGCCCTCAGCTCCACGGGGCACCGGCTGGGCCCCTTCTCGCCCCCATCCCCATCCCCGCAGGTTCGGGCAGCACCAAGCCCCGACACCATCCATCTATCCGGGCGGCACGAACAGAGGGAGCCACATCATTAGCCCCGCGCGCCATTAAGCACTTAAAAAGCCATAGGAATAAGCCGCGCCATTAGCTGACAAGCGAGCTGGGAGGGGAGGGATGTGCAACGGCGGTGCGGGGAGCCGAGCGTGGACTGGGGGATCTCACCACCCTACATGCCGCGGGGCGCCCACAAACCCCCTGGGAGAGATGCTCTGGTCCCCCAAGAGCTCCAGTGCGCCTGGGAAGGGGGGGGGCAGAAGAGCCTCCTCCCGCACACAGCTCCGGGATGGAAAACCAGGGGCTTTCAGAGCTGACGCATCACTTCTGCAGGGGTGAAGCCACCAGGTACCTCTCCAGAGGGACTTTTTGGCAGGGCAGGGAGAACCAGCTCCCCACTCATCCCCTCTGAGCCCGCCCCGGCCAGGCTCTGCTTTAGGGACAGAGCTGGTGCAAAGAAAAGTCACCACTGGGCTGAGGACTGCAAACTTGTGACAGCTGTGGCACCGGCCCCGGGTGTTGCAACCCCGCGCAGAGGCGATCCGGCGGCCCAGGGTAGCACGGGTCCTGCCCCGGCCGGGCCTGCAGGCAGGACAGCTGCCAAGCTGTGCCCACAGGCAGCTGCCTCTGGAAAAGGGCACGGCGGCAGGCAGGGGGCCAAGGCCAACCCGCTGCCCGCGCCAGCCCCGCCACACACAGCGCCGGGGGCCGGCCAACCCCGGGGGGAACAATCGCCCCTTTCACCAGCGCCGAGGGGGGTTGTCACCTGCGGGGATGGAGCCACGGTCCCTGGGGTACCCCCCATGCAGGCAGCCCTGCGAAAGCAGGGGCTCAGAGCAGCAGCGAGCCTCGCCGTGGCGCCGGCAGGGAGAGCTAGCCTGCAACAACCGGCAAAGAGCAACCCTCGCCTGCGGGCAGAGAGTGCGGCAACGCCAGCCCATGCCAAGAATCCTGTTTTCTCTCCCCAGCCCTGGCACCAGCTCACCCGGGCAAGCCACCTCCTGCCCTCCTGCCTCAGTTTCCCCAGCATCCAGGAGCCGGCAGGGATGCCGGGGGCACGGGCAGGGGGTGGGCAGCCATGGGGGGAGCCCAGCCCTGCATCCCAGCTGCTTCTTGTGACACGCGGTGCAAACCCACCGCGGCGCGAAGCCCCGGCGTCTCGCTTGGCAAGTGGCCCCACTGCGTGGGGCCAGGAGGGAGGGAAGGAACGGGGCTTTGTATGAGGATGGGCCCCAGCGAGACAGCAGCAGCGGCCACCTGCTGCGAGCCACCGCAGTGGCACGGCCCCTCCTCTGCTCCCCACACCCAGCGGGCAGAAAACAACCCCGAAAAGGGACAGCCCGGCCACCCCGGCGGCCTGCATGGGTACAGCCAGCCCCACATGCAAGGGTGCGGGTGGAATGGTGTCCACCCTGTCCCCGCCTCCACAGCAGGGACGTCACCTCACGGCCAGGACACGTGCATGGGTCAGCCGGCACTGCCCCTGTGCCATCGCCCCCACTGAGGCTGCGCCAGCAGCTGGCACTGTCCCCCAGTGCCACGTCCCCCAACATGGGGATGTGGGGACGTGGCACCCCATGGGGGTCCCCCAGCCTCTGCATCCCCTTGCAGCCTCCCAGGGACGAGGGGTCCCTCGTCCGCCCCCGGAGACCTCCACGGCAGGCAGCGCGCCCAGGATGCCCGGCGGCAGGATGCGTGCTGAGCCAGCTGCCTCCGGCCAGCATGAAAGGGGGTTTGTTCACCTGGCGAGTGGCTCCGCGGGCCCC
>NW_008795126.1:1011716-1012016 GCF_000699145.1 Aptenodytes forsteri | reverse complement strand
TGGCGGTGCCCTTAGGGGTCGCGGCAGGGAGAGCGGGCGCGCTGCCCGCCAGCCCAGCGCTTGGCCCGGCACACGGCTCCTGCGGCCAAGGCAGGCCCGCGGCTTGGCACCCACCTTGCCTGCCGCCTGCCCGCAGCTCCCACCGCGCATCCGCCCTCCTCTCCCCCGGGCTGGCGGGGACGCAGGCAGGAGCTGTCGGAGGTGCAGACAGACGGACAGACAGCAAGAGCACAGGCCCCTGTGCGCGCACGCGCTGCACCAAGGCCTGGGGTGGAGGTTTGGGCATGCCCTGCCCACACC
>NW_008795126.1:1009408-1009975 GCF_000699145.1 Aptenodytes forsteri | reverse complement strand
TGCCCGTTGCCCGTGTCGTCCGTGTCCCCGTCCCCCCCCCCAGGCAAAGCGGCTCCTGCGGGGCCAGGAGGGCAAAATGGCAGGCGGGGAAACTGTGGCAGGCGGGGAAACTGAGGCAGGCGGGCAGTGAGTCCATGCTGGCGGCTCAGATCTGCATGGGGGCAGAACGGGGCTGTCCCCAGCGAGCCCTGCGACCCCGGGACATCACCGCCAGCATCTCCCGGCAGGTTGGCTCCCCCGGGCAGGCAGGAGGAGGGGGGTACCCCGGGAAGGGGGTGCCAGAAACGCCGTCAGGCTCGGCCCCGGCCAGGGGAAAGAGTTAATCCCATTATTGGCAGGCTCACAGATGGCGACGGCACCGATTCCCCAGCTTAGCAGATTTAACAGATAAGGCGGGAGGGAGGGAAGGAGGCGGGGGGAACCTCCCCCCTCCCCCCCAAACACACACACAGCAGGGGCATGGGGGGCAATAAACACCCCCCTCCAAGCCACGAGAGCCTGCGAGCACCCGGGGATGCTGCCCCGCTCCCCATGGGCACCGCACAGCACGCCCGCGATGCCGGAGGG
>NW_008795126.1:1005959-1008221 GCF_000699145.1 Aptenodytes forsteri | reverse complement strand
GGCTGGGTGCCTCCATGCCACCCCCCTCCCGCTGGCATCTCTCCCTCGGGGGCCGCTGGCAGGTTTGGGGTTGCAAGAACACAGGCACCGGAGCGAGCGCAGCCCCGGCATCCTGGGACAGCTTCTCTCAGTGGCAGAGACACCGAGGCAAACCCAGCCAGCGTCTGACCCCCAGCAAGAGGGGACAGCCCCAAAGCCTTGGGGACACACTACATTCAGGGGCTAGGGGTACCGAGGGAAGCGGGAAAGCCCCGGTGGGCACCCTGTCCGTGCCATAGTGCAGGATGGGGCCCAGGGCAAGACCCCAGCAGGGTCAGGGTTGCCGGGAGGGAGGGCAGGCTGCTCCCCAACCCCGCCATGCCTCAGTTTCCCCTGCCATTAAGGCCTTACCAGCTGCAGGCAGGAATGCTACAGGCAGTTTTACCAGCAGCCGCCCAGCCCCACGGCTCACCTGGCTGGCTGGGAGCGAGACGCCAGCGCTGCCTTCAAACCTGCCCATCCGGGAGCTCCGGCACAGCTCCCGGCAGACCCAGCCAAGCCACCCCACCCGTTGGCACAGGGGAGAGGGCACCTGGCGGCCAGACTGCAAGCACCCCTCTCCAGCTCCCGCTCCTCGCTCCAGGCACTGGCCAGCTAGCTTGGGAGCCTGTTTGCACCTCATGAGCCCGGCCAAAGCCCTCGTAAACTCACCCTGGGGAGCCCTGACCCAGGCAGGGGCCGGCTCCTGCCTCCACCCCGCACCGGCACAGGGTTCCCCGTACCAGAGCATCCTCCCCCTGCTCTCTAGAAGCAGCTCAGCCAAACCCCACTGCTCCCACAAACCAGCTGGGTGCCAAGCCGCAGGGATGCGAGCTCTCGGGGGGCCCCCCGTGCCCAGCCGGCAGCATGGCACAGGGACCCCCCCCACCGCCCTCCCTGCTGCCGCGCAGCAATTTCCATATATTAGAGATCTGAGGATCCATCAGCTGGGAGCAGACAGGTTGAGGCTGGGAGCTGCCTTCCCTGTGCCAGCCCAGACAGCGCTCCCAGGGGACTAATACCGGCATGTAAATATTAGATACTTTTGTCTCCTCCGAGACCAATTACACAAATCGTGGCAGCTCCCGCAGGACTCTCCGCTTCTACTTACTGTATCATCATTAACAGCTTATTAGAGAACAGCTGCTCAAAGAGGGAGGGGGGAAAAAAAAAAACCAGGAGGAGAGGCAGCAAGGAGATGTGCACGTAGGAGGACAGGCTGGGAAAGGTGACCTCCACCCTGCCCTGGCACCTGGGGACACCCGCACCCATCCCCGCGGTGCCGCCGGCGTGCCCAGCCCTCTCTGCAACCCCAGCGGTGGGACCAGTCTGAAAACCGTGCTGGGATCCGCTGCGGGCTTCCTGGGAGGTGCTGGGAAGGGGGCAGAGGGATGGTCCCTGGGGGGGACGGACAGTGCAGTGGCTGGGGACAGGAGCGAGGTGGCTGCAGGACTTCCAGGGAAAGCGGGAGCTGGAGCAAAGTCACCGAAGCAGCCCGGCACCCCCCAACCGGGGGCATATCGGGGCTGGAAGGTCCCTTCGTGCCTGGGAGGGAGGTTATTCCTCAGCCTTTGGGTGCCAGTCACCTGCCCAAGGGCAGCAAGTCCTCCCCGGGTGGCAGGAGTGGACAGGTCTCACATGGGGGGGGGACGCTGAGGAGGGGGCTGGAGGCTGCAGGATCAGCCCCTGCCTGGGGCAATGCTGTCCAGTGGATGCCCCTCCATCCCCCCTACTCCGGGGTGGGGGGACACGGGGTTTAGGATGAGCCCCCCAGCACAGCACAGCCTCCCTGAGGGGGATGCACTCCCTAAGCCAACTACAGCATCATTAAAAGGTGCAGCTAATTGGGAGCCTGACGCTCCTCGCCCTCCTCCCGGTCCCCTGCGGGTGATGCTGGCCGGGCTGGGAGAGCAGGCGTGTTTTTCGGGGTGCCACATCCCTCCACCCCTCCCGGCTCCTCTGAGGGGCGAAGCCCCAGGTGCAATTAGGCAGCATCAATCACAGCCCTGACATCCGCTAATGACGTCCCCCGCGGCCACCGAGGGCAGCCAGGGTCCCCAGCGGGGCGGCAGTGGGTGCCTCAGGGCCACCCCGGGGTGCCCGTGGGCAGGTGGCCGGGGCAGGTGGCCCTGCTGGGTGCCGTGTCCCCGGGAGGATGCCACGGCATGCTTCTGGTGCGCTCTAGCGTCAGCCAGCATTAATGCACTGCCGGCGTCGCGCAGCAGCACGGCTGGCACACACGTG
>NW_008795126.1:1003547-1005851 GCF_000699145.1 Aptenodytes forsteri | reverse complement strand
GGCAAATGCGATGCAACCACCCTGCATAGGGGCAGATGCTTTGCAGAGCGGGACCTGTGAGGCAGGAGGGGGAGCAGGGCTCCCCGGGGCTTTCGGGGGACGGCACGCAAGCAGGGAGGTAGCAGCTTCCCGTCTGATTGCTAATTATCCTCGTTATTCCGTGTCAGACACTTTATGAAGCACTGGAGTGATTTGCTCTTTCCCTGTAATTAGGCACGTCACAATTACCATCTAATTCAAGTTCAAGCTCCGCGTCCTCACGACCTTCCCGGCCTCGACACGATGTCCCTGCTTGTCTCTCCGGGGGCCTCCCCAATGTCCCCCCCGCCCCGTGCCTGGCTCTCCTGTGTGCTGGAGGGGAGAGGGGTACCGCATCCTCGCCTGGCCCGAGGACGGGGCACGGAGCAGCCCCACGGCCCCCCCAAAAAAAACCCCCACAGCTAAATGGGATGCCAAAAGTCCCAAGCCAGGTCTGGGGTCCCCCTCCAGGGACGGGAGGATGACAGTCGCCAGCACAATGCTCCCGAGCATCCTTGAGCCCTTCAGATTTTGGCCCAGCTGCAGCAGAATGGGGGCCAGGGCTGAGTCCTGGGACGCAGCCGGACCCTGCCCATGCACAGCACCAGGTCAGCTGCCACCTTGTCCCCGTTAGGGTCATTTTAGACCCCGCAGGACGTATTTAAGTGCTCCTGCCACGTCCAGGTCCCACCCTCAGCTCCCATTCCCGGGGGGACAACAGCACAGGAACAACCATGCAGCAAAAAAAAACCCACAAGGCTTTTTTTTTTGGAAAAAAACTGGAAAAAAGAGGACAGGAGCCCAGGTGAGCAGCGGCTCTCGTGGCTTCCCAATGCGGCGCTGACTCGCTCGGGGATTTCATCTCCCTGCCAGGCCCGCGGCATTTACTCCAGGAAGAACCGCGGCTCTTTTCGGAGCATCCTCCCGGCAGCCCCCTGGCCCCGAGCAAAAGCGCCGCCGGTGCCGCAGCACCAAGCACCCTGCTGTGCCAGGCTCCGCCGCTGCACCCAGCAGCACCGGAGTCACCGCAGCAGGATGCCCTCCCCCTCCCAGCAGCTAATTAATCCTTCTGCTCAGCCAGAGCTCATTAGCGCTGGTGCAGCGCAGGGCTGCTCCAGCCGCCCGGCACAGCCGCCCTTCCCGGCGGAGAGCAAGGTCAGCACGAGGGGCCGTCCGGCACCAGCATCGCGGCTGCACTCGCCCCGGGCTCTGCCTCCCGTCCCCCTCGACGGCCTTTCCTGCAGGCTGGTGGTGTTTTTTCAAGCTTATACTATAGGAAAAAAAATAAAAGAAAAAAGAAAAAAAAGGGGAGGGGGGTGGAGAAAAGGCCCCCCCCGAGCCTGAAGGCGAGGGAGAAGCGGCCAAGGAAAGCATAGGAGTCAGCCAAGTGCCCCGCTCCGTGGCAGGCAGGGCGCGAGTGGGCCGCCCTGTAAATGTTTTGAATTTCCAAAACAGGAGGGAGAAGCCAAGAGCTGCCGAGTTCCCCCACACGCCAAGAAGGACAAAGGGCATCCCTGCGCGGCGGAGGCGCGGGCAGGCACCCAGCACCCCGGCTCCCCCCCATCCCGGCTCACCCTTGGTCCCCCGGGATGCACAGCGCCGGGGCGATGCGGCGCGGGGGCCCCCCTCCAGCTCAGCTCTAATTATAGCCGGGGAGGGGAAACACGGCAGTGGCGGGCGAGGGCAGGCGCCGGGAGCGGGGCTGGCGGTGGTCCCGCGGGCAGGTCCCGCACGGGGACGATGGGCGGCTACGGGTGGGATGTGCACCCACCGGGACAGCCCAGAGCAGACCCCGGGGTGATTTGGCATGTGGCAAAGCCCCCGGCTTCCCATCCTCGCAAAGCGGGAGCCTCCCAGCTCGCACCCCCTCATGAACCTGCCCCCTTCAAGGGCCAAATCTGCTGGAAAAGCCCTGAAGCCAGCACGCTGGAGGCTCTCCTTGCTGCGGGATGCTCTGACGCTGATCCCTGGCACACGCCGGAGGGAAATCCCAGTGCCCACCCTGTCTGCTGGCAGGGATGTGAAGATGCTGCATGGGTGGTCCAGCCTGCCGGAGTAATCCCCTGTCCCGAGGGGCGACGCTGCGCCCCAAAAAGCAGAGCCTGCCCCATAGGAAAGAAGAAAGGGCTGGGGGAGATGGGGCGGCATCCATGGCAATGCCAGCAGCACAGCCCCTATGCTGGGGGGGGGGGGGGGCCCCCCCCCCCCCCCCCCGACGCCCCTGCCGCTCTGAGCTTGCCAGCCACCTCAGGGTGCCGACGTCTTTCCCTTGCTCGCTCTCAGTCC
>NW_008795126.1:1001009-1003065 GCF_000699145.1 Aptenodytes forsteri | reverse complement strand
AGCCCGGTGGGGACGGTGGGGCGAGGACACCCCCACCGGGTTGTTTAATTCCCCGGGGAAAACCTCCCGGGAAGGGATGGGGAGGGGATTCCTGCAGACTTTCCCAGCACGGCAAGCAGAGCAGCGGGCCCCTCCCTCCCTCCCTCGCCTGCCCCCGATCATGGCGCCTACAACTCCCTTTGTTTTAATATTATAAAGCGAGCCAGATGCCGGCTTTAATCCCCTCAGCTGGTGAGGATTTGCAAACACATTAGGAGACAGAGCCGCTGCGCGCCCACCGCACCGCCGCTGCTCCCCAGCCGCGCGTCACCGCCCCATCTGCTGCCTCGGAAAGGGGATCCCGGCCCCTAATTGCCTTCTCATGTCCGGATTAGGAGCCGACAAGGTGTCCGACAAGGGGGACGCGGGCATCCCCTGCCACTTGTGGTTGGGGAGCACCGGGAGGGTCTTTTGCTTCCCTTGCGAAGCCCCCACCAGGGGTTTTGGAGGGTTTGCCTCAGGTGACACGACGCCAGGGTGATAGGTGCAGCGGGGATGAACCCCGCGGGGCGGCGTGGATGCACGTAGAGTATGGGCAGAGGTTGGCCAGGCAGCCCTCCTGGGGCAAGGATGATGGATAGTGTGTCTGTCCCAGTGGTGTAACATCACGGCTGCCGGACCGGAGCACGAGCCGGCTCTCCCGCATCCCTGGCAGACGCAGGATGCTTCGGGCAAAGCTCTGCGAGTCCTTCCTGCAGCATTAACAGGGAAGGGATGTTCCTCCCGACCTCCATCTCTGCCAGCTCCTGCTCTGCAACACCCGAAGGTTGCCGCTGCATCCGTTCCCCCGGGGTTTCAGCACACAAGGCTGAGATTAAACAGGTACCAGCGGCAGGAGCGAGAGGAGTCGCTCCGAAGTGTCGCATCCCGCAGGAGCGGCTCCGAAGGCAGACCAGGAGCCAGGTGTGCATTTGCCTTCCCTCCCGTCAGGGGACCATGTTTATCCTGTGCAGCTGACAGCATCCAGGCCAGCTCCCCTGCACCGTAGCCCCGACTCCCCCGACACGCACGGACCCTCGCCGCAGCCGAGAGGGGGGAAATGACCTCTGCAAAGCAGGGAGAGGCGGCTGCAGAGCCCCAGGAGCCGGCAGGTGAGGGGAATGCGATGCCGGAGCGATGTCCCAACCCTGCAACATCCCAACAGGGGAAACGGCTGCCAGCCAAGATGCCCCGTAAACCTCCTCCTCGCCTGAAGGCCGGCTCGCAGCATGACCCTCACGCCTTCCCAAAGGCTGGGGGTTTCCCTCCGGGCACCCTAATCCAGGCTGGACTTTGCGGTGGGTGACCAAACAGCCCCCAGCCCTGCAAGGACCAAGTGTCCCCCCCAGATGCCGCTCCCAGGGGACCTCCGCATCCTCCCCTGCCGCCGGTCCCTCGGCAGCGCAGTCGCTCCCAGCCGGCCTGGTGCTGCTCGGTGCTCCCGGGGAAGCACCATGCTCCATCCCAGCGCCGCCCAGGAGGGATGCGCCGCGCCAGGGACCCCACGGGAGGTTGCTGCTCCAGCTCTCCTGAGGAAACAGCTCCAGGAACACACACAAAATCTTCCTGAGCTGCCCCAGACCCCATATTTGCACTGCAAAGGCAGCAGGACTTTTCTGAGGGTGTGTTTTGGGGGTTTTTTTTAGGACCAGGATCTCCTACATACCACTTAGCAGCCAGGAGTTCAGAGGGAGCAGAGCTCAGTGCTGTAAAACGACGCCTCGTTTGCCAAGAAATAATCCAAAGGAACAACAAAAAAAAAAACCAACCAAAAACCCAGACTCAGAAGATAATTAACTCCACAAAGGAGCGACCCCAAGTAGCTCAAACCTTCGCTGTGACTACCAAGCCTCTTCTCCAAGGGCTTATTTCTTGCTCTCTGCAACACAACAGCACCAGCACTCGGAGGCCTGGGGATTTTATCAGCATCCCCCCCAAACCCCACTGGCAGATTTGCTCCCCCCTGCCCCCAGCACACTCGGTTCACTGCCCCGGCCCGGCCCGGTGGGGGGGCCGGCCCGACATGAGACACCACACA
>NW_008795126.1:998224-1000876 GCF_000699145.1 Aptenodytes forsteri | reverse complement strand
AAACCCCCTTCAGCCCCCCCCCCCGGCAGGGAATGAGCCGCCTTTCAAGGTCCCCCCTGCAGACAAACAGCAAGAGAAGGGAGGGCAGCGCAACCCTGGGGGTGCATTTCAGCCCCCCCATTCCCTTTCCCACCTTTGGGGCTTGGCGGAAGGGATGCTCCACCAGGAGCTGGCACAAGTGACGCTGGTAGCATCATCCCCCGGCAGCGTCACCCCCTGCCCTTTCCTGCCGCTCGACAGGGAGGGGAATAAAAGAGAGAAGAGCCGAGAAAAAGCAGTGCGGAGCCAGCCCTTCCCACTGGCGCTCCCCCCGGCATCCCCCTTCCCCTCCCGACCACGAAAAGCCAATGTCTCCCTGAGCCCCTCCAGCCAGGGGATGGGAATGTGGAAGCAATTGCACTTGGCAAGGCAGCAACAGTGAGTCAAAAACAGTTGTTTGGCTTGTCAGCCACCCAGGGCCCTGAAGCACTCTTGTTTTCCTTCGCCTGCCTTAACCCCTTCCAGCCCCGGTCCCTCTCCCCAGCGGGACCCGCAGCCCCCAGCCCCGCCGTGGAGGGGGGTCAGGCGCCGGGGGAAAGCCTCGCCCCACCGCCCGGCCGCCCTGCTCCTAGAAATGGGATGACCGGCAATTCCCCGGTGTGAAAACCCCCAGCGAGAGGACGTGCCGACCGTGCACCGAACCTGTCGCAGTGCCGGGAGGTGCACGGGGCTGGCATGGGGCAAAGGGACATCCCGAGGCCACCAAGGAGCAGGAGCAGGATACCTGGTGCTCCTGGAGCATCCCACTTGCTTGCCCCAGGAGATGCAGAGAGGGCCTTGCCCCTGCGAGGGAGAGCATGCGAGACGCCCCTTGGCAGGGCGAGGGGACATGGCCACGTGTGCTGGGGACCCCGCGCTGCCCCGGGGTGGCCAGACCCCCCACACAGAGCCAGCCCGGTGGCGTGGAGCTATTTAAAGCCCGGAGCACAGCCTCCCACGTCCCATTTACGACAGTTTAGCACATCCCAGGCTGCTTCCCACCGGCTCCTCCAGCCCCTTCCCTGCCAGCCATATGGCGGCGAGGCCAGGAACGCATCCAGAGCCACCACGTGCTGCATCAGGGACTCTTCTCCATCCCCAGGTCACCCCTCGCACCCCAAGACGGGGGACCCAGGCCAAGCACTCAATGTCCCCCCCCCATCCGGCAGCATCACACACTGCTGGGACCCCACCTCCATTCAGACCACTGCTGATTTGGGGCAGAGTGGGGGGACACCAGGACCCATTCACCCCCTCCCCACCATGGAGGGACAGACAGCCATGTGGGTCAGGGCATCCCTCTGAGCACCCAGCCGGGACCCCCACCCCTCCATTCCCCCCAGCACCCCACCCCAAGTTGGACCCAGAGAAGAAGGAGACAAGGGGGGAGCCCAGGGAAGGGACTGCTCCCTCTCTCCATTGGGGGGGCCCTCCCTGAACCCCCAAGGTACAAGAGAGCCAGGGCAAGGGGATGGATGGGGAAGAGTTAAACCCTCCGGAACGAGTCTACCGGGATGAAAAGTGGAGGGCAAGCCCGCCCAGGAGAGACAAAGCAAGATGCTAGAGCCAAGAGATGAAGGCAAGGATGTGATAAGAGGGGGAACCGGGGTGTGTGCGCTGAAGCGAGGGAGAGGGGAGGAGGAGGAGGAGAGGTGGGTGATGACCAAAGTCATTGAACATTTTTTGGCACGCCTACCCCCGAGTATCCTGGCCGTTGGCCCAGCTCAGAGCTGAACTTAAACAAACTCCTGTTGCAGCCATCTGCTTGATTTTAAAATAAATCAAACAATCTGTTGAGCCGTGGGTGATCAAATTTCCATCTGTGCGGACGCCTGCTCGCCTCCTCGGAGCCTCCGCTTGCCTCTACCAGCCAAACACTCCTGGCAGCATGTGGCCTCCCTAATTCCTCCAGGAAAGGGAGAAACCGGACCTCCCCCCCGCACCCCGGCCCCCTCCCAGCCCTTCCCCACAACCCTCCTAACTCAAACCAAGTGCTATTTTTACAGCCGCCCACCAAACAGAGATGTATGCCGGGTTTAAATGGGAGGAAAACAGGGCTGGGCGGGTAGATCCCAAGAGGTCTCGAGCTTCTCCATCGCTGCCCGCGCTGGGGGGAATTCCTCATCCCGTTCCCATCCATCCCGCAGGTCCGAGGGAATGAAAGGGAAAAGGGCAGCAGCTGCCGGCAGCGGGACCCTGCCTGCCCCTGCGCTGGTGACCGCGGCACAGAGGCCACGGACTAGCCAGAAATAGCAGCTGCGAAGCCAGCGCCGCGTGGCTGTCCCCGGGATGGGGACAGCGGGTACACGTCACCTCCAGGTGCCCCGGGGGTGCCCAGCTCCCAGCCACCCTGCCCGGCCGTCTCCTCCGGGCAGCGTGCTGGCCCTCGAGCCCACCCGAAATCACCCCATCCCAAGGGTTCCCCCCTCTTCCAGGAGCAGGAAACCCAAGGGGAGGGAGCGCCACTTGCATGTTTAGGCACTTGCCCCAAGGTCCCGAAAGTGCCAAAAGAGAGGTGGCATCTCCCTCCTCCACTGTCTCTTTGGGTCCTGCAAGAGCCCGGCTCGCCCTGGGCTGCCCTGGCTGCAACCCAGCCACCGGCTCCGCACGTGGGGACCCACGAGGGAGACGGCA
>NW_008795126.1:994004-998037 GCF_000699145.1 Aptenodytes forsteri | reverse complement strand
GGGGGAACACAGCAAAGGGACAAAGAGACAAGCAAGGAGGGAAGAAAACATTGTGCATGAAGGAGAAGGGAGTACGATGAAGGATGGAGCGGGGTTAGGACTCGCTGGACCCCAGCAGCTCGGGTGCAGGAAGGTCAGGTTGCTGAGAGCAAGGGTTGCCCATGAACGGGGAGGGAAGGAAGGAGGTGAGAAAAGAGACAAGCAAGGAGGGAAGAAAACATTGTGCATGAAGGAGAAGGGAGTACGATGAAGGATGGAGCGGGGTTAGGACTCGCTGGACCCCAGCAGCTCGGGTGCAGGAAGGTCAGGTTGCTGAGAGCAAGGGTTGCCCATGAACGGGGAGGGAAGGGAGAAGCTGAGATGCAGCAGGATTTACTCCTCCTCGAGGGCTGCAAATATCGGGGTGACGCACTGCCGAGGGTCCCCATGGCATGGCATTGTGGAAGCAGCAGCAAGGAAGAGGAGGTGCCCGGGGTGCCCAGCACCCAACCACAGCCCTGCCAGGAGCCCGAGCCAGCAGCAGGGCTGCAGAAGAAACCTCACCCACGCGGGACGCTGCCAAGCCAAGAGCCGTCCCAGCCAGCCCGGGGCCAGGCTCGCCAAGCCAGTCGCTGCTGGAAATAACAGGGAGCCGGGGGGGTTTGGGACCAGGGTGGCCCCCACCCTGCCGCAGCCCTGCATGCTTCCCAGTGCAAGCTCTTGGGAGGGAGCCACGGGCAGCAAAGGGGTTATACAGTCCCAAGCTCACTGCAAGCAGTGCCCGGGTTCTGGGGATGCAGGATCAGGCCGGAGAGCACGAGGATGGGGGATCAGTAAGGGAAAACCAGCTGGAATAAATAAGTGATGCAGCAGCTTGTGTGACCCCAGTGCATCCCTGTGCCACCAGCCACCCACCCTGGGGACAGCCCTGCGGGAAAACCTGCTCCCAAGGGACTCCGCGTCCCTGACCGGCTGCTCGGCGGCTGGCTGACACGGGGGGGGGGGGTCCCCCAAAAGCTCCTCCTGCTTTGCAGTAGCTGCATGGAGTAAAATCTGGGCACAGCCCCGATGGGATACACGGCAGAGAGCAGGTTACACAGCACAAGCAACAGAGGGAAAGGGAGAAAAAAAAAAACAGCCACCAAACCCCTTTTTGGAAGAGGAAAGGACTGACAGGACCTGGCCGAGAAGCAGGAGAAAGCCCAGATTTCCCAGTTACTGTGCAGATGTTCTGGACTGAAAACAGAAGACGGCAGGAGCAAATTCATCTCCCCCTCCAGAGACGCCGCATCCAGGGCATCTGGACTCTGTCTGCAGGCAGGAGAGGCGGCTTCCCCCTGGCTCCCCGGGGAGCCCTCCGCACCGGGGACGGCCGGGGCATGCTGAGCCCCTTGGGGTGCCACCCGCACCCGAGAACCGGGGCGGCAGCAGCAGCCAGGGCCCCGTCCCCGCACCGGGTTGACCTTGGCACAGTTACCTCCCGGGAAAACTGAAGGGCCTTGTCTTCGCCGTGTTTTCACTTCGGGATAACTCATGCTGCCTGCTCAGAGGAGGGGGGAGAAGAGATGGAGGGAAGAAAATGCAGCTGTTTTAGCAGTGAAGACAAGGAGGGAGAGCTGGAGACACACATACATACATATATATATATATATATATTTATTCCTGGCCAGGGTAATAACTGAAATCACTAGCACTTGATCATCACTCGATGAAAAGCTTCACGGCCAACTGAAGTCAGCCCGCTTCCAGAAACATGCTGCAGGCAGATGGGAGGTGACGGTGGCAATTTGCTGCTCGCCCCACACCCTGCACGCGGCCCCCAAGACGCCTTGTGCAGCTGTCTGTCCATCCGTCCCTCCCTCCCTCCCTCCCTGGGTCTGTCCGCCCTGCTGCGGCTGCAAACCGCTGAGCGAGAGGCTGACGCCTTGGCTGTCACCAAAATGTTCCCGGCTCCAAGGTCCTTGCCAGCGACCTCAGTGTCCTCGTGTCTGGCTCCCCGAGGACCGAGGTGGCTGTCGGTGGCCCCCCGGAGCCATCAGCTGATGCACACACCCCCCACCCCCCCTTCCAAGAGGGGTAAAGCTGGGGTGGACGATCAAAACCATTTTGGAGGGTCAACAGGGAAAACCACCCTACACAGGGCGGCAGCAGAGCCTGGGCTGCGCCATGGGGTGCAGTGGGTCCTGCAGGGACAGGCACCCAGACCCAGCTGGGGCTCAAAGGGGCAAGATGCCCCCACGATGGAAGTCCCCAGCCCCAAAAGCAGCAGGCGCCGGGGACACCACCGGGTGCCAGCATGCCGGGACGCGGCCTTGAGGGGGGTCACAGAGGGGCAGGCAGCCCTGGGAACAGCCCAGGCTCTGTGCTAAGTCGGCCCCGGCATCCTCCCTGCCTGGAAACCACCACTGCGCTCCTGCCCTCCGGCCACAGCGGGCAGCTGCCTATCCCCACGGCAAAGGGGGGATGCTCCTGGCTGCAGGGTCATCACCACCACCCATCTCCCCTAATGACCTTCCCTCGCATCCCAGCCAGGTCTCAGCCTTGTTTTAGCTCTAAACTAGAAGCCAAAAATTCACCGGGCAGAGCTGGGAGAGAGCATGGGGTGCAAACCGGTCCCTGCGAGCCTTCCTGGCCCCCTCCACATCCCTCATGGGGTGTGCCAGGATCCTCCCCATGCACCCCCAGTTGAAGCCAGCCCCAAGACCTGGCATCCCGCCGCTCACCCCTGCCAGCCATGGCAGCACCTGGCTCTCCCCAGGTACCGGGGCGGGCGACGCCGTAGCCGGCCCTGCCAGAAGCTGGCGGGAAGAGGTAGCACCAGGCCAGACGGCGATTTCCTGAGTTTGTGTGCAAGGACTTGAATAACCCCTGGTAAATCCTGCAGCGGGTCCCCGCTGCAACCGGGAATGGCCCATCCAGCACCGGTGCTTGTATATAGGCACCGAAACAGAGTGTCTTGGCAGCTCTTTGGCTGGAGGGAGCTCCTGCACCTGCAGCACGACAGCCCAGACACCCTCAGTCCCGTTTTGCACGTGCCGCCGGCTTGCGATGCGAGGCAGCCTGGGGCAGCTGCGGTGCTCGCTCTGCCCCGGCGCGGGTCATGGCACGCTTGGCACAGGCACCTCGCCGTGGGCTGGCAGGTTAGAGAATGAAAGCCAGGGCAGCTGCTGCTCCGAGCACGCCAGCTCCACGGGTAAACAGATGACTTCAGCCTCCCGAGAACTACTAAAGCCCAGCAGCACTTGCACTAACATGGAAGGGGGGAGGAAAATAAGGAAAATAAAGAGGGAGAAGCAGCATCATACTCATGCCAGGCTGCAAAGTGCACCCAGGTAACGTCCTCTTCCTCCCAGCCCAGCCAAAACTCCCTCCCAGAGCTGTCCCCTTCCTCCCCACTCTGCTACTGAAGATCCAGGGGGGAAAAAAAGTCACGCCGAGGCCAAGCCAGCTGCACGAGGCTGTTTATCCAGCCACGCCACAGCAAGGCTCGCGTGCGCCAGGGCGGCTGGGGAGGGGGGAGAGGCCAGCGGGGCCGCCAGCGCTGCGCCGGAGCAGCTGCTCGCCCAGCAGCAGGAGCAAACCGCGACCTGCTCTTGGCCTTGGCGGCCCAGGCTGGCCCCGGGGCTCCAGCATCCTCTCCGCGGCACAGGGAGGGGAACCGGGCTCCGATGGCCGGGAGAGATGCCTTTTGCAAACAGGGGTGCAAGTAAGGAGCAGCACAGCATCCCCGAATGCCAGGCTGGCACCTGCCAACGCGCGGCGCCAGCTCTGCAAGGAGCCAAGGCACGCTCGAGGCACCGCTGCCACCCGCCTTAGCGGCGGGGGGACCCGGAGCTGTCAGAGCCCTGGGCCGTGGCCCAGGAGGATTGTGCCGCTGGAAGGTCTCCCGTTGCCAGCTGCTCACGGCGGACGAAAGCCCAGCAAGGGTGGGTGGGCGCCCCCCCCGGCCGAGCTCCAGTGGCTCCTTCTCAAGCTCCCACCCTGCTCCCCACGCACCGGGGTGCTCCTGCCCCACCACCCTCCTATTTGCCCCTCTGCAAGGTCCCCCCCAAGC
>NW_008795126.1:986305-993678 GCF_000699145.1 Aptenodytes forsteri | reverse complement strand
TGCAAAGGGGCTCCTGGCAAACCGGCAGTGCTCTGTGCCCAGGCGGTCCCCAAAACCTGCTCAGGAGATGCAGACATCTCCTTGGCCCCGGCTCAGCCCCCAAGGATGACGACAGCGGGGGTACTGGCACAGGGCCTAGCTGGTGCACCGGGGGGCAGAGGTCGGCGAAGAGCCGGCTCCTGCCATCACCGACGCAGCTGCAAAACCAGGCACCCACACTGCTACTGCGGGGAGGTTCCTCCTCGCTGGGAAGAAGCCGAAGAGCATCCCGGGCTGCCCTCTGTGACCGTGCTTCCCGGACGGCCGAGAAAGGCCGAGTATCTGGACAAAACATCTGTCCGTCTGCAACAGCCAGAGCCGTCCATCCCTCTACCCCATCTCCCAACTTGGCCGCGGCTTCGCACAAAGCGCAGACAGGGAGGCTGCTGCAAGATGCTCCAGCAGTTGCGAAAGCATTTTCACTGCAGGGGACCGGAGCAGAGCCAGTCCCTCTCCCCGGGGGGAGCTGCAGGGGATATTTCGGGGGGTGCAGGCAGGGTTTCCTGGGCAGCACACATTTCAGGCCAGCGTTTTTGGCAGGTGCCTGCAGAAGAGAGGCAGCACTCGAGCTGCCAGTCCTCCGCTGCTGCTTTTGGGAAAGGCAGAGAGAAGGCAAGGGGCGGAGGGAGGTGGGTAAAAAATAAATATATAGCAGCCAGCTGGTGAGCTGTGGAGTCAGCACAAGGTCTGGAGGACACGGCGGCTGGCAGCGGCACGGGAGCCCTGGTATTTTGGACAGCTGGTACAGCAAGGTCAGCCTGGCCAAAGCAAAAGGCCCCTTTGCTGTTCCCCCCCGCCGCGGTTGAAGGACACGCACCCCTGGCCGGAGACCCCCGGGGGGGACGAGCCACCAGCACACAGAGTGACTGGTGAGGATGAGGAGGGATGGTGGGACGGAGAGGCGCGGGTTTCCAGCCCGGCTGGCTGGGTACATACCAAACCCGCCCTGACCTCATCGGCAGGAAAAAGCAAGCGGCACATTTTCCTCGTGTTGTTTCTTTGTTTGCCATCTGGGAACACGATCCCACGGGAGGCTGTGCCCCAAGACATGAAGTCATGTCATGATTATATTGCCACCTCCGTGCCGGGATTGAGATCTCATCCGAAAATGCCAGACCCGGTCAGTGTTAGCCGCAGCAGGCGCTGCGGAAGAAGCCGCTTTGCTGAAAGGCAACGCGAGCCTCACTAAAAACATCTTTACATATACATATGCTGCAAACTAAACAGGTTTATCCCAATAAAGTTGGCTTAAAATACCTTGGCCTGATTTCACTCTCTATCTGCTAGAATTAGTGATGGCAAAAATTGGCACAAGCGCAGATATTGCCACCAAAGCCAACCCAAGCTGGAAGCCAAAAAACTGAGATGAGTGAGACCGGCTCTGCTCCTCCTTTACTTTTAAGAGACCAGCAGAAGCCTGGCGCAGCCTGTGCCACCCCTCTGGAGCCCACACATGAAGCCCGGGCTGGGGACGCGTGGAGGAGCCATCAGCTTGGCAGAGGAAGTGCAACCACCCAAAACACCGCCAGACACCAGAGGGGTTTTTGGTTTGCTTCAAAATCAATAAAAGATGCAAACAAGCCAGAAGTCCTGCCTGCCCGGCCACGACCTGGGACCCTTCCTGCACAGGCTGCTTATTTCTCATGCTGCGATACACCCGAATATCCATACCCTCACCGGGAATACAGCCCGGTGCAATGCGGGAAGAGGGTCAGGCATCACCCTCCGCCTCCCGGGTTTGCTTTTGTGGCATCCAGGTGTTTCTGCTGCTGCTCAGCATCAGTGGGACAAGGTTTAGTCGAGAACACAAGAACTCTTTGACGTTTGCCCAAAACCTTTTTCAAAAGGCAAAAAAAAAAAAAATGCCCACCAAAAGCTGTAAGCTCAACATAGCGTTTTGGAAACGCAGCATGACCACTGGAGCTCGTAACCAAATCCCCAGCTGAGCTAACAACATCACTGCTGAGCAATAAATGCAGCGGACTCGGCCCCGTGAGTCTGACTGTGCCCTGTCAGGCACAGTCCCATGCAACGAGACCCAAGTGACCCCCCACAAAGCAGGAACGGGACATGGAAAACACTGGGCGATGCTCAGAAACCAGCCTGAGGACAGGGCTGGAGACACAGCAGCAAGTTCTGGGTCCTCCCAAGGAACAGGATGGCACCAGCTGCAAGTTTTGCACGGTGCCGTGCAGCACCCAAAGGAAACTTGAACAGCTTTGCTCGAGTTATGGTGGGATTTGAGGGCTTTCCAGAAACCTGAATGTATTTGCAGAAAGTTGCATGCGGGGGGGAAAAAAAAACAACAAACCAATGGAGCTCACTTTTACAGGTACGTAACTGCAGCGAGAGCGGTGGCAGGCGAAGATGGGAAAAGTGGGAAAGGCAGGGGAAGCTTTTCCCAGTGCTGGCAGAGAGAAAGGATCGGAGCAAGCACAGAAAACCCCAGCCGGGTCGAGCACCAGCCAGCGCTTCGCCCCTTTGGAGCAGGAGGCCTCTTCAGCAGGCACGGCACGCCGAGGACGCCGGTCAGCATCGCCCTGGACAACGGGCCTCTTCAGCAGGCACGGCACGCCGAGGACGCGGGTCAGCATCGCCTCTGGACACCGGCCAAGCCTGGGCGTTTTACGGTTTATTCAAAGCAATCGGCCTCAACACCTGCTCCGCTCGCAGCGGCTGCCTGTGCCGCATAGCCCCGGGGAGCCGGCTCCTCCCAGCCGGCAGCGGGTGCTCGACTGTGGGATGCACAGGCGGTTTCTCCAGATCAGGAGGACAAGGCATCATACCTGGTGGCGGCAGCCGCCCCAAACTCAGGAGCCCTGCACCGATGGGTACGTAGGTCGGCAGAGGTCCCCCTCGCAAGGGGCACAGCTGGAAAGAAGATGCATTCTCACAGCGCACGTCTGCACACCTTGGAGGGGACCAAGGGTGACAAGCCAAAGGACGCCCATGCCAGGGTACCCTTACCAAAGCCCAGTACTGCCATTTTTTCTTGGTGGGAGAACCCAAGCCCCCCCCCACCCAAGCCAACAACAGCAGGGTCTCTGCAGCAGCCCCTCTGCCAGGCAGAGCTTACCTCTAAGAGACCCTCCTGCAGCAGGCAGGCCCACAGGCACCTGCATAGAGCATCACCTGCCCCACTGCTCCCCGACACCAAGCCAGCAGCAGAGGCACCGCTCCACCCAAAATACCGGAGCCTCCACCCTCCTGACGAGCCTCAGATGTGGGGTTCCCCCGTTAGCACCTCCAAGCTGTTACAGAGAGGGCCTGAGCCCCATCCTGCTCTTGCTGCCCTTCTAAGAGAGGGGGATGTGGGGGTGTCTGGTGGCATTTCGTGCATTCACCCGGTGCCTCAAACTCTGAGCCATCTGGGTCAACCACCTGCAGGCAGGACAGTAGCAAACCAGCAGCTCTACGTGCGGGGGGCGAGGGTCAATCCTGGGCGTGTGAAAAAGCACGTGCATTCAAAAAATGAAGTTGCAGAGCTGCAAGGAGGAACAGGGAGATGTTTTTAACCCCTCGGGTTCATTCCCTCCTGCCTGGTCCCATTTGAACGGCGACCTGGGTGTCACACAAGAGTGAAAGGCTCGTCCGGGGTGACTTTCAGCAGCAAGAGTGGCTGAACAAGGGTACAGTTAAATTAGCCAAGCACCCTACCCAAGCATTAAGCCATGTTTTAAGTAACCTTGACATCTGTGAGGTCTCAGCCTGATGGGAAGCATGCGGAGATGGGGAGGGAAAAGGCGAGAGGACCTTCTGGCCAGCCAGAGTCACCACCAGGACATGGCAGAGCCTGGCAAAGTGAAACGGTCCCTGGACCGGCCGTGCCCTCCCCAGGCAGCTCTGCCTTGCCTCCTGCCACCCAGCCCGTTGTAGCAGCCCCTTAATTTGCTCATTAGCAAACCCGGGAACAAGAGGGAGGAACTGAATAGCATCCCTTCCCGGGACACCCTCCACGTCCTCCTCCTCCTCCCCCTTCGCCTTTCATAGCCCCACACAAAAGCTTTTCAGAGCTGCTCGGGTCGGAGATGGGGCTGCAGGCAGGAGCCCAAGTGGGAGTTTGGGGCTGGGGCCAGCGGGGACGAGGACTGGTGCGCCTGAGAAATGCCGGGCTCTGGGGGGGGCACTAACGAACCCTGCAGGAAGCACCCCTAAGCACCCAACACCGGAATCCGAGTTGGGACAGACTCGCTGTCCATAACGTCCCCGTGACATGGCCTGGGGACAATAACGGGGCAGAGGTGTGAAACACCAGCTGGGGACATGCGGATGCTGTCCCCCTCACCAGCTGCACCCACCCGGGCTCTGCTGGAGCATCACCCCAGCATCCCACCCCGGGTTAGCACCGCGGGATGCTCGCCCGACTCCCGAGTCCTCCACGGCCACCAGCCAGCAAGGGCTCCAGCACCTTGCAAATGCCAACAGACCAGGGGACGGACAGACGGGCAGCGTGGCCGTGACCACATGGGCATCGCAACCCATGCAGCCCCACACCAGCTCCAACCTCCAGAAAGCCTCCACCATCTCAGACCCCTCTGGCATCGGGCATCGCCAACCCATGCAGCCCCACACCAGCTCCAACATCCAGAAAGCCTCCACCATCTCAGACCCCCCTGCACACAGCAAGTCGTGTTGGTCGGCAGCAGACTCCCGTGTGGGCAAGCCTGAAAATAAATCATCTGCATCCATGTATGACCTGCAATGATGTCGGGGCCGTCCGGCTCAGGCCGATGGAGCCTGGGGGAAAACACCCGAAAGCAATGGCTTCCGGAGGATTCCCATCGCCGGTGCCAACCCAACCTCCCATGCCATCCTGGCACTTTCCACACTGGCACCACGCACAGACCCTCCAGCGCATGCAGCTCCTGCCCGGTGGCTTTCCAAGCAGCATTCCCCCAGCTCAGGAGCCGGCACGGCTGAATGGAAAATTATATTTGTAACCAGCCAAGGGAGAGCGACTGGAGAGAAAAGGAGCGCTGTCTTGGAAGGGCTGGTTTACATTTCTAAAGAAAATGCCAGCGCTTCGGAGAACCGCAGGGTTCTGGCTACGAACAGAGCCGAAAGGCTTTGAAAACAAACTCAGGGATTTAGGATGCTGGCATTTTACGGAGCCCGGCCTGGGGCCTGGTTTGCAGATACAGAGCAGCGGCTCTCCAGCACGCTCCTGCAAGCTGGAAATTTGGGGGTAAAAGGATTTATTTCCCCATCCCACAAGAAAGGCAAGCTTGCAACTAGTAAACCTTTGCTCTGCCGTGCTGCTTTCTAGGTGATGCCACCGAAGCACCCTGCGTAACCCCAGAGGGAAGAGCAGAAAAGAGCAACCTGGGAAACTGGCAGCACCCGGGCGATGACACCCACGACACCCTTCAGGGCCGCAGGGCTCTGTCAGGGCGGCTCAGGGGGCGCAGGGGGCTGGAGGTGCCGGGGGATGCTGCCTGGGGGTCCCTCGCTGGAGGATAACCAGAGCAACGCAGGTGGAGGGCACCCAGCCCCGAGCCCACACATCAGCCCCCCGGCTGCGGGAAGGGCTGGGGTTCCTCCGAGGGGAAACCCTTTGATTAAGGCACCTTATAAAACTGGAGATAACTTGGGAAGTTTCCTACGGCGGCAGAGGCCACGCGCTCCTTCGAGCTTCCCAAGGATGCTGCCACGGCTGGCAGGCTAGGCAGCCCTCCCTCCCCTCCGGCACCTCTGATCACCCTTGACGGCGAGCGGTACGGGATCAGGATTTCCTCCGTGCTGGCCCCCACCTCCCTCACGCAGGGCTTCGAGCAAGCAGGCGCCAGTAACACAGATACACACTTCTGCAACAGGACAGGTCTTGGCTCTCCCCACCTCTTGGAAGGATTTTTATCCGTTCCTTTGCGGCTTGACAGCTCCAAAAGTTCATTGCTAAAGGCACCCCATCCATTAGCGTTCGCCCCCAGGGACCAGACCCAAAAGGAGAGCATCCATCTATGTCACCGCTCTACCTCTTCCTCGATGCCAGAAGTGGGGAACGCCGGGAGGGGAGGGATGGGGTCCGGGCCAACCGCCTTACCTTGGGGAGGAGAGCCGGGGGTGCCGCCGCCAGCAGCTCCGGCGGGGTCATGCTCTTGCCAGCCAGGACCACGGCACCGCACTCGGCACAGGCGCCGATGGTCAGCTGCTTCCCATCATCCACCAGCAAGCTGTTAGCCACGCGGAGGGTGTAGAGGAAGACAGGGAGCCTGGCCACTTGAACAGCTTTTAATCCAAGGCATCGCTTCTTCTCCTGACGGCAGAAGAAGCAGACGAAGGTCTCCACTTTGTATTGCCGGGACCAGGCGCTGCTGGGGTGGTGGGAGTTCCTGCCCTCGTGCTGCAGCCACTGCCCCAGCAGGTCGTGGTAGCAGAGGACGCAGGTGGCCACCAGCCCAGTCGAGTCGGCTGGTCTGGCCCGCGGGGCAGGCGGGTAGACCGTCAGGAAGGGGAAAAAGGGCTCCTTCTCCCCGAATCGCCCCGGCGGGTTGACGTTGAGCTGGAACTCTTTGCCGGCTCCCAGCTCAGCCCCACAGATGTAGCAGACGGAGGTGGGACCGGGCTTGACGGTGGGGTGGCCGGCCAGGCCGCCAGGGTCACCGGCAG
Organism: Aptenodytes forsteri; assembly: GCF_000699145.1. Taxonomy (NCBI): domain Eukaryota; kingdom Metazoa; phylum Chordata; class Aves; order Sphenisciformes; family Spheniscidae; genus Aptenodytes; species Aptenodytes forsteri. Next base: position 987,033 of record NW_008795126.1, on the reverse strand, counting down.
AGAAGACCTGGTGGTACCTCCCCAGGAAGCTCTGCACCGAGGTGATGAGCTCCTCGTTGTGGCAGGCCCTGTACATGGCCCACAGGTCCTGCAAGACCCCGAAGCACTTGCGGCAGCTGCTCACCTCCCAGTGCTTGTTCAGCCCCTTGGCGCTGGGCGGGCAAGGCAGGAGGCTGAGGAAGGGGAAATGCATGGTGCTCTTCGCATTGCCGTTGGTGATCTTGGCCGCCACCGGCCTCGCCTCCTTGCTGCACTCCTCCCCGCAGAGGTAGCAAGCCTCGGGTGCCGGCGGGGCGACCGCCCCATCCTCCTTCAGCCCTCGCCGGCCCTTGGCGGGCATGGCACCGGTGTTGAGGGGCACCACGTAGAGCCGCTGCAGCACGGGCACGTTGGCCAGCTCGAAGCTTTGCCACTGCTGCATGAGGGAGGCGAAGCAGCAGGGACACACCAGGGTGCTGCCGGCTGGCGAGAGGGGCTGGGCACCCGGCGGGGGGCTGTGCAGCCAGAGGAAGGGGAAGAAGGGTGCCGGCGAGGTCTTCTCCTGCTTCTGCACGTGGACACGGTGTTGGGTGGCGGGTGACAAGGGGCTGCCGCAGATGTAGCAGGCGGTGCCCGATGCCCAAGCGGGCCTCCCGCTGCCTTCCTCCTCCTCCTCCTCCTCCTCCTCGCTGGTGATGTTGATCTCGCTGTCCTCCGAGGAGCAGCAGGGCGGCCCCCGCTTGCCCGCC
>NW_008795126.1:980083-985092 GCF_000699145.1 Aptenodytes forsteri | reverse complement strand
CCCCCCCGCCCCCCCACGCGGGGAGGCCCGCACGCGTTGTTCCCTCCCCCTCCATCACCGCTCTTTTCACTCGCGGCCCCCTCCCCACGCCACGGCCCTTTGTGCAGCTCCCCCTCCCCAAAGCAGCGTGGAAAGGCGCCGCGTCCGGGTTCACGCCGGCGGGACGGATCCCACGGCCACGTCCCTGCACTTTACAGTGCTGCCCACCAGCCATTAACTCAGTGTCCCAACCGCCCGGTAATTTATTTCACATTTAAAAAGTCCTGCTGCTGTTCCAGTTCAATACCAGATTCTATTTCCCGCTCGGTCCTAAAATGCTGCATCGCTTTGCCACTCACTGGTAAATAGCTGATGTGTTCCCAGCCGGAGTTGGCCGCGTTTCAGCCACACATGCAATAATCCCGGTATATCCTTACCTGCCTTGCAGCCTGTGATAAGATTTAATGCTTGTAAAGCACTTTGCTGTCCTTGGACAATAGGCACCGCGGAAGTGCAGACTGTACCAAGGTCCAGGCACAATTAAACCTGACTTATTAATCGCCCGAGCATCTAGTCAGCATACCCACCGGCTCGGCGCGGCTCCCCCAATAAAAAAAATATATTAGCGGCTGTAAGGATATTTTTCAAGCGGTCATTTTAGGAAGAAGCCTGCTCCCGACAGTACTGTTGAGTCTGAGTTCATGGCAAGTCACTGTAACGTCCCCGGTCCTGTCCTTGCAAAGCCCTGAGCCTGTCCTGCTGAAGGAGGGTGCTGTGCAGGATCAAGCCCAAAGAGGCAAGGTCGGTAATTGCGATAGGACACAGGGACAGAGGGACGGGCGGGCCCGCGGGCTGAACGCCCAAGCCACGTGTCGGGACACCCGGCTGATGCGGAGAAGCCACATCGTCCCCGTTCCTCATCACCCCCGCTGTGAGCACGGTCCTCGCCCTCGGGGCACCCCAGCTGAATCCCCCTTGGGTTGACCAGCCCTTGATGTCATCTCCCACCCAGACCGCGGGTGACAGCGTCCGGCGCGCTCCGGCGACTGGCCGGGAGATCAAACAGATTGTGTGACATCAGCTGGAGCGCGGGCAGGGGGCAGGAGGGCTCTTCGGGGACCCGGATCCAGTTTCCACACAGATGGCTCCGTCGTGGGCTCGGCGGGGGGGGGGGGGGGGGGGGGGGGGGGGGGGAGGCGACACACAAAGCGGGGAACACGATACCTTGGGAGAACTGGCTCTACGGGGCTTTTTTCAGGGGTTTCCAGAAGACAGCAGGGCCTCGCTATACTTTATTTATTTATAGGCCTGATGTGGCGGCTGCTCTATGCACCGAAGGCATTGGGAGCGCTGCGCGCGTCGGGGTGGCCATGACTCAGATGTTCTTTAAAGGTGCACGTGGTCTCTCGGTGTCACCCCTTTTCCCGGATGAGATGGGGCCATCCGGGTGGGATAGGTTCCCTGACCCTGGGCAGCAGCATCGGATCGGGGAATGCTTCACCCCATCCTTTGCTGCTGCTGCCTCCGGTTGTTCCCCAGGGAGCAGGGTCTCAGGCTGCCCCCAATTGCCGCCAGAGCTCCCTGGGGAGACGCGGCCGCCGGCTCAGCCCACCCTTTGAGCGCGGCCAACAGATGCTCTCCTGCCTGCTCCACAGATGGGCGAGAAAACAACGCGCTGCATTCAAGGACCAGAGCTCAGCAGGGCCAGACCCCCCTCCCCACCCTGCCCCAAAACACCAACCCTCCACGCCACTCTCCGGCCTCTCCTGAGGCGCCATGAGCCCCCATCTCCCCCCCATGCCCCGCCGGGATGCAGCCTGCCTTGGAGCAGCTTCCCGGGCCTTGGCTGCGCACGGACAGAGCAGCTCATTTATCATCCTGTGCCGCCCCGGCCCTGCGGTTGCTGTTTGCAACAGAGAAGCTGGGAGGGAGAGCAAATTTCTCAAGTCGGCCTCGGCAAGAACTGAAAACATATGCCCTGGCGGCAAACGCGTCCCCCGGGGCGCGCGGGGATCGAGGCGAGCCTAGCACAGGATTTTCCACCGCGGCTCCCGCCGGCATGCAGCCCTCCCGTTTTAAAGCGACCCGAGGGCTGGGGATGGTGACAGCCAGGTCCTCTCCTCCGAGCCCAGTGCCATGGAGGTAGCAGGATGCAATGCAGACGGAGCGGGATGCAGTGCAGGATGGCTCTTCTCTCAAGCCGGACGGCTGCAGTCCAGGTTTGGGAGGCAAACACCCTCACTGCGCCCATCTTAGACCTCCTTGCTGGTTTGCAATGCAGAATCGTCCCCTTGCACAAAGGCAAGCCCCAGGGACAGATGTCCCTTACAAGGCAGGGGCCGGACAGCCGCTGCGTGACTGTATTGCATCAGGACTCGGCGCTGGTTGTGCAAGGTGCTGTACAAACAGACTCGAGCGGCCTCGTGGTGCGGCGCTCCCCCAGCTTGCGGCGGGCGGCGGCTCGGGATGGATACCCGAGCAGCCTGCCCAGTGCTGGGGCCATCCCCATCCCCATTCCCATTCCTGTCTCTATTCCCGTCCCCATCCCCATCCCCGCGGCCCCTCGAGCACTGCAAGACAGTGCCCAGCAGCACCCACTTTGCAGCACACCGGCGAGGTGCCGCTGCACCCTCACGAGCGGGCACGTGCTTCACATCCCCCCCCCCCATCCCCAGGACCGGGAGGTTAATATGGAAATTACCAACTGCTTATTCTTTCCAGCTGTTGCTGTGAGTCATCAAGTGCCTTAAAGAGCATTTCAAACAACACAGTGTCTTCGAGACAGCGTGACTGTTCCCCCAGCCACCCCCTCTGGATAATCCTCCGCGGGGTCTGGTGTTTGAAAAGGGAATATTTCTCCAAGGAGGCAATTCCCAGCCGCGCGCGGCCGGGGAGGCAGACCAGCCGCTGCCTCGCCACGGCGCCTGACCAGGCTCCCACCTCCGCCCGTGGGCTCCCAGCGTCCTGCCGGAGAGCAAACCCAGGCGGGGAAGGGCACCGTGCCGGGCAGCTCAGCCCCGCCGTCATCCCTGTTCAAAATCCAACAGGGACATATAAATGCCATCACACGCAGGCACGGGTGACGAGCCCCACTATGCCACCTGGGGAAACTGAGGCACGGGGCAGCCAGCCTGAGCACCACGGTGTCACCTGCCCGGGGCGAGGCTGGCAGGACGCGGCTGCGGGACACCGGGGCACTGGCCTGGCGTTCGACGACCTTGAACTCTGCATTCAACAGCTGTATTTTTCTCTGCAAGCTTATTTTTTTCTTTTTTTTTTTTTTTTTAGAGGCTGATCTCTGCACTCGGTTGGTGCTGCTTTTTCAGATGGAAAAGATAGGGCTGGTTCATGGAAATAGTCAAGATATATCCCTTATCTGCTGCTTTAACCTTTCTTTCAATTTTTTTACTTTCATAATTGACTTTTTTTCTTCTATTCCTTTTGCTGGAAAAGCCCAGCCAGGTTTCCTCCTGCTTGTAAACTATTTCCCCCGGTCCTTCGCGTGGCCGTGCAGGTGAGTCAAGGATGCTCTCAGCCAAGATCGCGGCTAGTGCGAGCAGGAACGTCTGCCTCTGCGCAGCTTGGAGCCTGAAATAAAAAAAAAGACGACCCAAGGGAAGCTGCGTGTGGGCGACAGGGAGCTGTGGGGCGAGCGGAGGGGAAGGGGAGGCAGCCGTCCTGTGCTGTAACCGCAGCCGTGGACCGGAGCATGGGGTCTGCAGTGAGGAAGGATGCAGGGCGGTCCATGCCTGGGAGGGAGGGACGCTGCTGGGATGGTCCCCGCGAGGCAGGACGGAGAAAGGTGACTCTCGGGAGAGGAAGGGGGCCACCAACAGCCACCGCAGCCCTGCGGGGACATGCTGCGGCTGAGCCGGAGCTGCTCCGCTCCGTCAAGCGCTTTCGGAGATGCTGCGGCAAAGAAACTGCTGCTCCTGCGACAGGCAGAGGACAAAGCCATCGCGGGGACGCGTTTGGCACCTGGCCCGGTGATCGCCAGCGGCTGGGTCCGACCAGGAGCCCCAGGACCGGCCTGGAGGTGCGCATGAGCGTGCACACGCCCCTGCGAGTGCATGAACGTACGTGGAAGCGAAGTGAAGACCCAGCACCCTCAGCCCCTGCTCCGAGTCCCTGTGTGGGCATCCGGCGGCGTTAACCTCGTACCGCACCTCCCGGCTCACCCTCGCCGGGGCCGGGCGCTGATTCACCCCGTGGCACCGTGCCCCATGAGGCAGGAGGGAGCCACGTCCCCTGCAAGGCACAAGGGCCGGGTTGCCTTTTTTTTTTTTAAGAGGGGTTTTTTTTTTTCTTTTCCTTTCCAGAACGAGCTGCTCTGCAAATGCCAAGTGCTGATGCCAAAGGGCCGTGTCAACAAAGAAGAATGAGTGTGGCTGTTAGAGGCTGCTATTAAAAAAGGGTGGAGAGGAGAGGCGAGGGGGGGGAAGAAAAGGAAGAAAAGGTTTGTCAGTGCAAATAGTAACAGTTTGCACAGCAGTAAAAATTCAGGACCAGCAGCCGGGCCCCCGCAGTGCCCTCGGGAGCTTGCGCCAAGCAGGGACTCTGGCTTGCGCCAAGCAGGGACACTGCAGCCCATGTCCTCCCCGGGGTCCAGCAGCCCAGGGCACAAACCCATCCCAGCGACTTGGCATCCCCCCCGCGGGCAGCACAAAGTGTTTCCCAAGCTCAAAGTGTTTTTCGAGTCCACTCCGCTCCTGCTCGGCCGCTGAGCCCTGATGCAGGGAGCCGCGGCGGGGCTGTGCGTGGCATCGGCTCCCCCGCCCGCCGGGGCGGGGCAGGTCGAGGTCCTGCCGCATGAGTGCCAGGAGCTATTTCTAGGCAAGCCTTGGCCGCTGCCGAGCGGGATGCGAGAGAAGGAGCCTCTCACATGACGCCGAAGATGCAACGGGAAGACGCAGTCTCTGGTTTCAGCTTTCTATTCCCGGCCCGTTATTCACCAGCCGAAGATGCCATCTGCCCCGCCGGGCAGCTGCGGGGAGTGGGGCTGGATTCACGGCTGGTGGGGGTCCAAAAGA
>NW_008795126.1:976825-979876 GCF_000699145.1 Aptenodytes forsteri | reverse complement strand
CCCTCCGCGGTGCCCTCCCCCCCCCCCCCGCTGATATTTGGTACCCGGGATGTCAAACCCAAGCAGATGCGACGGTGCCCGGGATGCCCAAGTAGCATGGCATGGGAAAAGGCAAAACAAGCTGTATAAATACAGAGGGAGAGATAAGCAAAGGCTGAATCTTTCTCCAAAATCCAGATTGAAAGTCTTTCTGAGGTTAATACGCCAGTTTACTCCATTTTGACTTCTTAAAAAATATTTTAGCTTACTATTTTTGAAGCGCACCTCAGGCTTTCCTTAGCCCTGATTTTGCTCCCACATCAGCACGCACCCTGCGCGCTCCACAACCCACCCTTTTGTGCTCGTCTCAAAAGCAACGTTAGGAGGAAGGCAAACCTCCTTGAAAGGCCTGGGTTTTAAGTATTCTCCCCCCCCCGAAAAAAGAAAAATTTGGTCAAAATTGAGATGTTCCCACAGAAATTGGTATTTCTCGATGGAAAAACATTCCATCAGCAAAACGCTGACCCGCTCCGGTTACAGCCTGGTCATGGCGATGAGGCAACGCAGCTGGGAAAGGAATTAAAAGGGAGCTGAAGAGGTGCACAGCTTTACCACATCCCGCGGCCCCGGCTGCGAGCCGGCAGCAAAGACCCCGCTCCTCCCCGGTGCTTCCCGGTAGAGGAATGCGGATCGGCCGGGAGGAGCCGAGCTGTTAGCACAGCACCCAGCCAAGTGGCACCCTGGGATCCCGCCACCGGTGGCTGTCACCCCAGCCCCATCATCACCCCAAAGCCGCTGGCACCCCGTGATGTCTCACCAGGGTGTGAACACCCGCGGTCCCTGCTCCCCCCAAAGCCGACTGCTGCTTATCTGAAGCTCAGGGGAGCCAAGGGTACCAGGTGTCCCCAAGGATGAAGCTCTGCAAACAAACCGAGCCCAGCCCGCGCTTGTTATTAGGAACATCTTGCAGGATTTAGCGAGCTGCGGGAGGAGATTAGCAGACCGAGGGCCGGGAGCTCAGCAGGTTCACCACTGGGGCTGCAGATCAAGGGCTGCCGCCGGTGTCTTCGCTCTAAGAATTGGTGGAAGTGCTTGTTTGGGAGGTTCTCCTGTGCCTTCAGGTGGCCAAGCGATGGACGGGGTTTGTTTTCTTTCTTTTTTGAAGGCGGGTTGGTAAATGCAGGCTGGAGTGGATCAGGAATCAGTCGTCCCTTCTGCAGCCAAAGGGTGAAAAGAGAAACTTCTTTATTGGAAAGATTTTTGTTGGCAATAACGGGGCAGAAGCCTGCGGTCCTGCAGTGGCGAGCGCAGCCCGTGCAGGGTCTGGCCCCGCTGTGGCAAGCACCAATGCACGGGAAAGGTGCCGGCAGTGCAGACGAAGCAGGCAGTCATCCCTGCCGCTGCGGGCTCACCTTCCCCGCGAGGCACTGGATCCCATCAGCCGTGACGGACACATCCCTTCGGACACAGGATGCAGCCGTCACGCCTGGGGAAACTGAGGCAAAGGGGGTAATCTGCAGGAACGTGAGCCCAGACCTCCCAAATTCCCATAACCACCAGCTCATCCCTTCCCTGTACCGAGCCCTTCTCCCCCTGTGCCTGTCAAAAGGCATCACCAGCCCCCAGAGGCCCCTCCCCAGCTTGGCAGGTACCTCTGCGGCCACGAAGCCCTCCATCCTCCCGCAGCTTCCACGTGCGCCGGGCACCTCCTCCTTCGCCAGTTCCTGTCCGGTCTGTCCGGTTAAAGTGTGTCCCTGTGTCCTGCTAATCGCTTTCCTGACCGACTATGGGTTTCCAGCAGGGATTTGCCCCCTCCAGCCGCGCGGATGCTCTCAGCGCCCAGCGGTCCCTGCCCTGGGTACCTTCCCACGCCTCCAGCCACGGGGTGTTTAACAGGCAGCACAGTCGGACTCAGGAGCCCCGGTTACGATGGGGACACTGAACCTCTTGACCTGTGCTCAGATTGTCTCCCGGGCAAGCAACGTCCCCTTCCCGGGAGGAATTGCTCCTGTGTGTCTCCCTCTGACTTCTGCTAAGTGCATCCATCCCAAGGGATGTGCTTGCCCTGCCAGCGGAGGCGAAGCCTGATCCCACCAAGCAAATGCACCGTCATCCGAGGGGACTCAATGCTCGCCCGGCCCCAAATCAGGATGCACCAGGGATGGGGTCCCCATCCTGACCTCTCCTCATTCCTCCCCACTCCCACCCCCGCAGTACATCAACACCAGCAACTTGAACTAAAAGCAAGTTTATCTTAAAGGCTATTTTAAATACATATAAAAAAAATACAGCTTCATCAGAAAGGCTTTTTTTTTTTTCTTTTTTTTCTTTCTTTCTTTTTTTTGGGGGGGGAAAGGTTTATGCCTCCCTGGAGACCTCTTCAATAAAACGCGTTCTGGCTCTCCGAGTGTCTGACTGCAAATCAGGTTCCAGCCGTTCCCTTCCTGTGCCGACCTGCTGGAGTCGGCTGTTATTCTTGGCAGGGTGCCCCGAAGGAAGAAAAAATGCCCCCCCCCCCAGCTCCCAGCGGCTGGGAAATGCTGATGACATGACACCTTCCAGCATTCTTCAAGGTCAAGAGGGGAGGGAGGGAAATGAAAGGGGAGAGGGGTTTTTTTTTTTGTTGTTAGCATGGGTTATTGCTTTGCTCAGGCATTTCCCTTTGATGCTCGCTCCTTGTTACACAAGATGTTGCAGGCTCGCTGTGCCGCCGGGCAAAGCGCTGGGGGTATGAGCTTGCCCCCTTTCCCGCTCCCCGCCGGCGAGGGGCTGCACTCCAAAAGGCATTTTAGCACCAGCACCGCGTGGCCTCAGCTTAAACCCAAGCTGGTTTTAACCTCCTTGCACATCCCAAGGAGCGTTGCATTCGATCCATCTCACGCTGCCCCGCAGAGCTCCATCCTCCAGGACTGCAGGCACACGGACACCCCCCCCGGCCCCCGGCCATGCCAGCGAGGAGCCTGCGGTACCTATTCAAAACCACGCACGCCAAAAGCTGCCTCTGTGGCATCTCCCTGCAGCACTAGCACACCGGCTCTCCCCTGCAGAAAGCCCCGGTCCCCCTCGCCACGC
>NW_008795126.1:971672-976805 GCF_000699145.1 Aptenodytes forsteri | reverse complement strand
AGCCCCTCTCCCCCTCGGCAGGTCCCGAGTGCTGCAGCGAGCTGATAGGGACACGCAGCATCATTCGGGGTCCCCTGCTGCGGGACTTCTACTCCGGCAAATAAAAGTTGGCACCTCTCTCCTTGAGATCCAACAAATCTCTGCTAATCCCCCTGCTCCCGACTGCCAAATCCTCCTCCTCCCCCCAGCCAAGGTGCCGAGCTCTTCAAGGCAAGTTGCACGCAACCATTAATCCTCGCAATAAGGAATCGCCCTTCTTGGTGCACCCGGAGCGGGCGCAGGGGACGAGCGGCAGCGCCAATGTCATGCACGGCCGGCGCCGGTGGCAGGGGAGGATGCTGCATCCCTCAGATAGGTTTTGGTTGATGCCCCGCCTCTGGGCTGATGTGGTGCTGCCAGAGCAGATGGCTCTGGCCGCTGTGCCCCCGCGGATGGATGCTTTCGCTCTCCCGCTTTCCCAGACCACGTTGGAAGGAAGATCAGAAACAGTCCAAGCACAGCGATGAGGGGAAGCAAAGCAGATGCCAGCAGTGGTGGCCAGGGACAAGGAAACACGCCAGGGACAGTGATGGGGTGCTCCCCGTGCTTGCACGCAGGCTTGGGGATGGAGTGATGTCCCCGGCCCCCCGGGAGCCGCAGTGCATTGCTCACATCCTCGCAAGCTGCATTGCAGTGCCTGCCGTTCGGGATCTACCCCGGGGGAGTGTGCTCCTCCTGCTCCGTGTCTGGCCGAGCTCTTGCTGGCACACCGGTCCACGAGACCGCCAAGGATGTTTGAGGATCATCTTTAAGAGCAGACACGAGCTAAACTGCCTGCACTGGGGATCCCGTCGCCTCCTTTACACAACACTTTTGGGCCAGGGTGGTGAATGAGCCTGTTGGCCGTGCTGGATCAGGCCAGGGCTGATGGGGCTCCCACCTCTTCGCCGGGTCTCAGCCCTCCCTCTTGCCATGGGAACTGGCCCATGCTTTGCAGAGTCCCCTTGGGATTACCAGGACAGCGAGCACCCAGGCTTGCCCTGGGGCTGGCTTGGAAAGGAGTGGTGGAGGGTCCCCAGGCCACCCCACCATCCATGCAGGCTGCAGGTTCCCCTGGAAGCCGGTGCGCAGCCGTATCCTGCTCCGAGGGCTGCTGGAGGAAATCCTGGAAGGTCGTCTTACAATGCAGTCCTTCCTGTCCCCGAAGGACCGCCGAGCACGGAAAAGGCACCGCGGGCTGACGGCACCGGCCGGCCCCAGGGGGACGCGGTCCTACCCCAAGGCACCTCGCTGTCCAGCCCACCTGGGGCCCGCTTCCCCCCGGGCTCCCGGCCAGCAGCGCCGCTTTGTATTAAAAATACAGAAATACAATAGGAGCAGAGGGTTGATTGCCCAGGACCCCACCGGAGGCAGAGACACGGGCACAGCTGGTGCAAGGTGGGGGGAGATGCTGCCGGCGGGGGATGCTCCTCTGCATTCCCCCTCCCAGTGACGTCCCACCTGCACGGCAAAGGGAAATGTCTCATTAATGTCACCAAATTACACACACACACCCCCCTCACAAGCAGCCCTTCTGCTCCTGCCAGCCCCGCGGTGCCCCCGGGGACCCACAGCCCCGCGTTTGGGCAGGAGGCCTTGCAAGGGAGGCAGGGTGGCAGCGGGTCACGTCCCAGCGCTGCCTGTGCCGCGGTGACAGGCTCTGCGCGGGGCTCCCGTGTTATTGTTCCCGGTTGTTTTCCAGCAGAGAGGCCGCGGGGCCAGCTGGCTGCCGCCGGGCTGGAACAGAGTGGCCTATTTTAAACCGCTTGCACAAGGAGTCAGCAGATCCAGCTCGGATTTTTTCCGAACTTTATTTGTCCAAATGCTCCGCGGGGGGAGAGGGAGGGAGGGAGAGCAGGAGGCGGGGGAGCAGCTCCTGGCTTGCTCTGCCGCCAGCAGCTCACCTGCGCCAGCGGTGGTCCGGGCTGCCGGCAGCAGCAGTGAGGATGCTGCGTGCAACGCCCGCCAGCCAGAGCCCCTGGGCGTGGAGGGGTCCCCAAACCCTGCAGGGTCAGCGCACACAGAGAAGCTGCAGGAGAGAGGGACGGAGCATCAAAGCCAGTATCCTGCCTTTAAAGGGCAGCAAATACCTGTCTAGGGGCCAAGCGATGGCTCTCACAAGCATCCCGAGGGCGGGCGGCTCCACTACGCACAGGGGCTTATGCCAAGCAGCCACACATATGGAAAGACCCACTGGGGAGCCAGGATAAAATCCCAGCTGGACCCCGCCGCAAACACCAGCGGGGCCCAGAGACACCCAGAAAAGGGGGTTGGAGAACCCTCCTGCTCCCATGGTGTTCCCAGCCCCATCACATCCCCTGTGCCCCCGGCCATCCTGCTGAGGCTGCTGCAACCTGTGGATGAAAACACCAAGTTTGCAGTGATTAAACATTGACAAGTTGAAACGGAAATCCCCAGTTTGCTCTTTTCCACACCGGACCACACCCGCTGCAAGCTTTTTGGAAGGGTGACCCTTCCTTGAAGGTCCCAAAGGACCTGGTGGCCCCAAAACATGGAGCAGCAGCGCTCGCAGGGAAGCACCTTCTCCCCAGCAGAAGACTTCACATTCCACAACATGACCAGGGCATCCATTGCCCAGGAATTTTTTCGATGACATTTTCTTTAGACCAAGCTGCTTACTAAACCTCTTTATGAAACGACTCCTCCTGCCCCAGGCTGAGGTGAGCTCAGAAGACCCCTTCCAGCTCTTTTGTCTGAAATCTAGCATCTCTCGCAAGGGTCAGCAGCCAAAGCGACGTAAAACACGATTTTCTAACCCTGCCGGTGGGAAAACACTGTGAAGAACAGAGGGGGATGACTATGGTTTAAAAAAATTAATTGTGCTCAAAGATATCTTTTTTATTTTTACCTTTTCCCCCAAAGAAGTGGGAGTTGTTGCGGCCAGCAGAAATAAATTGCCTTTTCCGGAGTTACCAGACCCTTTGCTCACTGGGGAGGGACCGTGTTCCTGCTTGGGGGGGACCTGGCCCATGATGGGGGTCCCGGAGCAACCTGAACACCAGTGCATACGTTTTGTAACTGCTAAACCACCCAGCTCACAAAATCTACATCTTGGGTTTTAAGCTGTTGGCTGGAGGCCCTTTTGAGCTTTTTAGTTCGAAGAACGGCTCAACTCTTGGAGGAAAACGGGGGGGGAAAAATAGTTATCAGCTGTTGAGTGCTAGCTGGATGCGAGAGAGCCGTTGAGCTGCACGCCGGCCGGGTGGATGGCCGGGGAGCTCCACGGATGTCATATTGGCCGAAGGCAGTATGTTTATGGCCCTGGCTGGAAGCCCTTCTGAGAAACCCATCGCGGTGATTTACGGCACTTCCGATGTATACGAAGCCATTCCTCTTCCACTGACCAGCCCGTAAAGAAAACATCTGCAATACGTCAAAGTCAGCGAGAGGGACGAAGGCGTAAATAGGCATGTGTGCCGGAGGGCAGGGCGACATGAGTCCCAGCACGTCCCCGTGCCCAGCGCCGGCTGAGCCGGGGCAGGAGCCGTGGGCTCAGCCAGAGCAGCCGGTCCCACTCGAGGATGCCCAGAACCTGCCCACTGCCCTTCCTGGGGCTTTCCCCTCCAGCAGCGGAGCTGAGAGGTACTAAAACATGCTTTAAATAAACAGGCTGCCTTTCCCACCAGAGCCAGTTAGGGGGGATGGAGCCCAGCTCTGCTTAAGCTGGATTTACCCTGGCAAGCCCCGAGCGTGGGTGGGAGCCTACCTGGCAGCCCCCGGCTCGCAGTCCTGGCTCCGACGAGCCCTCCCGCTCCAGCCAAATCCAACACCCGCAGCAGCATCCCAGATGTTGAGAGCAGGTTGGAAACATCTCAGCTGCACCCGCACCCGCCCGGCGCCGGCCCCGGGCAGGTGCTGCCAACGGAGGGGTCTGACCCACGCGCAGCCCCCCGGGGCTGGCTGGGGTCCCCCACCTTGGTTGCACGGCTTTGCCATCCATCACGGTCCCCGGGGACTGGGATGCGGGAGGTGAGCGGGATCGCTTCACACCAGCGATGGAGCTGTGGGACGGACAGACCCCTGGCTCCAGGGCAGCCACCGCCGTGGGGAACAAATAGCGAATCCCACCATGGAAATGGGATTTTTCTGTGCAAGCAGGTCCTGGCTATTGCTAGAAGCAGTGCACCAGGACAAAGGTGCCGGTGTCCCAGGCTGGGGACAGCGTTTTGGGCCTGACTGCCAGCTGTGCAAATGCACCAGCATCTCCTCTCCATTGCTAACGGTGTGTGCAAGCACCTTGTACAAGGCATGGCTATAACCTGAGCACGCACTCAGCAGGGCCCCATCACACTGGGGGCAGAGCTAAGGACGAGTCTGGCCGCAGGGGACCAGGGGATCTCCTGTCCAGACCTGCAGTCAGCTCCCATCCCACCCACTCGATCCCAGAAGGACTGTGAGCTTCATCCCTCCTCCACATCCTCAACAAAACAGCTTGGACCCAACTGCCTCCTAAGCAGCAGCCTGCCAGGGTACAAGGTACCTCCCTGCAGCATCGGTGCAGCCCTGCCAGGACCAGTCCTGGTCTGCGAGATGGTATCTTCAGCTTCTGCAGTGGCATTAACACCTTGTCCCATTCGGGGACTCCTTGGCAGAGCCAGCATTTCTCCTCTTGGCACCCGGAGGGAAAGGTGACCCTGCGGTGTCCTACAGGAGACCCAGAGCTCCCCCGCTGCATGTCAGCACGGGGCTGTTCAGGCTGCAAAAGCCAAAAGAGACCCTGGAGGGGGCAATCTGCTCCCACTCAGACCTGCTGCATGAGCGGGCAGGTCCTTCACCCTGGGATGAAGGAGGGACAGGGAGCAAAGCCCGTCTCTGCCCCAGTATTAAGAGATGCTGAAAGCTGGGCGTGCATCCAGAGCAAAATCCCCGTGGGGGGGTTTGGGGTGTATTCCCCTGCTCCAGCATCCCTCCCTGCATCCCCATTGCTCGCCCCGCGCCGGCAGGGCAGCCGTGATGGGACCAGGCTCGGGGGATGGAGGGTCTCGGCAGCAGCCCCCAGCGCTGGGCCACAGATGTGGCCGTGAGGGCTGATTTCCTCTGAATTTCACTTCAGCTCTTTGGGGGGGGGGGGCGGCGGCGGGAAGAGTTTAAGTC
>NW_008795126.1:970624-971221 GCF_000699145.1 Aptenodytes forsteri | reverse complement strand
TGCTTCAGTTCCCCATCCAGCTGCCGCCAGCTCGGCCAGGTTGCAAATCCTGCACGGTGGAGGCCGAGAAATGCAAGTGGGGAGACTGCTCAGCCAAAAAGTTCCTCCTCCAAGCCCTTCGGAAAAAAAACACAGCCCACACATGGAAAAAGCTGGATCCCACAGGAATCGCAGGCAAATTGCATCCCCGTGCCCTCCCAGACGCAGAGGAGGAGTGGGCAGTTGATGTCTGCTTGAGCTCGTGCCAGGACCTGCCCAGCTTGCCTGGTTTGGTGCTCGGGAGCTCGAAGACACTGCAAGATGCTTGGCGGGGGACAGCAGCAGTGCCCTCCGCTCTGCCCTCGCCAGCGAGCCCAGCACCTTCCCACGCAGCATCAGCTCCGGCCGGCCAGTGCCCTGCAAGCCAAACGCCCGTGCACAGCCCTGACCTGACTTTCCAAGCCCGTGCACGGGTGCAGATGACCTGGGTGGCTTCACCTTCGTGCCAGGGCAGAGAGATTTGGACACGGGCGGGAGGCGGATGCTCCCGGCTCTGTGACCCCCTTGCTAGACGCAGCCACCAACCTCTCCCCCATCCCGGCTGGTTCCCAGCGCAGG
>NW_008795126.1:968858-970419 GCF_000699145.1 Aptenodytes forsteri | reverse complement strand
ACCTGACACCTGACTTTCCAAGCCCGTTGCAGATGACCTGTGTGGCTTCACCTTCGTGCCAGGGCAGAGAGATTTGGACACGGGCGGGAGGCGGATGCTCCCCTCTGTGACCCCTCCGCTCTGCCCTCGCCAGCGAGCCCAGCACCTTCCCACGCAGCATCAGCTCCGGCCGGCCAGTGCCCTGCAAGCCAAACGCCCGTGCACAGCCCTGACCTGACTTTCCAAGCCCGTGCACGGGTGCAGATGACCTGGGTGGCTTCACCTTCGTGCCAGGGCAGAGAGATTTGGACACGGGCGGGAGGCGGATGCTCCCGGCTCTGTGACCCCCTTGCTAGACGCAGCCACCAACCTCTCCCCCATCCCGGCTGGTTCCCAGCGCAGGATGCATTAAGCCCCCACTGCAAATACAAACAGCCCCCGGGCGATGCGCGCCAGCGAGCAAACGGGGCTCATTGCCCGCTCCTGGGGACCGACCTGCTGCAATCCCGGCCCCGCAGCCCCCAGGTTGGGTGCAGGCAGGCCGGTCTGCCTCCCAACAAAGACCATATGGTTACAGTCATACAACCAGCTCGTACGCCATCAAATGACTAACTGTGAGAAGGCAGGAAGACTCCCAGGGGCCGTAAAGCAGCCCCCGGCACGGCCTTTGAGCAGTAAATGGCTATATTCTCTTCCCAGCACTCACACCATTAAACATGCATGCGTTTCCGCCACCGCTTTAAGAAAGTGATAAGTCAGATTTGGGAGGGTGGCGGGGGGGATAAAAAGCACCCCCAGGCAAGAAATGCCGGCGAGCCCCTGCTCCGCCACCCCCCCACACCCCCCGGGATTTATGAATGAAAACACGCTTCGCCTTGGCACTGCAAATTTCCTCGATGCACGCGGGCAAGGAGGGGGGGAAATCCTGGAATTATGAGGCTCCAGCACCAATTAGGGCTGTTTACATTGACGTAAAGTCTGGGTGAAGTCCCCACCCCTGCTCCCAGCATATTTATGAAATTACTCCTGCTGACACTGACAAATGCAGGAGGGAAAGTCCCGGAGAACATGGATCCAGCCCGGCCCTACGTGAGGTTTTTCAAACCGGCGCTGAGACAGCCAGGTCCTATAAATATCAGCCCAAACCCCCCAGCCACCCTCACCCCAACCGGGGCAGAGGGGACCCCTAGACCTCAAGCCACCCCTCCCCGCTGGGAACCGCCAGCATCACCCAGGGCCCCGGAGAGGGAGGCGAAGGCGGCAGCGCACCCGGGGAGGGAGGCTGGGATGCGTAGGCAAACCCTCCACGTTCCGGAAACGCCTGGATAAACGTGGTCCAGGCTCCCCCTCCCCAGTTTAGGGACCTCAGGCCGCCGTCGCCAGCTGGGAGAGGGTGCTTGGGTGGCTGCAGAAAGGGGGATGCTCTGGGGGCCCCACTCTCCCCCATCACTCACTGCTGCTGTACCGGAGCAGGATGTCCCAGGCTCCGTTAGCGCTGGAGAGTGCGTGGAAAAGAAATAGCAGCTTTATGGCTGAAAAATCCCCGGGAAAGCCTTCCCCCCTCCCCCCCCCCCACTCCCAA
>NW_008795126.1:963741-968763 GCF_000699145.1 Aptenodytes forsteri | reverse complement strand
TCGAATTAGGGAGGTTGGCCAAGCCAAGATATTCCCCCTAACGGCTCCTGGCACAGGAGCTCGCCAGGGGCTGAGCAGGATGTGTGCACAGAGGGAGACGCCGCAGCCGGTGCATGGTGGGGGGCACGGGGGGGCGGGAGGCTGCAAGGCGGGTGAAGGGGAAAGGATGCAGAGCGCTGCCAGATGCTGCCGCAGCCTCCGCGGAGGTCAGCGACATCCAAGAGGGCTGCAAATAACTCCAGAGGGAAGGAATGGAGGCCTGATCCAGCCAAGCACGCAGGAGCGTGCTGGAGGGGGCCGTGGGGCCGGCACCGAGCACGTTTGGGGGGTTTTGGGGAAAGGGCCTTGGGCGAGCCAGCAGCAGATGAGTTTCGGCACCGAGGAAGGCACATGAAAGATGGAGCGAGCGATTCCTGCACGCTGCCGGGCTCGAAACAAGCCGAAATCCCTCGGGAAGGAGATCTAAGCGTGGCGGCAGACTGATCAATGCAAACCGCTCGGCTCGCTGCACGCCAGCGGGGAGAGGCACAAGCAGAAAGGAAGCAAAGGCGATGGAGGAGGAGGAGGAGGGGCTGGAGCAAGCAGAGGGGAGCGGGCAGAGCAGGCAGAGCAGGCAGGTCTGCCGCCCAACGCTGCCGGCTGCTCCTTCCTCCAGCGAAGCCGAGTGTAGAAATGCAAGAGCAGGGAGGAAAAGAAGGAGAAACCCTTGGGCGATGGGGTTAAGAGGGACCAGAAGAGCTGCAGAGGAAATATTAAGCAGGGAGAGCCGGCCTGCGGAAAGAAAATTATTTCCCTTTTGTCCCCCAAACAGAGCTCAGCACTAACCTGGGGAACTCCTGACCGCTGTACAGCAGCAAAGCTAGAAGCTCAATGGGATTAAAGTCATGGACTAATTCCTTTTTCAACAAATAAATATCTGTTAGGCAGTTATATGGACAGCAAGAGCATCTGTGGGTACATTTATTGTGATAAAAAGCATGGACAGTAGAGGAAATCTCAGGCTGTAGAACCATAATCCACTCAGATCTGAAGGTAAATTTTCCCTGCCGCCATCCTGATACCCAACCACTGGAAAAACAGCGGGTTTGCTCAATTTGATAAGAGAGGAGCCTCGGAGCAGGTTTTCGCAGCCCGCGGGCACGCTGCAATGCAGGAGCGATGCTCAGCAGAGCAGCACCTGGGCGGTTCCTGACGCGACACCCGGCGCATCGCCTTACCCTATACCACAGAGCTCGTATTTGTTAACAGACTGGAAATTACTTAACATAGGCTGCAAAATGACATGTTTCCCATCTGGCAAAACCGCTCGCTTTTGCTAAGGCAGCTCCACACGCACGATGCCTGCACCACGCCGAAGCCAACAGCCCGCGCCGGGGGGAATACCGGGAACTGCACCCCTTTGCAATGCCCTGACGACATGGCAAAAAGCAGAACTTCAGCAGTTAAACTAAAAACGGCAAATCCCCTTTCATCTCCCCAGCATTATTTTTACCCGGTGTCCCAGCGCAGGGACAGTGCTGCCATTTCAAAGCTTAGGCTTGAGCTTAAAAAGCTGGGAAAAGCTCAGCAGTGCCTGTGAGCTGTCTCGGGGTGAAAACAGAACAGAGATGAGTCGCTTTAATTTTATCATGAAATAACTCCCCGCGCTGGGCCACGGGCACCCTCCCGGGGCTGGACCTGCTGGGTTTGGTGTAGCCGGAGTTTTTGCTGGGAAAGCTCTGAACAGAGATGAGTCGCTTTAATTTTATCATGAAATAACTCCCCGCGCTGGGCCACGGGCACCCTCCCGGGGCTGGACCTGCTGGGTTTGGTGTAGCCGGAGTTTTTGCTGCAGGAAAGCTCTCAGGTGTTACTTACCCCAGGAAAAATAACGCAGCTTTTTCAGCAGCAAAACAAGCCTCTAGCAGGGAAAGCAACCCTCCCCATCACCGCTTCCCCGGCTTGTCCGCGGAGATTTCCTCTGGTGTCTGTTCCGATTCAGGCTGCTGAGGACCAGCAGCCGCCGGGGATGGGTGCAGGGGGAAGGAGCCGCATCCTCGTCCTGCCAACCAGGGGCAAACCTCCATCGTGGGGAGAAGAAGGGAAGGCTAGGGAAGCCTGGGAGCAAGAGGGACGGGATTTCAGGAGCTGGGACCTAGGCAGGCCGACGACGTCTGCCTGACAGGGCTTTGAGCCGGGGCGCTGGGTATTCCCACAACAATAAAGCCATGGGGGGAAAAAGAAATCCCTTTTGTTTCCCAGGCCAGCGGCTGGAGGAGTTCCTGTTCCAGCGGTGATATTAGCGGTTTCGCTGTGACACTAATTACGCAGCAGTGGCGATGGGGGAGGGCTCAGCCCTTGTTTTACTTCTTTTTCCCCCCTAAATAACTCAAAGTAAATAAGGAAGGTGAAGCAATGGAGCAGGGAAGTCGTGGCACACATGCCCCATTAGCTCCTGGTAATGATCTTATTTGTATTAAAGCCGGGCCTGGGATGAACGCAGCCCGGGCAGACCTCGGCTGTGATCTGGAGGGGAGGCAGGGGAAGAGGCTCCTCGCCGGCCGGGAGGATGCTGGAAGCTGCATCTGTGCAAGCGCGGCGGGGAGGGGGAGAAATACATACTCCCCCTTTTACATTCCCCTGTAGGCACTGGAAAATGAGAATTTTTCTCCCTAGAGGGAGATATAATCTCACTCCCTCCTCCCTGAATGTAATAGTGGGGTCTCCTGCACCCCAGGAGCTCTGTCATGCTGTGCAAAGCTGCACTCAGATCCGGCCACGATGCCAAACGCCTACCGTGGTCCCTCTCTGAGCCGTCGGAGCGGCTAGGGGAGAAAAGTGCCTTTTGGGGGCTGCCACCCAGACCCAAAAGCTCTGAGCAGCACCTCTGCTCCCCAAGCACCCATGGGAGCAAGGGGCTGCCTTATTTCGTCAGCACTGCTCCCCGTACCCAGGCTGGGAGCAGAACACCGGAGCATAAAGCAGAAAACGTTTGCTATTTTTTTCTGCAAAACCCAACATCATGAAGGGAGGCGTCCCGGGGTTCTCTGCCCTGACAGCGGGGTTGTGCCATCCCAGGGACTGCTGCCCATCGCCGCACAAAAGCATGGATAATTTGGCTGCCGACTCTGGATTTTGCCTCCAGCCCCGCTGGGGAGGGGATGCCAGGCAGCCTGGAGGTGCAGCAACAAATAAACCCCATTGCTTTAACACTGCTCCCATTAAGCAGCCGCAGGTGCAAAATTTGCTGCTACAAACACCATGGAAAAAATCAAGGAAGCTTCTTGTCCTGTCTCGCAGATGAAGGGAAGGGAAATGAACCGTGAAAAGGAGAAATCAGGGAGTTGAAATAAGTGGCAGCAACCCAGACCAGCTCTGGGCAGGTCGGCACCACCCGGGATGCCCTGGGTGATTTTGTACCGTACCGGGAGGGGAACGGGCTGGGGAGGACTGGCTCTGCCTCCAGCTACGGGGCTGACCTCGCTCCAGCCCTGTATGGAAAACAAAACCCAAAAGCTCCCGTGTCTCTGTCAAGGCAGCCCCAGCTCTGGTTTTCATGCCTGGCTGGAGTTTGCAATAGCAAAGAGCCAATAACTGGGTCAGAGCATCCATCCGTGCAGGCAGAGCCGGCAAGGCTGGAGCAGGAGGCTCGGACCTGCCTAAGCCCCCGTCTACCAGCCCGGGCATGGACGTCCTCCCCAGCTCACACCCAGGAGAGCAGATCGGAGCCGCTTACAGGAAAACAAACGGTGTCTCCAGCTGAGCCACCCGCCTCGGCCCTGTGCTGCCAGCAGCAGACAGGGACTCCTTGTTCTGCCAGGGGCCGGGAGATAAATCCCCACCCAGGCCCTGCACTTAGCACAGCTCCAACAGCCCCCTTCTCTCCCTGAGCCACGTCTGCTGATGCTGCCGGGTCTGGGGAGACCCACAGATACTCCAGCATGGAGCCGGGACACGAACGGCTCCCACCAAGCATCCTCGGGGCAGCGCTGCCGTGGGCACGCCGGTGCGCATGTGGTGTGCTGGGGGCATCTGTCCTCTTTTGGTCCCCAAACCCCTGCAAAGGCTCCAGCCGGCTTTCCCACCGTGGAGCAGATGGCACGGCGCGGGGAGGCGGCACAGGCGGCACCAGCTCCATCTCAAGCCTCCCCGCTGGATGCGTTTCATCGCCCGAGCAGGGATGCATTTTGCCCCATCGCTGCAAGCGTGGCAGTGAGGAGGATGGAGTGCTTCCACCTCCTTTTGTGGGTGTTTTCCCCGTCTATAGGGGGTTTGATGGCTCTTTCCCTCCTCCCCTCTTCCATGACCTGGGATGGTTTTGTGAATGGGCTATTGTAACTGGATCGGGGAGAGGGAAGGGAGCAGATGGGGAGCGGGCTCGTCCTCGTCACGGGCCAGTGGCCCGAGCCCTGAGCGATGCGGCCAGGTGCTAAAGGCCAGCCTTGCTTGAAGGTTACCCAGATCAGAGAAACCTGAGATGCAAAAGACCTTGCAAAAGGGCAGACCCAGCCCTACAGCCCCTCACCACTGCTAAAGGAGCAGACCTCCCCTCCGGCTTGCACCCCTTCTTTGCCACCCCTTTTGCCAGTGCGGGTGCCCCAGGAGCCCGGTGGGGTGCAGGCTGGGCAGCAGCCCCTGCTCTCTCTGCTTTCCAGGGCAGGAGCAGCCCAGACCATCCTCCTCGGGCAGTCGTTCAATTTTGCCTGTGCTTCGCAGAAACCCCGGGCCAAGCTCCGAGCCCAAATACGGAGACGCTTTGGCCCCTGTCCCTCCCCTGCGAGAGCCTCCGAGCCTGCCCTCGCCCAGGCTGCGTGGCGGCAGGTCCCGGTTCAGCGCCGAAAGCAGCTGGGGTGGGCGAGGGCAGGCTTGCACCCCAGTGGTCCCAGCTCCAATGCAGCTGCGCGGGTGCATATGCACCCTCGGGCATCGCCTCCTCCATCCCTCCTGCCTCTTGCTGCTCCCCCGGGCAGACCCCTGCTTTTGCAGAGGGGGTGTGGGGGAGACCCTGGGGGAGACAGAGCAGAACACCCCCCCCCCGGGACA
>NW_008795126.1:954576-963462 GCF_000699145.1 Aptenodytes forsteri | reverse complement strand
GAAGCACCGGGGGGGGCCAGAGCAAACCCCCCCCCCCCCCGGACACACAAGCATTCCAGTGGCTTTACCCTTCGGAGTCGCAGCGGCTGGAGAATTCCAGCTATTCCAGCATCTTTATCTTTTTTGGCTACAATTTCTCTTTCGGCCACGTTATAAATTAAAAGCTGCTTTGCTTTTAACCTCCTCCAAGCTGCACCTTTTAACCTCCCTCCCCGGGCCGCTGGCAGGAAGGGGGCTGCTCCTTGCTGGGGCCGATGCTCTCGCCTTGGAGGTCTGCCGCAAGCCAGCGAGCCCGTTTTTTTCTCCCCCCTCCCCGGCTCGGTACGGGGTGCCAACAAAGGCTCCTTGCAAAAGGAGCTTGTCATTGCTGATGGATGACGTGGCCGCGCAGCGGCTGGAGGCAGGGAGCCGGGATGTGTCTGCGCGGGGGCTCAGCCAGCCACCTGGATGGCACTAACGGGCTCCCCGCCAGCGACGCGGCGGCTGCCGGGGCTCCGCGGTGCTTCCCAGGCAGGGGGACAACCTGGGGGGGTCCCTGGGAGGGGGGGGGGGGGAAGGGGGCCCCGGGAAGGGAAGGGCCACCCCTCGCTCGGAGCAGAGAGCTGGATCGGGGTCCCGTGGGGACACATCACCTGGGATGAAGGTGGCACGCAGCCATCCCAAGCCCCACCACGGCTGTGCTGGTGACCAGCGAGTTCCGAGGGGCCGGCTGGCGGCTGGGGGATGACAGACAGGCAGCTCTGCTTGCTGAGCTCTGAGAAATAATTCTCTCCATCCTATGTGGCTTCCTACATAAGGTATCAGTGCTGCTCTTGATTAGAGAAAAGCTTCCCATATTACAGGCTTTTGGCTCCGAGGAGGAACGAGTTGGCCAATTGCAATTATTAAGACATTTAAAGTGCATTTAACCCAGGAGCCCTTATTTTCCCCTTTCAATGTAACCACTAATTCCTCCTAAATGGTCTGCTCCGCGCTCCCAACCAGACAAAGGCTTTAATGTTCGCCTGAAAGGGCTTATGGCACAGGCACCGTGCATGGCGAAGGAGAGCGAAATGAAAGGCTGGTGCAGCCTCCAAGGGGAAATCAAAGGCGGCGACTGGAGCTGAGCACGGCTCGGAGCCCATGGAGGGGTCCAGGGTCCAGGCAGGACTGGCCTGGAGCTGACCAGGCTGGTGGTGCGGGGTAAAGCTCAGCAGGACAAGGAGAGGCACGGGGAAAGGTTTGCATTGCTTGAAGCATCGCTTGAAGCATCGCAGCCACAGGAGAGCCCGGCCAAAGCCACCCGTGGCTTAATGCAGTGGCAAATGTTCACCCCGGGGAGCCAAGGCAGCCAGAGAGGACATTACGCACTGGCCTGGAGCTGACCAGGCTGGTGGTGCGGGGTAAAGCTCAGCAGGACAAGGAGAGGCACGGGGAAAGGTTTGCATTGCTTGAAGCATCGCTTGAAGCATCGCAGCCACAGGAGAGCCCGGCCAAAGCCACCCGTGGCTTAATGCAGTGGCAAATGTTCACCCCGGGGAGCCAAGGCAGCCAGAGAGGACATTACACGCTGTCCCCAGTGGCTGGTGTCCCCAGACATCACGGGGATGCTCAGCCCTCCCACCCTGACCGCGTCTTGTCCGGGTGAGCAACCGGCTGCTGGAGCCAAGGGAGCTCATCCTGCTGCTTTGGGGGTCCCGGTCCACAGCCGGCAATCCCCCAGGACACCAGCCCCTGCCACCGCAGCTCGGGGACAGCCCCCGGCCACCCCACCAGTGATGCAAACCCGGGACTTGCTTGGGAGCTTTGTGCTTTAATCCAGGGCCAGGGATTTATTTTCCTTTTTGCTAACTGCTATTGGATCCCCCTCAGGCAAGAGCCGCGGCGGAGGCAGAGCTCAGGCCTGGAAGCAATGGATTTGTACCAGGTTTGAAGCTGGGGCCACAGTCGGCAATAACACCTCCGCTTCCTCGTGAGCCAAGCAGCCCGGCAGCCTCACCAAGTGCTCTCCATCCAAAAAAAATTGATGCTCGGGAAGGAGCCTGGCTCATCCTTATCCCCTCCTCAACGCCTAAAATCCCAGGTTGGATTTATCACCTCCGAAGGGGTCCGATCCCCCGGCGGGACGCCCAGCCGCTCACATATCCCCACGTTTCTTTGCACTTAATTCCTCCCGGAGCGAGGGACTCTCAGAGGAAGTTTTTTTCCCCCAGCCCTGGCTCGCCTGCAGGCTCCCATTCCCAGCTGAAGTTATCGCCGCGCTCGGACCCGATGGGTAAAACAGATGCAGCAGCAGATGTGAAAGTCATCGGCTCCTTCAGGGCGGGGGAGAGACGGGTCAAAAAAAAAAAAAGCAGAGCGGGATGGGCAAGGGGAAAACAGATTTTTTTTTTTGGCACTGGGGTAACCAGGAGGCGGCACGGCAGAGCCGGTGCGAGCCCGGCTATGCTGGATCCAGACCTTTTCCCTGGGGTTTATTTCCCAAACAACAACAACAAATTGGTTGCAGATTCCAAGCCGGGTGGGGAAATAAAAGGAAATCAAACCAAAATCCTTTGACTGCAGAGATTAAAGGGGATCAGAGGCCAAACACACAGTCAGCACCCAGCTCCTACCACTCACATGATGGAGGCTGCTTTGCATCCAGGCTGTAATTAAACAGCTGTGTTTTCTTTAAAGTACAACTTAGAGTTTGTTCAAACACCATTTTTGCGAGTATCACGGGATTTCGAATGAATAGACTTTTAAAAACATATTTTGTGGGGTGGCCTTGAATTTGTGACCGGGGAAGGAGGCAGGAGAATAGGGGGGGGGGAGGGGGGGAAGATATTAAAATTGCCTGCAGAGCAAACACCTCGGCAGCAAGGATGTGCAAACCAGGGCTGGGGCTGCCACCCCTGCAGCCGTACGAGAGGAGAGGCAGAAGATCGGCAAGCGCAGGGTTAAGGCTCCAACCAGCCCCTCTATTAAGAGCTGAGCGCATTTAGTGGTTTAATATTAACCGAAGCGTGACGGCAGGATTTCAGCCCAACTGTCTCGCCGTGGAGCGCGCAGCCTCGCCGAGGACTCTGGCTCCCCGGCGAGCAGGTCCAGCAGGGAGGGTAAAACCTGATACCAAGCCCAGCCGGCTCCAGCATCCCTTTGAGCCGCGAGATGAGATGCCAGCGGCCCCTTGGCACGGCCAGAGGGTCCAGCCGCCCCGTGCATGCAACACACACACACACACACACGTGCGTGCACAGCGATGGGAAACACGACTCAGTTTACAGCAGGTAGCGCTGCCCGGCTCGGCAGATAGTCAATACCTAATTTGAGGTTTAGCCTTTCAACCATTTCCCATTCATTTCAGCAAATGGATTGGACTCCCACATCTGCGGGAAGATCGAAGGGGCCCCCCCTGCCCACCCCTCCGGCTGGCCAGGGTGGAAGGACAGCGGCTGCCAGACTCTCCCTCCCAGCAGCTCAGGGGCGTTAATGGGAAGTCGATGCGACGGCTAACAACTGCTCTGGGTTTGACCTTCGTGGGGGCCGAGGTACTGAGCTATTTCGTTAGGAAAATTGCAACTTCAGCCTGCTGGCTGGTTCAGGAGGCTAATTGCAGAGGGGTTGGTAACTGAGAATTGGGGTTGCTGGTTCACATCCACTCTGGGTTTCAGGTTCCTCAGCGCTTATCCTGCTCCAGCCTACAAAATACAGCTGAGCAGGGTCTGGCTGTGACCATCTCCCACATCCCAACCCTTCTCCAGCACCCCTGCGAGGGCTGCTCCACCACCCACTGCCTCCATGTCCCACCGCCCATCCCCGCACACGTGGGCACCCGCAAACCTCCCAAGGCAGCGCAGCTGCAACTTGGGCTTCAAGGCAGCATCCAAGCTTCTTTCAGGAGTACCATAGTGGTGCTTACCCGAAATCGCATCCATCTGGAGGATGCACAGTGTAGGAAGCACAGTGGCTCTGCTAACAGGAACACCATCACCCTCCACGGCAGTGCCAGGAGCAGAGCCAGCCCTGCTCAGGCCCAAGGTTTGGGGACAGAGCAGCTCTCTCTGCTGTATAGCCCACCGGGAGCCTGATGATGGGGTAACGATCCCCACCTTGGAGCCCATCGATGGGGTGACGATTCCCACCTTGGAGCCCATCGATGCATCGTCACCCCATCGATGGGGTTACCATGCCAGGTCAAGCACGAACCCCACCACTTTGCACAGCAGAAGATGAGGAAAGCCCGTGTTTCAGCCAGTGCCCCTACCCGCTGCCATAGGACCCCCCGGGACCCCGCTGTCCCCTGCAGCCGGGACGCACCGGCCGAGGAGCCCCCGTGCAGGGAGGGTGATTTTTTGGGGACAGCCGGTTGCAAAGGTCACTGTTGCCCTCTGCTGGTCCAGGGACAGGGAGAGCCGGGACAGCCCTGCTCCCACCCAGGGCCTGGCACCCGGCTGGCGGGGACCCTGCTGTCCCTTGCTGTCACATGCGCGCCGAATGCACCCATGCTCAGCCAGGCTGCCACCACCTCGGCAAGCTCGTGTTGCTCGATTCGCCTTGCCAGCTAAGAGCCTTTCTGGTCCCAGGTCCGTGTCGTCTCTCACGTGAGGCTTTTTCTTACAGGCACCGCCACGGGCTGAGCCTGCAGAGACACTCAGCCAAGCTGGGGGACAGGTCCCATGCGGGAAATAAATCAAATCTCCGGGAAATAAATCAAATCTCTATCCCCAGGGGATTGCAACCTACCTCCTCTGCCGCAGGGCCCCCGGGACCACCCTGCCTCCCACCCCCATTTCCATCCACCCCCCAGGCAGCAGCTCTCCATCCCAACAGGTAACTCTCTCCTCCATCCTTTGCTCCAAGCTCAATATTTTTCCCTCTCACAAACAAATCAATAGGAGGTCCTCGGAGGCTGGCGACCAGAAGGCAAAGTCCGCAGCTTGCTAAATTCAAAGCTGTCGTTGCAGTCACGGTGCTGGCAGAGGGCCCGGCCGAATCTGCCCTGCCTGCGGGTCCCCAGGCTCGGCACCGGGGATGCTGAGCCAGACCCTGCCCAACAATTCCTGGCTCCTGGCCATGCGACGGCCTCGAAATCTCCAAAGCAGACAGGGAGGAAGGATGCTTTGGGAGCAGTGGGGATGGGAGGTGCCTCAGGACCCCAGGGGAAAGGGAATCTCTTGGGACCCTGGTTATGTGGCAACACCGGCAGCAGCAGCAGCTGTAGGGTTTGGGGATGGGCACACCCGTGGGTCTCAGTTAGATGCGTTGAGGGTCTTGTGTGTGCATGGTACCTCCTGCCACCAGTCGCCCCGGGCAGGGGGCTGTGCTGAGCCCCAGGAACCCCCCAGGACCAACCCTATAGGGAGATGCCCCAAATAGCTTTCCCTTCCCCAAGACAGGAGCAAGGACCTGGGTTCCCATGTGTCCTACACCCAGGTCCTATATCATGCTTGCAAAACCCTGTCAATAAGCATTAAGAAAGCATCCAGCTCACTAGGGAAGGAAAAAATCTGTGGGGTTAAGATAAAGACATGATGACAGAGCAAGACAGGGTGTTATCTTGGGCACAGTAGAAGGAAACGAGAGCTTGGAGGGAGGGAGGTGGAGAGCAGGGCTGTTTTCCTCTGCAAAACAGCAGTCTGCCAGGCTGAAGGTCAGGAGAGGTCTGTAGCAAATCAGCTTTTAATTGGAAACGAGCACAGCAATCATGCCCATCCGCGGCTACCTGCATGACGATGCTGCAAGCTGGCTGCCACGACGGCTGTCCTACGGCTTCGCTCCCCAAATACACGAGCTTTTTTTCCTCCCATCAGCATAAGTGGCAGCACACCCTCCCGAGGAAAGTCATGTGTTTGGAAATGCAGCCCCTCCTGCGTCCCTTTCAAGCAGAGAGAGAAGCAGCCTGCTGTCCTGCTACCTCCCAGCAAGAGCAAGAGGTGGAGGAGAAAGACCCTGTTTGGATACGGCATTTAAAGACACATGCAGAAACCACAATTTCCTAGAAACTTTGCATCTGCTGGAGCTTGGAGGCTGCTCTGACAAACACGGCTTGCGCTATATTGGATCCATACGTTATGCCGTGCAACTGGAGCCAAGATCTCACTGTGGGATTTGTGGGGCCTCATCAGGAAAAAGCACCAGGGCCCAAGAGGTTCCCAGGCAGCTACAACCAGGCTGCAGCCTCCTTCCTCCCCCAGGTCTTCCTCCCAGCAGAGAGGCCCTTTTCATCCTGGCAGGTAGCTGTGGTGGGGAGAGCTGTTAGGTCTGGCCGCGGCGGTGTTCCCGAGAGATCACAGCTTCAAGCAGTGCCTCCCACCAGCACCCAGGCTGCTCAGCATCTTCTTGCGATCGCACGAACACCCCTCATCTCTGGAGACAAGAGCACCTCTCAGACCTGCCCTCAGCCCCACCAGCTTTCCCTTACCCTTCACTTGCCTTTCAGCTCTTCCCACCTCTCCCTTATTGGTCCCAGTTCCCTCCTCTCACTGGTCCCCAGCTCATCCAGGCGAATGGGCATGATCCCACATCGCTTAGGGCACTACAGCCCACCGGAGCACCAGCACTGCTTGCAAATGCTTTATTTTTGGCAGAGGGTCACTGAAAGCAGGGAGGGGGGAGCAGCAGTTCACTGGAGCTCCAGAACTTGAGAAATTTAAGGTCCTGCTAGTCATCAACCCACAGCCCACCAGCCCCATGCACTGGGGAAGGGAAGGAGCAATGGGGAGCCTGGAGGAGCGAGCACGGCTCCTGCCAGCCTCGGCCAGGCGTGGGTCTGCTGGACTCTTGGCTTTACAGCTTCAGCAGTCCATCTGACGGACAGACATCGCGGCTTGGGAAGTGAGTGGTCAAGGAGAATGGCAGCCCAGCCATTGAGGATGTGCAAAAGAAGGTTCCTTGCCTGCGTTGAGGAACATCATGGCTCAAATTCCCAGCCCAGCCCAGTGTTGCTAGCAATCCCAGCCACCCCCCGTGTGTGTGTCCCCCAGGGACAGCTGGGTGAAGCTCATGGAGAGGATGGTGGCCAACGCAGAGAGGTCCTTGGCTGGTTCTGCACCCTGACGGCTTCCTACACACAGAAGGTGGCCAACCTCCGCAACGAGGTGGACCCCCTGGTGAAGCAGCTTGCAGACTACGCCAGCACTGAGAGCCTCGTGCCGCGAAGGGCTTTGCCAGGGAGTTAGCCAAAGTGCAGGATTACAGGCAGGCCGAGGTAAAGAGCGGTTGAGACCACAACCCCTTAACAAGGTCCTAAGCAAATAGGTCCCAGATGTGGGCCTTCCCATCAGGAAGCAATAAACACACACCCGCAATAAAGTGAGCTGCAAGTACTCTGCAGCGCGGTAGCGACTGCCTTCACCGGGGAGGGATGTGCTCC
The DNA here is from genome assembly GCF_000699145.1 of Aptenodytes forsteri. Lineage (NCBI taxonomy): Eukaryota > Metazoa > Chordata > Aves > Sphenisciformes > Spheniscidae > Aptenodytes > Aptenodytes forsteri. Next base: position 956,126 of record NW_008795126.1, on the reverse strand, counting down.
CTCCTGCCCTCACCCTCCGTGGGCAGAAATGCCCGTTCATGTGATGCCCGGCTGGGTCCTTCAGCCCACTGGGGAGAAATCAAGCCAAGGGTTGGACCTTGCCTGAGATGGTGACCCATCTCTGCTTCTCAGAGCATTTTGGGGTGAAGAGGGGGGAAATCCCACCCTTTCCCCTGTACCGCCTCGTGGTACGTGGTACCTGGAGGTAAGCGGGTCTTTCAGATGCTCTGGTTGGCATCACCAGCTGGGAGACCTCCAGGTCTGAGTCTGGCCCAGCCATGCTGCCTGTTGGCCTGCTCCCATTCATGTTTGCTCTTGCCTTTCTACCCGGCAGAAAAACATCCCCTTTCCTTGCAGATGGAGAGGCTGGATGTGAAGGTCTTTGAGCCCCTGAAGCTCTACGGCACCCATCTGAAGCAGAGCCGGGTAAGCCCCAGCGAGGCTGCTCTGCCTAGCCCTGGCCAGGAGACAGCTCCACGTGGTGGAAAGCTGGTCTGGGAAGGGCACGGGTGAGACCAGGACAGGGGGGACAGTCTCGAAACGAGCTTTGTCCCTCAGCATCCTTGTGGTCCAGTGTGCAGCCGGAAGGAAAATCGCCGCTCCTGCTTTGAGCTGAACGGCTCCCGTGTACCTTGATGGTGGTCACAGAGATGAGTCCCTGCCTGAAAATGCTTCCCCTGAATTAATAGCCGTTTTTTTCCATTAGCGCTTTTGGCGAGACAGGTCTGCTGCCTGCAGGCATTTCAGAAACCAAAATAAAGACCAAAAGCCGGGAAGGGGAGGGGGTGCCCCTCTCCCCAAAGTCGAATATGGTTAAACAAAACCTGATTATTCCTATCAGCCCCGCTTTCCCGCATGGTCCCACATGGAGCATTCGTGGGTCACAGCGCTGGGAGATGCTCGCTGCCACTGCCTTTAAGGGAGTTATTCCTGATTTACACCAGGGCCAAGGATCAGCTCTGAGTGTCCCTAGCAAGCAGCAGGGTGCTCAGGGATTAAGATTGACATGCATCGCCCCTGAGGGACAAGGAGAAGCTGTCCCTGCAGTTTCCCATGGGAAGGGGGGAGGAGGGGGAGAGTCATTAAGCAGCTCCTTACCCTGGGAATAATTAATCTGCAAAGCCCTTGAGGAGGGAACGGCTGCGTTGCCCTCTCCACGCTCCCATTTCCAAGGCGGACCTTTGAAAGCAAGCCCCCATCTTGTGGCAGGGGGCTCCCCTCTTGCCACGTACGGGGTCTTGAAAGGCATGGGGAGGACCACCTTGGCTCCCCAGAAGCAATACCCGGAGGCAAGCCGAGCCCCATGCCGGCCGTCTCGGCAGGCAGCCGGAGCGTGCCGTGCCCCCTGAGGGACAAGGAGAAGCTGTCCCTGCAGTTTCCCATGGGAAGGGGGGAGGAGGGGGAGAGTCATTAAGCAGCTCCTTACCCTGGGAATAATTAATCTGCAAAGCCCTGGAACGGGGAACGGCTGCGTTGCCCTCTCCACGCTCCCCTTTCCCAGGCGGAGCTTTAGCCCCCAGCCCAGAAGCAATACCCGGAGCCGAGCCCCA
>NW_008795126.1:952341-954540 GCF_000699145.1 Aptenodytes forsteri | reverse complement strand
TTGACGGTACCACAGCCGGGCCCCATGCCGGCCGGCTCGGCAGGCAGCCGGAGCGTGCCGTGCCTTGGGAAGGCTGGCCCCCCCCCCCCCCAGCCTCCGGGCAGCCTTTGCAAGCTGGTGCATTTTTAATCTGGCGCTGTAGAAATTTGGGCAGCTCTCCAGCCCTCTGAGCTGTTTTGCATTTAGGCTTGGTTGGCTTTTAGCTACTGCATCCAGGGCAGAGGCAGGAGCAAGGCTGCCTGTCCCCACCGGCTCTGCCCCATGCACGGGGCTCTGTGCCAGCACATCTAATCCTTCTGCTTTCCTTAGGGCTTTTGAGCAAAGGTCGGTGCCGCATCAGGAGACTACGACCCACGGCCGCTCCACTCCACCAGCCCATCGTCCACGCTGCCGCGGTCCATGGGCAGCCCCCCGTTGCACAGCATCCCTGGGGTCATATTTTGGTCTTGCAGGAAAACCCCACTCCCATCCTTATTGCTCAGGCAAAGCCCAGGAGGCAGCTCCCGGGGCAGGAGGCAGCATCCCAGCTCAGCAGGGTGGAGGACGATGGATGGGGAGGGAACCTCCGTCCTCCAGGAAACCTTCCTGGGGACAAAGCCACTTTTAGCACCGGTCCAGAAAGTCGCTAGTGAGTGCAACAGCTTTGCAAGACGCTGGCCTGGAGCTCTGTAAAAACAAGAGGGCTCAGCGTAATGGTGCCTTTGAGATGTGCTCAGTGATGCCTTTGAGACGTGCTTGCCCTGCCGGCTCCTGCCACCTGCGGCAGCCCCTTCCCCAGCCCCAGCCTTTGATCTGCCTCCAGCTCCTGGCTCTCCTCGGCATTTGCTGCCCAGGTTTCTCTCTGTAGGGATTTTCCAGACCACCTGGGTAGAAGCATTTCTGCATTCCCCCGTGCGGCCCGGTGCCGGCGTGGGAACGCGCGGCAGCTCCTGAAGTCAGCCTTGTCTCTGCCTCCATCGCTGACTTGCTCTCCCATGCCAAGCCAGGCCCCTAAAAATAAGGTGAATTTCCAAAGCAATCATTTTTCCCCAGCTCTTCCGAGCTGCCGGCTCCAGCGGGGCCCACGGTCAGGGTTTGCAAACGCTTTTTATTCAGATATGCAAACAGCAAACAGACCAGCAGGTCTAAAGTCGCTCTTTGGCTGGGACTGGCAGGGCTTAATCAACCCAGGGGCTCAGAAAGCTTCAACAGCTTGACCTGCCTTGTTTACCAGGAACGCATTTCTCTCCCATGCATGCACCAGACTGAGCCGTATGACGGCATCCCCAGCCCCGGCAAACGCCCCCCCGTCACTCGAAAGCTTGAAGGGTTTTGCCGCGGTGAGCCCGCTGGCCAGCACACCCCGGCTTGCTGCTGGGTGTCAATCTGGCCGGAACGGAGAGCAGCTCCACCGACGTTTGCAGGATTGCAGGCTGCTCCGAGTCGGATGGGGCCATCGGGTCTGTGCTGGCACTGCCCTCTGCGGTCCCTGCGACCCCACTCCAGCACCCCCTATAGCATGAAACCCCCCGCTCCAGCATCAAAGCCAACCCCCAGGGGTGTCCCCGGTCCCCTGAACCTTGCCACCCCATCACCCGCCGGTGACAGACCCCCCCCCCCCCGTGTCCAAGGAGAAACAGCCCCCGGTGGTTTCACCCCCCTCCTCCTTCCTTTGCAGGCTGTTTTTCTCCCCCTCTCCTCCTTCCATCAAGCAGCAAATATGCTTTCAGAGCAATAAGACGGCTGTTCAGCCTTTGGAAAAAAAGTTCTCTGCCAGGCTTCGAGCACAGGGGCGGAGGGGGGACCCACACTGATTTAATGACAGTGATTTAAGCAATTTGATCCATTTTTATGGCGCATTTACAGTTAGAGGAAAGGGGAAAAAAAAAAAAAAAAAGAGGAGAGAGAGAGAAACACAGGAGTGGAATGGAGGCAGGAAAGGTTAGGGAACACACCCCAGCAGGCGCTCGGAGGGGGAGAGCGGCTGCCGCAAGCTGTTCCCCTCGCCACTGCCAAAGCGAGCCCTCGCCAGCCTCCTGCGCCGTGCTCCGAAATCTGGCTCGTGTCAGCGCCGGCTCCCCGGGGGCTGCCAGGGCCAGGGAGACCAGAGGAAGGGCTGATCCTGCAGCGAAGGCTGGGGTGCAGGCGTGCACCATGCAAAAGCCTCCAGCCCCTCTGCGGCTCCCTGCGCTGGATGCAGCCACGGTCTGGGGGGGGTTA